>NW_012117599.1:9713972-9715778 GCF_000951035.1 Colobus angolensis palliatus
TGTTAGCCAGGATGGTCTCGATCTCCTGACCTCGTGATCCGCACGTCTCGGCCTCCCAAAGTGCTGGGATTACAGGCTTGAGCCACCGCGCCCGGCCTATACAGGCTTCTTTAAGGTGGTAGCTAACATCTTCACCCTGACCAGGTGCAGGTTCTTCCTTTTGGAGCCTGAGAAAACAGACAGAGTTTTAAGAGTAAACATGTGGGCAGGGATGCCCAAAATTGAGTCAAGGAAATGAAACTGGAAGAAAGCTGATTCCTATGCAAGGAGTATCATTAGGTCCATTGGTAATAAACTAATAAAATGTTCTATAAATACTCCATAAGAAATATCCACTGGGCATCGTCAGGTGGTCGGTTTGTAGAAGCGCCTGGGAAACTAAAGGACTAATGGATTTCATACATGTTCTCATAAAACCCAGAGCTCATTCCCAGGATGAGGAAGAACCAATGGAAAGACTGAATGAGGCCAGGCACAGGGACAGGCGCTCTTCTCTCAGGCGTGGCAGGCCCATTCAGAGCAGGATCTGATCACCGTAAGCCCTTTATCATAAAGGAACAAAAGGATATGGATAAATTCGTTTTGATATCAAAGTTTTTTGTTTTTTTTTTGCTGCATTCAGCATTTTATTAACTCACATATTTGAAAGCTCTTCATGGGGTAGTGAATGGAATATTTTTCATGCTGTGATTTGTCTGGCAATGGGAGTGAAAATTGCATTATTAGAAAAAAATCTCCTAAGATCCCTGTCAGAGTTTTTTTTCCCCTTCTGTGCTTTACTGAAAAAAAAAAAAAAAATCATCTTTCACTCTGGTGTAGAGAACTAAGGAGAATTTTCAAGGTAATTTTAATCTGAGGAAAGAAACATTGAAAAAACAACACTGTGTAAGTCACTTGGAGGTCATTTGTTCCCACGTGTGGTTGAATCTGTTGAGCCTCTCCCGGTCCTCCAGCAGCCTTGAAGAAGTTCCTGAAGACTCAGTTCTTACATTTCTGCAAGTGGTAACTTGATTCAAACTTGGAACCTTCCACTCTTTCGTAAGAGTCGCTCGCACAGTTTCCTTTTGTCCTCATGGAGTGTTGCTGCTCCCCGCAGAAGGAACTGCCAAGCACCAGCCCCTCAACTTGCGAAGATGTGGCGGAGCCTGTCTGCAGTGCTTCCCTCAGCTTACCTTTCACTTTGGGACAAAGTCTGCCCCCACAGGCCTCTCCTCCTTCCTCAGTCTCCTTCCCTTCTTCTTCTGACCCCTCCTTCCCCGGGGCTCCGCTGAACTGGCCTGTCCACTTTGCCTCCTTAAAGATGGGACACTCATAAGGCCAGCGTGCTGAGGATGACCCACTGGCATCACGTGACTTCAGCATGGTCGTTTAGTAAAAGGCTGGCTCTCCTTAGGGGCGATGGTGGAGAGGGAGACTGTATGGAAGACACAGAAAACCCCACCCTGCCCCTGGGGATAGAGGAGCCACAGAGAGGGGATGGGCAAGGACTCTCTTCTGGCCTCTCATGTCCTGGGCTTCAGGGTCCCTGTGACAACTGTCGATGGGCACCCACACACCCAGGACCCTAAAGGTGCTGGGATTGGACCCCCAGGCAGGCCAGTGGTTCTCGAGCTGCATGCTCAGCAGCCTGGAGGGCCTGTTAGAACACAGAGGCCTGCACCCCACCCCGAGTTTCCAATTCAAAAAACCTGAGGTGTGGCCCCCAGATGTGCGCTTCTGACAGCTTCCCACGTGCCGCTGAGGCTCCAGGTCCGGAGACTCCGCTTCTGACAGCTTCCCACGTGCCGCTGAGGCTCCAGGTCCGGA
>NW_012117599.1:9715828-9725345 GCF_000951035.1 Colobus angolensis palliatus
CAGGTGAGGCTTGATCCAGGAACTCCATGACCCTATTTGTTTCCATCTTTCCTCTCTTTTCAGATTTCTATTCTTGGCAATGTCCTCTCCTCTCCCAGCCTCCGCTTGTCCTCTCAACTCCTCTGCTAGCCTGCTCCCTGGGAACTAAGAAGGGGTTCCCAGAGAAGGTAATGCTTTGAATTTTGAGGCAGAATGTGCAGGGGATTGACAATAAAGAAAGCACATTCCAGGAGGGAATATCCTTCTCAAAAGCAGGAGAGTCAGGGGAGCTGCAGGTAGTTTTGTGCTGCTGGAGGAGAGAGTCTGCTTGAGGGACTAGAAGTGATGGATGCTCAGGGGTAGGGAGGAGGTAGTGGGAGGAGGGATGGGGCCCATGAGCTCTGTTCTGAGCTGAGCTGAGGTGGAAGCACTTTATCCTGAAGACGATGGAGAATAATCCTTAGCTAGGTATGTCAGGATAGGATCTGCATTTCAAAGTGAAAGCAAAAAAGACCAACTCAGACAGTAAGAAAGTGTATTATCTCATAGAATTGCAAGTTTAGAGGGAGGGTAGGTCCAGGCTTGGCAAGATTTGTGGCTCAAAGATACCCTCAAGGACCTAGTTTCTTTCTGTTTCTCAGTTCTACCACTTTCTGTGTGAGCTTCAGCCAAGGTCTGGCTCCCTGCATGGTTGCAGGATTGCAGCCAGAGGCAAGCAGGGCCATATGTCGTTCCCAAACCCATCCAATAATGGAGACAGAGAGGGGGCGGAGAGAAGGGAAGGGAGAGGAAAAGGGAGAGAGAGAAATTCCAAAGGGATCCATCGGGAACAAGGAATACTGAGTGGGAAACCAACAGCGCCCATCTCGAAGGCCTTCAATTCTTTCCTGAACACCCAGAGGCCTGTTGTATTTTGGAATTCAGTACCTTTTAGATTTCAGGAGGGTAACAGAGTGCCTGTACCTCATATTTTAGGAGGGTAACGGGGTGCATTAGAACCCCCAGGGGCTCCGAGGTGGTGCCCCAGCCCCATCACAACAATGGCTCTGCATAAAGGGCATGGACGCCAGGTGCCCTGCTCAGTCAGGGCAGGCTTTGCAGCCCGGGGACCACAGCGTGCGGTGCCTTCCTTCGTTCTTGTGTGGACCCCTGTGTCCAGGATATTCCTCGGCTGCTCTGTGAGCAAGGGGAGGAAGGCTGGAGGGAGCAGGTGAGGGGGCGGTCAGAGAGGTGACTTCTGAGGCTATGGGGATGTGCCAGTGGGTTGCGAGATGGTCTGAAGGGGAACAGATGCGATGGGAGTGGGAAACCATGGGGACACGAAAGAGATTCAGGAGAAGTGAGGAGGCAAACGTGGAAGCAGATTATCTGAAAAAATCAAACAGCAGAGTCCTTCTTCTGCCACTAGAGGTCATGAAGAATTAAGACTAAGTCGCTTCATAAATTGGTGAGGTGTTTGCAGTTCCTTTCTGTGGAAAGATCTCCAGGACAAAGAGGCTGAATGTCTATTTGTTGATGTGTTTCAGATCCAGAACCATGAGCTACACACTTTCTGAAATCCACGAGTGTGTGTCTCGTAAGCTCCTGTGAATGTGGCCTTTCCTAAGAGCTCAAGTTCCCTCCAGTCTTGAACTGCCTTGATGTCACACGCTCAGGTGGGCCCTGCCTCCAAGCCCACCTTGTGAAAACAGGGATGGGGGACCGCCACTAGGGAGAGAACATGAGAGTTGGAAGGGGCCCAGGCCCCTGGGGAGTCCAAAGTGGCCTTTCCAGGTGGGGAAACGGAGGCCAGTGAGGAAAGAAGGACTTTTTGAGGCCACAGAGCTGTGTGGGGCAGAGGTGGCACTAGAGTGAGTTACCTTGGTGTGAGGCCCAGGCCCCAGCCTCTGCGTGATCTGGGGGTGGGGGATGCTGCAAGCCTGGTTGACTAGAAGGAAAGACAAGCCAGAGGCCAGTGCTACTCTCCACTTCTGCCCTTTGCTGAACTGGCCCTGACCCCTTCCAGGACTCAGGGCCTCCTGCTGTCCTGATTTAAAGCTCCCTTTCCCACGATCTACACAGATCCTGACTCACACCCTCCTCTTCATGGCCTTGGGCTACTTTCCCTTTGACTAACAGTTTTTGATTTTTATTTATTTTTATTTTTGATACATAGTATTGTACACATTTATTAGGTATGTGGAATAATTTTTACATGCATAGGATGTGTAATGATTAAGTCAGTACAAACATACAGTTAGACAGAAGAAATACGTTTTTTTCTTTTTGTTTGTTTTTTGAGAAGGAGTCTCGCTCTGTCACCCAGGCTGGAGTGCAGTGGCATGATCTCGTCTCACTGCAAGCTCCCTCTCCCAGGTTCACGCCATCCTCCTGCCTCAGCCTCCTGAGTAGCTGGGACTACAGGCACCCACCACCACGTCCGGCTAATTTTTTGTATTTTTAGTAGAGACAGAGTTTCACCATGTTATCCGGGATGCTCTCAATCTCCTGACCTCGTGATAAATAAGGTTTTCTTTAACAAAATAATTCAAACTTTTGGATTCGGGGTGCACGTGGAGGTGTGTTACATGGGTATATTGCATGATGCTGAGGTTTGTAGTGTGATTCATCCCATCACCCAGGTAGTGAACATAGTATCCAATAGGTACTTTTTCAGCCCTTGTTCCTTCCCCTTCCTCCCCCACCCAGCAGTCCTCAGTGTCTATTGCTGCCATCTAAATGTTCATGAGTATCCAATGTTTAGCTCCCACTTGTAAGTGAGACTATTTGGTATTTGCTTATCTGTTCCTGCATTAAGTCACTTAGGATAATGGCCTCCAGCTGCATCCCTGTTGCTGCAAAGGATGTGATTTTGTTCTTTTTTATGGCTGCATAGCATTCCATGATGTGTAAGGACCACGTTTTCTTTATCCAGCCCACCATTGTTGGGCACCTAGGTTGATTCCACGTCTTCCCTGTTGTGAATGGCACTATGATCATCGCACGAGTGTACGTGTCTTTTTGGTAGAATGATTTATTTTAGATGAAATAAGTTCTTCAGCTCAATCGCAGAGTAGGATTACCATACTTAATCACAGTGTATTGTATATTTCAAAATACCTAGAAGGGAGGGTTTGAAATGACTCAATATACAGAAATGACGCATACTTGAGGTCATGGACACGTGATGATTGACGGGCAGTTTTGAAGCCTGGTTTTGCACAAGCACCTCACCCCAACTGCAAACACTGATAAGGGCGGCTTCCCATCCTCAAAGGCTCACACCTGCCCATGTCTTTCCTGATGTGAACCCGTTCTCCTGCTGCATCACACAGCCGGCCTTAAGGGCCATTTTTCTGGATTTTCTTATCGTGTGATGCTGTCATGGGCCAAGCTCCTCTCTGCCCCAGCCCAGGTGCAATGCCAAGGAGATCACCTGAGATGACAAGCCTGCATCCTGCCATGCACCTGGTCCTGTCTGATGGCTCATTTGGGGGCTAAAAATACAGGCTTCTTTTTTTTTTTTTTTTTTTTTGAAATGGAGTCTCACTCTGTTGCCCAGGCTGGATTGCAGTGGTGCGATCTCGGCTCATTGCAACCTCCACCTCCCAGGTTCAAGCGATCCTCCCGATTCAGTCTCCTGAGTAGCTGCAATTACAAGCACACACCACCACCCCTGGTCAATTTTTGTATTTTTGGTAGAGACAGAGTTTCACCATGTTGGCTAGGCTGGTCTTGAGCTCCTGACCTCAGGTGATCCACCTGCTTAGGGCTCTCAAAGTGCTGGGATTACAGGCATGAACCACCATGCTCTGTCATAAGACATTCTTTCTAAAGAACCCAGAGATCCTCCACAGCAAGTGGTGGGACAAGTCAAAATGCACATATGCATCCACGTGCACCAAGTCGCATGGAATATGCTGTTCTCAACTTCAACTGTGCATCAGAATTGCCTTTTCCAAATATCCAGAGGCTTTGCGTCCCACCCTAAAGGTTCGATTTCAATTGTACAGAATGGTCCCAGGGCAATGGTATTTTTGAAAGGCTGCCGGAGTGATTCCATTGTATAGCCAGGACTGAGAATGCCTGAGCTGGAAGCAGCACATAGAGGAATACCTAGCAACAGGGAAAAGCCAGCCGCAGAGCTGGGAACGGCCGAGTAGGAAGATGCCTCAGCCCGTCAGCCACTGTGAGTGAGGGGCAGGACACAGAAGGACCACTCGTCTTGGCCTCATGGAGAGAAACGTGGCATCTGAACCCTGGAGGACCCTAGGGTTTCATCCTAGTCTCTGGGTACCCTCGCTTCTTAGATAATCTCTCCGCTCCTGTGACTTTAAATTATGAATGCCATCTCCACGCAGTAATTGAAAATCCTCAGCCAGACTGCGATTTCCAACTTCCTACATGCCATCCCTACCTGGATGTCTAGCCAGCCTCAGCCATCGCACAGCCACACTTATGTGTCTCGTCCACCCCCAGCTCCCGTCTCTCAGACAATAGCCTCGCCGTTCTGTACCTGCCCCCTCCGGAAGCTGTAAGGAGCACACTGAGTCCTCTCTTTCCCTCACACTCACATCAATTTCATCCTCAGGCCCTGCTGGCTGTAAAGTTAAAATATATTGTGACCAACCGCTTCTTACCAACTCCATCCCGGCATGCCAGCCCACGCTGCCAACATCCTCTGAACACTGTACCAATCCCCAAATGGGTCTCCAGTGCTCCTTCTCTCTTCCTCCTTGCAGCAGAGGCCGCAAACAGCAGCAGGAAGGAACTTGTTAACTGAGCACTGCGGCTCCATAGGTGAGCACGCTCACCCTCCAGGGGCTTCCCATCCCTTCAGAACAACACCTGATGACACGTTGTGGTGCACAGGCTCCAACGCCACCTGGCTTCGCTCCCTTCCAGACCCACTGCCTTCTACTCCATAACTTTCCCATTGAGTCCCGTCACAGGGTCTCCTAGTTGTTCTTGAACAGTCTCTCCCTCAGAGCCTCTGCACCGGATTGCAGTTGCCTCCATCACCAAATTCATCGAGATCTCTGCTCAAATCCCGCCTCTTGCAGTGGGGTTTGGGGGGCTTTCCTGGCCCCTCAATCTTCATCAAGAATCCTCTCCCTCCGCTACCAGCTTCCCTCTGTGGTCCCCTACCTGGCCTTATTTTTCTACCCATCACTCATGGCAACCTAAAATTACTGCTTGTTTTTTTTTCTCTGCCTCCTCCCCTGTCCTCCCCTGGAATCTAAGTCCCTGCAGGACGGAAGGTGCCTTGCAGCTGCATTGCCGGCTCCTGGAACAGGGCTGGCATGGCCACGGGCAGGCAGGTGCTCCACGTGTGCTGACCGAGTCTTCGTTAAAAGCTGCACGACAAACACAATGAAGTGTTTGTTCATTCAACTTTTTAAAATTGTGGTAAAATAGATGTAATATGCAATTTCTACTTTTAACATTTTCAAGAATACAGTTTGGTGGCATTAAGTGCATTCACTTTGCTGTGAATCCGTCACCACCATCCACCTGCAGAACTTTTTTGTCATCCCAAGCTCTGCACCCATTAAATGCTATCTCTCCTTCTTCCTCCTCCCAGCCCCTGACACCCCCCGCCATTCTACTTTCTGTCTCTGCGAATCTGACTACTCTAGGGACCTCATACAAGTAGAATCATGCAGTATTTGTCCTTTTGTGATGGCTTATTTCACTCAGTGTAATGTCCTCAAGATTAATCCGTATTGTAGCATGTGTCAGGGTTTCCCTCTTCCTCAAGGCTGAATAATATTCCACTGCGTGTCTAGACCACATTCTGTTCATCCATTCAACTGTCAATGGACATTCGAGTTGTTCTTATTTGACTTGCAGCCAGAGTGCTTGCAAAATGTGAAGTGCGAACAAAAGGATACTGTGCAATCCAGTGTCACCAAGAGCCCCAGTTTTCCAGGAAGCCGGCAAAGCAGGACATTCCTAGGGTCCCTGTGGAGGCCTTGGGGCAGCAGGGTCAGAACTGAGCGGCCTGGATGTGTGGCAGGCATGGAATGACCGATGTCATCAACAGCATTACCCTGAGTAATCACTAATCACCAACTCCTTCAGTTACTGCCACAGCACAGCTGAGAAGAGGAAGATCTGAAGAGGAAGGGAAATGTGTGGTTTTCTTCTGCCCTGGTTTGAGGCTAAGGTGTCCCTGGTAACCCTGAGGGGACTCCTGGCTGTCCTTGGCAGGTGTGGCTGTCCTCACTGGCCACTGGCTTTCTCCTCACACCTACCCAATGCCCTTGTGAGGCTGACTCCCCCTTCTCACCTTTCCCTCTCCCCACTCCCCTGCCAGCCCTTCTCATCAGGACCCCAGAGCCTGTTTGAAGGAGCAAATGGGTTCACCGTTTTATTTCTTTAAAACTTAAGACCCATGAAACAAAGCAAGGTCTGGTCATATCAGGTTGTGTCACAGGTAGAAAAAGGCAAGGACATGCCTGCAAGAATGACTCTGCTGCTAGAAGGGCAGGAAGGCTGGGATGGCCAGGCTGGACATGCATGGTGGGGATTTGGGGAAGAGAGGTTGGTTAAGGAAGGGAGAACCGATGGTGAAAGGACTGGAAAGAAGACATACAGGGAAAGGTGGTGTTCTCTACTGAGGGGAGGCCTGTCTTGGGTAGGGCTTAGGAGTGAGGAAAGGTGGATGTCTCATTCAGCCTCCATTCTGAATATCCTCTAAGTTATCTCGGCAGGACACGTGGCTCCTCAAAGCAAGGTCTATGGGTGGGGCTGGTCTCCGACTGTCTGCTACCAGTCCACGATGAAAAAAGCACAGAAATGACAGTCAAGTGAGTAGAAACTTGTGCCTTTGGCATGGCTGCAGCAGCCACTGGCTGTGATCAGTGGCCTTGGCTTGTCGGTGGGTCTGAGACCAGGGCAGGTGCTGTTCAGTGTGTGCTGAGATGCAAGCAGTATGAGACGCATGCTGTCAGGGACTGTTGGGCCTTCAGGGGTCTGCACAGGGTGGAGGACACTGGTTTTCACTACAGCGGGTTTGACGAGGTGTGCCCCGAGCCACGCTCCATGACCCCACACACTGGCATCTCCTCCAGAGCCCGTTCCCAAGCTGGGCACCAGGTGAAGTCACTGGCCTGCATTTCGGGGCTTATGTGCACAAAAGAGACCTCTCTCCTCCCGAGACTCACATTCTACCCAGTGGGGGAACCTGGGGACCAAGGTGGTCCTGAGGAAACAGCAAAGTCCCTCCTCCAATTTCCTCTCACTCGAAAGGGTTCTCACTTTGAGTAGAATGGGGGGTGGAAATGTCCCTATTTCTCAATTCCTTTAATTTATTTAAATTGGACTCTCCCTGCACATGCACTTCAATGTGCACAAGTTTTGTATGTATGATTTGACTCCCCTGTAGAAGTTGCCACACAAGCAAAAACCAGACTGATCATGTGTTCAGCAGGAACCAGGCACTAGGATGAAGGCTTTGCGTGAACTTTGACTCCTCACATTGAATCCGTGAGGAAGGTGCTGTTACTATCACGCTCACTTCACACGTGGGTTTTAGCTCTTCCCACCCGCTGTTGTTGGTTGAACTGCGCCCTTCCCCTATGTACACCTAGTGATATATGTTCAAATCCTAACCCTTAATACCTGTTAATGTGATCGTATTTGGAAATTGAGTCTTTGCAGATGTAATCAAGTCAAGAGGAGGTCATTAGAAAGGGCCTTGATCCCATATGACTCATATCCTCATAAGGAGGAATCTGGACACAAACACACACAGAAGGGAGACAACGTGAAGAGACGCAGGGATAAAATGGCCATGTGCAAACCGAGGATTAGAATGATGCATCTACAGGCCCTGGAATGCCAAAGCCCGCAGCAACCACCAGGAGCTAGAGAGGGGCAAAGAAGGACTCCTCTACTGCTTTCAGAAGGAGCATGGCCCTGCCAACACCTTGGCTTCAGACTTCAGCCTCCAGGACTGTTGACTTCAGCCTCCATTGACTTCAGACAATCCATTTCTGTTGCTTTAAACCACCCGGTTTTGGGGGTTGGTTTGTTTGCTTTTGTTTTTGTTTCTTTGCAGCATTAGCAAATGAATGTACCCTGTCCCTGGATATACCCAAGTAACCTAGGCCTGGCCAAAGAGAGTCCCTTAAGCACCCTTTATCCACTATGATTATAGTCCAGGAAGGAGCAAGGAAGCTGAGTTGAAGAGAAGCACCACAGCTTTTTCCATAGCTACAAGGAAAGAGAATTTATTTTGATGGTTTCCTCAACTGCAAATGTTGGCTCCAAGCCTCTGACAATCACCTGGATCCAGCCACGCCTAAAGTCATGACACTTTTAGCCACATAAATCCCCAATTCCTCTTGTCTTTTTTTTTTTAAGCTGGATTTCTCCCACTTGCAACCAGAGAGTGACAGCTTTAGGTGGTCTGCATAGTCAGCAAGGCTTTTTTGGGTGGCGTCTGACCTACCAGCCACCTTCCCTCTGCTCTGCAGGCAAGATCCAGCTTGTCACAGGAGGACTATAGGGACCTCACACTGCTGAGCCACCAAACTCAATTACCGTGGACCATGGAGCAATGTTGCCAAAATAGTAGCCTCTTGGAACAGCTTGATGTCTTTTTTGTCATATGGTTTCCCAAACAGGATATGAAGTTGCCATCATTATGTGACGGGAGATTTACTCAACAGGACCAGGGACGGGTAGGGTGGGGTGGGAAAGAGCTGTGGTTCTGCAAGGGAACCTCCAGGTTTAAGTGCAGCTCCCAGACAGTGATCCATGCGCGCTGCCCTGGGTCGGAATTTCCAGGCACGTGCAGAAGCCTGGGCAGCGGTGAGTGGGGAGCGGAATGCCTGTTGGCAAATCAGCCTCTCTAGACCTTGCTAGAGTGGCAATTAGGCCTTCTGTGAGAGCAAAACAAATTATCTTAATAGATACGTAACCCTCAGATCCTATTGGAAAAACGTTAGATCGTTGGGGGACTATGTATTTTTAACCGAAAGTTGGCATTTTTGTAAAGCACATATGATTTGAACATTTTTAGTCTATGCCCTCAATGCAATTGAAATATGACATGCTGAGCATACACTTAGTTTTGTTCTTAAAAGAACAAACATTGAGCCTGGCTAGAATTCAGTGATTTTTTTTCTTTGAACCAACAATGTTGAGAACTGAATTTTTGAAATACATGTATAAACCAAATCTTACCAAAGTGAGAAGCTTATTTAATTTCAACCAACTCTTACTGCGTGTCTTCTAATACAGGAAATGGAAAACTAAATAATCTACGGCCCTTGTTCTTGCTCTTGAAAAGCTGCCAGTCCTTGGCAAAGCATAAGAGACCTGAATTTTGGAAAAGCATTTTGGAATGCTTTTGGCTGCAAGAAACAAATGAACAAAACTAAACTGAAGGAACATAAACAATACAGGAAATTTAAAACTCACAAAGACTTAAAGCCTGAAAATAGATTTGCCTTCAGGTGAGGCTTGATCCAGGAACTCCATGACCCTATTTGTTTCCATCTTTCCTCTCTTTTCAGATTTCTATTCTTGGCAATGTCCTCTCCTCTCC
>NW_012117599.1:9725395-9730886 GCF_000951035.1 Colobus angolensis palliatus
TGACAGCTTCCCACGTGCCGCTGAGGCTCCAGGTCCGGAGACTCCGCTTCTGACAGCTTCCCACGTGCCGCTGAGGCTCCAGGTCCGGAGACTCCCTCACTTGGAGAACCACTGGGGTTAGCAAATGAGGTAGAAAGTAGGTAAGCGGAAGTCCTGGTTTGTTTGACCTGCATGATGAATTGTTCAGTGACGACTCACTGCAGTTTCTCACTCACCTTCTAAATTTTATATCTGAATTTCTCTTTGTCCAGAACTGGGAAGGGCCTGAGATTGACACAGTTTTGAGAATGCTGGCAGAAGACACAAGACACCTGGGTCAGAGACAGAGGACTGTTTACAACTCACAGCCACCACAGCAGCTGAGGTGCCAGCACTTGTGCCATTTTCCTAAGCACCAAGTCCCTCAGGGCGATGGTGGCACCTGCATTGTCTTGGGTCATGCTGTATAAGAGGAGCCCTATGCTTAGGGAAACTGAGTCTTTTCTAATGGACAGAGAAACATTTGAAGAATGTTTCAAAGAAATGGAAAGAGACATTTCTTTATTATACTGGCAGTAAAAATAACAACCACCACCACCAAACCAAATCAGAACAAAACCAAAGATAAAAAAAAAGATCATTTTTGTTCCAGGGATAGACATTATCCCCATACATCAAGGCTATTGATGTACAAACATTCTTAAAATATAGTCTGGAACAAAGGCATCAAGCACCTCCACTCTCAAGATGTTCAAAACCTGAAACCCATGGAGAATTATCTCCAAACATCCTTCCACTTCTTCTCATTGGAAATTACTAAAATGCAAAATCCCCTTAAGGCTATCATGGTAGGCAGAATAATACCTCTTCCTCCCCAAAAGATGTCCACCTTGAAACCTGTGAATGTGCTACCTTACAGGTGTATTAGTTTCCCTTGGCTACTGTAACAAAGCACCACCAGCTTGTTGGCTTAAAACAAGAGAAATTTATTTTCTCACAGTTCTGGAAGCTGAAAGTCGAAAATCAAAGCACAGTAGGGTCAAGCTCCCTCTGAAGTTTCTGAGTGGGGGATCCTTTCTTGCCTCTTCTCATGCTGATCATTCCAGGAGTTTCTTGGCTCATCAATGCATCATGCCAATCTTTGGTAGTGTCTCCGTATGGCATTCTCCCTGTGTGTCTGGGTCTTCACGTGGCTGTGTACTTATAAGGACAGTCAGCCAGGCATGATGGCGCACACTTGTAATTCCAGCAACTTGAGAGACTGAGGCAGGAGGATCTTGAGGCCAGCAGTTTTGAAACCAGCCTAGGAGACATGGTGAGACTATGTCTCTACAAAAAAATGAAAAAATTAGCTGGATGTGATGGCATGCTCCTGCAGTCCCAGCTACTTGGGAGGCTGAGGTGGGAGGATCCCTTGAGCCCAGGAGTCTGCAGCTGTAGTGAGCTATGATCATGCCATTACACTCCAGGTAACACTCTGAGCAACAGAGTGAGAACCTATGTCTAAAAAAAGATAGAGAAAAGACACCAGTCATACTGGATAAGGGGCTCACCCTACTCTAGCATGATCTTATCCTAACTAACTACATCTCAGTGACCCTATTTCCAAATAAGGTACCATTCTGTGGCACTGGGTAGGGGGTTAAGACTTCAATGTATCTTTTTTTTTTGGAGGGGTGAGATGCAACTCAACCTACAGCATCTGACAAGAGGAATTAAGGTTACTCATCACCCGACCTTAATAAGGAGATGATCCTGAATTGTTGGGGTTGAGGGGCAGTGAAATCATAAGAGTCCTTAAAAGTGGAAGAGGGAGACAGAAAAGGTCAGAGCAATGCGATGTGAGAAGGACTTGGCCTTACATTACTAGCTTTGAAGATGCAGAAAGGGACCATGAGCCCAAGAATGTGGTGGCGCCTAGAAGCTGAGAAAGGCCAGCAAACAGATTCTCCCCAGATCCTCTAGGAAGGAAGGCCATCCTACAAACACCTTGATTCTAGCCTGGTGAGACCTCTGTTGGACTTCTAACCCGCTGGAATAGAACATGATAAATTCATGTTGTTTCAAGCCATGACATTTGTGATAATTTGTTCCAGCCGCCATAGAAATCTAATAAACCCATCAAGCTCAGTACAGTTGAGGTAGCATGACTTTATTGCTACAGGCTGTTTCCTCTATTTTCTTGGATACCACAACTTAATATATTTCACATGGTCATTGTTTGCCACTTCTAATCCCATGACTGCAGTATGTTTATAATTGTTTCTGCATTTCAGAAAGGAGGGATTTTGCTCAGAGAGCCGATTTCTCTTTGCTTACTTCTTTTTCCCTTATTTAGAGTTTTGCATTTCTCTGTACCATTTCCAGGTGTTTGAACTCACAATGACTGCTTTATCTTGGGCTTTGCTTTGCTTTTCAATTAAAATTTTGTGTTGATAAAAGATAGGAGTGCTTGCTTGTTTAATATCTGTTTATCTAGCTTGATGATGCCATGTTTACATAATAGGAGCTCTGGAAATTAATCAATATTTCTAGTGATGCAACACCCCACTCCTCCGTATGTGTAATAGCTGGAAAAGTTTGAGATGCTTGCATATTACAGCCACTCTGGCCATAGATTGCATGTATGTTAAGTGCTTCCAGGGAAGGGACTAGATCTTACTCATCTTTGAATTCTCTTAAGTGTGAAACCTTGAGCATTTTAGACTCTGACTGAATAACTGGTAAGTGATCAAAGTTGGGGAGAGTTGCTTTCTTGAGATTTTTTTTTTTTTTTTTCTGGAAGCTTTTATTTGCTGTATCTCTGTATTGTTTCCCATTCCCCTGCCATCCCTCCAGTTACCTCATCTTTCTGTAACTAAGCTTCCTGAAACAGAACAAAGTCCTCCGGGTGTGGTCTCATTAGAGGCTCTGAGCTGTGAGGTAATGCTTCTCTTCATAATGATGCCTTGTTCTTACCTGGCACCTTACTAATAAAATTCGTGGCTGGTGAGGAGTATGTACATACACACACACACAAACACACACACTCACACACACACTCACTCCCTTTGAAGAGCTGAGCAAAAGTAGGTTACCAGCTACCTCAGAAAACGTAGAATACCAGTCAGGCACCGCTATATTTTTTTCAAGGGATCCCCCCTTAATTGCCCAACGTTTCTAAAGAAAACATAATATTGCCTTGAAATGTCAGAGTGTCTTTCCTCTTGGGTCTCGAAGGACAGGTGGAAACCTGACCTTATCTCTCTAACATCCCCATGAGATCAGCACTCCTGCATTTGAATGAATGCGACCTATTTAGTTGGAGTATAAGGCAGAGAAAATCCCGCAGACAATGGAGATTTCCGTGAAAGAATGCCCAGGAATATGGTCACTGTGTAGGGAAGACTAAAGCATAATTTATTTGAAGGACAATGTAATTTTTCTAGAAGAATCAAGTAATTACTGAGAGATACCAGATGATGAGATTTCTGGAACTCTTAGGATGTTTTGGAGTCAACTGTAGCTTGCCACTGACTTCGCTTGATCCAGAAATGTGCAGTTAAATGCCTCAAGGTTAAGTGAAGGAGAAGGAGGATTTGGATTTGCACAGCAGTTTCCAAACCAACGCTGAGGTGTCTGAGTTCAGCCTAGAGTGGATTACACTAAACCGCTAAAGTTGGGACATTGTGAGAAAATTCCTGATATAAATCTTGGTAGAAAACCTGAATTATGTCGCCTTTCATCTGGGTGTGGAAGCTGCCTTGCCGTTGACTAACCCTCAGTATACTCCAAATGTCAGGGCTTCCCTCTTTGTCTTGCCAACATACACATGTGTTGTCTAACTCTCTAAAGTCTTTCAAAAAGGTGTTGATTGTGATGAAAGAAATATTACTTGTCGGACACATAGATGTGTCCATCCATCTTGGACACATTGATCTACCACATGCAAATTAGTTTAACTTTCTGTCCAAAAATGCTTTAGACCAGACTGGATTTAGCCCTCATTTCTGGAATGTTTAAGTACTTTACATGATGGACAATTGAAAATACATTTCTCAGCCTCTTACAATCTTTACTGACTGATCATTTACTTACTTTACTGTGATCATGAAAATACCAAGATGGTCAGGACTTCTGGAGCAAGGTCATGGACTGGACTAGTGCCATGCTGAGCCATATGGAGCACAGGGCAAATGAAACATCATTCACATGGATCCTTTCTTTATTTAAAATTGTGACTTTTTGTTCATCATGGATTTCCCACCACAATGACTGTAAATCTTAGGAAGACAGAGAGCATTAAAGAAGAGACTGGAAGTTGGAAATCAAATAGAAAAGTGGTACTTGACTTAGCAGATGAAGAAAACGACATCCTTAGCTGGTAGTGACAACAGCTGAGAAATGGCCTTATTTACATTTTGGTACCCCTCTCCTCCCACACGCAAACGCTTACCAACTGGGGGAGTGTATTTCTATCAGTGGAGGTGAGGGAGGACTGGGCGAAAGCCTTCCTTAAGGAGTGGCTAAGTTCAGCAGCAGCAGACAGGAAATTTATTTTCTGGAGAAAGTAACCTGAGGCTGTCTGAACTTGGGTACCAAGCATGCTAAAGGAAGGGTATGGAAGTCAGACAGTGAGTAAACGTTCAAAACTCCAATCTCCTTCCCATTGTAGGATGGGGACCCTGGAAAATAGCCATTTACCCTCCAGGCAGGGGATTAGAGGTGTCTTTTCTAGAGACACTCACCAGCAGATGAAACTGACCCTGGGACTCCTAAGAAAATGGCCTGCTTGACCAGCTTCCAGTGCAGGCCGTGGGTGGAAGCCCAACAGAGCCTCCAGTCAGCCCTTAGTGGCCCACTCAAGATCATCAGACAAGATGCTCAGGGAGAATACGTCACTGCAATGACCAGAAGTCAAGCAACAGAAAAAGAGCAGCCTGCCAAAGCAGAGGCTACTGGGACAGAAGAAGAGAACAATAATAACCTCAGAGAGACAAGAGAGGACACTGCACCTGTAAAACAAGAAGAGGGTCTTATAGCAAAGAAATACTCACGGGACCAAAAAAAAAAAAATTAGAAAATAAAGATGTAGTAGGTGAAATTGAAAATCAAGTGAGAAAGTTGAAAGATAATGTTGAGGAAATGCCCCGAAAGAAAGCAGAGTAAAAAGACCAAAAGATTGGAGAGAGGAAAAAAAAAAAGAAAAGAAAATTGGAGAATGGCCTGACACAGTGGTTCACGCCTATAATCCCAGCACTTTGGGAGGCTGAGGTGGGCAGATCACCTGAGGTCAGGAGTTCAAGACCAGCCTGACCAACATGGTGAAACCCCATCTTTACTAAAAAAAATACAAAAATTAGCCAGGCGTGGTCACTCCTGTAATCCCAGCTAATCAGGAGGCTGAAGCAGAAAAATCGCTTGAACCCTGGAGGTGGAGGTTGTGGTGAGCCGAGATCACACCATTGCACTCCAGCCTGGGCGACAAGAGCCAAATTCCATTGAGAGAGAGAGAGAGAGAGAGAGAGAGAGA
>NW_012117599.1:9730936-9757907 GCF_000951035.1 Colobus angolensis palliatus
AAAGAAAGAAAGAAAGAAAGAAAGAAAGAAAGAAAGAAAGAAAGAAAGAAAGAAAGAAAGAAAGAAAGAAAGAAAGAAAGAAAGAAAGAAAAAAAGAAAGAAAGAAAATTGGAGAATCAATGCAGGTAACAGAAATACAACAAACAAATCACAGGAGTAAGTATGGGCAGGAGATAGTGGGGAGGAAACCATTTAGCAATTAGCAGAGGAACGTTGCTCAGAACTAAAGGACACTATTTTTTTTTGTCCACCATGTACCCTGCTCAGAGTACAAAAATGATCTGGGCCAGGTGTGGTGGCTCACGCCTGTAATCCCAGCACTTTGGGGGGCCGAGGTGGGTGGATCACTTGAGCTCAGAAGTTCAAGACCACCCTAGCCAACATGGTGAAATCCTGGCTTTACAGAAAGTAGAAAAATTAGCTGGGTGTGGTGGCACACGCCTGCAGTCCCAGCTACTCGAGGCTGAGGCAGGAGGATCACTTGAGCCTGCGAAGTGGGGGGGTGTAGTGAGCTGAAATTGCACTTCTGCACTCCAGCCTGAGTGACAGAGTGAGAACCTGTCTCAAAAAAAAAAAAAAAAAATCCACAACAAGGTATATCATTGCAAAATTTTGGAAGACTGGGGTCAAATACGGGAAAGCATTTCCGGAAACAAGTAACAGTATGCAGACGAAGAACCAAGAATCTGAATGACAGTGGATTTTTTTGTATCAGCTCCAGAGCTAGAAGACAATGAAGCAATGCTTTCAAATTTTCTGGAGAGAAGTCACTTCTATCCTAGGATTCTGTTCCCAGTTTGAGAATCACATAAGTGTGAAGGTAGAATATAGACTTGGTAGGATATGCAAGATTTCAAGAACTTTGCCTCACAAGAAATCACTAAAAAACTTACTACAGGAACACTGGATGAGGAAGAAATGAAATGCCAAAAACAAATGATGTGACATAGACATTTCTTCAGGAAGAATGAATGGATCCTGACACGTCTGAATAGGTCAAGAGGAGATTGACACAACTAGGCAGAGTTTGGGTATGAAGTTGTAACAAGTTCACAGAAAGTTAAGTGTGTACATGTATACACACATACACACCCCCGCACAAACCCAGGACAGCTATGAGCTCCAGGGAATGCAAAATATTGTGCAGGAAAGAAAAAGTAATCATAGAAGACCGTGTGACTTGACTGCAAATAGCATTTGCAAGCATAATTATGTAAACACCGACCACTGCTATAACCAAATTACATTGTATGTGTATTGATACTGAGAGGATGGGAAAACGAGTGTTGGGTCTGAATGAAATAGCGGTAGAATGGCTGGGGTTGGGAGAAGGTGTGAGAACAGAGTTGTCATCCTCTACAAAGGGGAGTCAATAGATAATGCCTAAGATGGAAGACTCAAAGGAGGAGGGTTGTCAGTATGTTATTTGAAGCTGTGAAAGGAATTACCAAGAATGTGCTACATGAGGGGCTAGGGGGTTGCCTTTGGGGAGTGGAAAATGCTAAGGCTGCACTGCAGTTTTTTATAAAAAGCCTTGTAGAAAAATTTGAGTTTAAAATATGTGCATATATAATTTTGTCAGAAAAGAAAACTAAATTAGAAAACGAAGAGGACGTGGATCCCTAAGAGCAGTTTACATGGGGCTGAGAGAGAGGGTAGGTCGTTCAGACGTGAGTGATTCTCTGCATGCAGTGATTCTCTGCTACAGGTGGATGGGAATTTTCAGTGACACTTTCGTCCTCCGAGTGATATGCGGAGACCTTGCTTTTGAGAACTTGTCACTTCTGTCAGAAAACAACCACTCTCCAATTATGCTACTGCTTTATGGCTTTGAAAAAATAGGAAGTATATGAGTATGTTTCTAGGGCAGGAAATATGGATAATAATTAGAGTTAATGAATAAAGCTTCCAATGTTAGCCAGGGTAGCATAAGAATTAATTATAAATTTGATTAAAGAGATTAGAATTCATTAAAAGTTAAGTGTTCTGCTTCCTCATGTTTTGATCTCAGGTTAGTGAATGAGGTTCGCTGTTGTGGAGTGTGCTCTACTCGAGATCCCCGAGCTAAAGCTAAATCAGGTTAAGTACATCCTTTCCTTCCCTCCCAAACTCCCAACCTAGGAGTCATGCATAATTTCCATGCACATGCAGGGGATGAAATCTCTTTAATCCTTACCACTTTTCCCTCGGGCCTGCTGCTCTCACTGAATTCTGTGAATTTTTAATTAACCTAGAGTTGATGATGTATATGCGGTTACATATTCTCAAAGATTCAAATGGTTTTTCAGCTCCCGTTTGAATGGCTCTTCTAACAAGGCCTGAAATAAAACTGTGTGAGAAATGAAAGTCCAAAAGAGTGCTCACTTTAGAAAAATTGAAATAGGCAATTATCATAGTTAATAATGACAGAAACAAGAGCTAGGGAACAAAACCATTTTCAGTATTGTGCTGGTGATTTCCGTGTGCCCCACCCTGTAGTCATTCTCAGTGTTTCCCTGCCCTTTGTGCCTCAGCGGTTGAACCTTCCTTGGCTGCTTCTCTTGGGATCCTTGGCCCTTTGCCTTCTGGTTTTGGGCCTAGGTTCAGTGGGTGGTGGCAGAGGTGGGGAAGCTGGGTAGCCAGTGGCTGCCTCTTTGGTTACAAATTACAGCTCCACTTGTTCTGGCCCCAAGCTCTCTCTGGGCTCCAGTAACATTGCTACTTTCTTCTGCCTCTTCAGGCCCAAGGCAGTAACAGCTTCTGACATATGCAAGTCACCGTTCTTTGTTGGTTCCATTAAACCCATCTGAACAGCTGTTTAATGAAACTTTCTTCAATGAAACTTTGAGAATGTGCCAACTGCTTTCTGCCAAGACCCTGAACTGATCCGAATCAGGTTCTTGGCCATGTCATCTATGTGTCTCCCCGTCTCTCCCACCAACTTACAGGTATCTGAGGGCAATATCTCTGACTTACCATAGTTGTGTCCCCAGTGTTTAGAACATGGCCTGATCTGCTATAAGCATTCAATATTTGCTTGATGAATGAAACACTGTACCCATTAGTGAATTCCTAGATGTAGTGCTTTATTTTTGAGAAAAAGTTGAGGTTATCTAACATCCAGACAAGAAGACATGAGTGGAAATGGTATAGTTTGGGACAGAGGCATGTGCCACTGTCTGTGGTTGGCAGTCATTAACGTGTTTGGGTTAAGCTCCCTCCTTCACCCCATACAAATCTCCATTAGAGGCCTATAAAACCAACTGCTTCAGAAACCATTTCATCTGAAGAACTGGATACAGAAGCTCATATGCCCAAAACATGGCATGGGTTTGGACACCAAGTCTATCATTTAGATGCTTTTGGTCATTAACAGTATGTTTAATTTCCAGAGGCTTAAAAATAAAGATTATTATTATCTCATGTAATAAAAATCCTGGAGGTTGGCAACTTCTTCCTTTTTGTCCTTTCCATCCCTCCCCAATCTCCCCAGCATGGCCACAAGATGGTGGCCACTGCCCCAGGCATGATCTTCACACAAGTCCACCAAAAAGCAGGAAAGGAGGCTCTTTTTGCTTATTTTGCTTTATTAGGGAGTCTTTCAGGAGACACACCATCATGTCCATTGGCCTTGATTGGCTCTCATTCCCATGACCTAGCTAACTGTAAGAGAGACTAGGGAAAAGAGTCACTGGATTTTTTTTTTTTTTTTTTTTTTTGGACAGTGTTTCGCTCTGTTGCCCAGGTTGGAGTGCAATGGCACAATCTTGGCTCACTGCATCCTTCACCTCCCAGATTCAAGCAATTCTCCTGCCTCAGCATCCCAAGTAGCTGGGACTACAGACATGTGCCACCATACTCGGCTAATTTGTGTATCTTTAGTAGAGACGGGGTTTCACCACATTGGCCAGGCTGGTCTTGAATTCCTGACCTCAAGTGATCCTCCTGTCTCAGCCTCCCACAGTGCTGGGATTACAGATGTGAGCCATTGCACCTGGCCTAGTATCTGGTGCTTTCAGCCTCTGCAGTGAGAGGTTATCTCCATCAGTACTTTAGACTGAGTGTTTTTGTCCCCATTTATATAATGAAGCTCTTACGCACAAGGTGATGGGATTAGGAAATGGGGCCTTTAGGAGGTGATTCAGTCATGAAAACAGAGCCCTATCAATGGGATTAATGCCTTATATGAGGAGACACAGAGCTTGCTTTCTCTCTCTGGCCTCTGCTATATGAGGATATAATGAGAAGAAGGCCATCTGTAAGCCAGGAAATGGGTCCTCACCAGACATTGAATCTGCTGACACCTTGATCTTGGACTTCACCACCTCCAGAACTGTGATGAATAAATGTCTGTGGTATAAGCCACTCAGTTCATGGTAATTTGTTATAGCAGCCTGAACCGGCTAAGACAACCAGCAAGGAAGATGGAGTAGAAGAAAAGCTGTTGGATGAACAACCAACAGTGTCAGGAACATAAACCAAAGAAGCAGATGAGAAGAATGCCACAATTGCTGAGGCTTCCACACATGCTTGATGGATAAAGTTACTTTTTAGTTAAACCTGCATGCATTCTTCATGTTGGTTGATTTATCTGAATAGAGAAACTCCAGGAGAAACCATGGTGATGTCAGTCTGTCGCTCTGTATGATGAAAATAATGGTGCTGGCAGCTGTTTCACAGTGAAATGTAGGTTACAAGTAAATATTTATAAGGGCATTATGAGATCTACAGATAAAAGCTGTCATGGCACTAAAAATACATACACACCCTCACACCTGACACTGTTCTTTCTTCTCAGTTGTATTTTCATCACCATCAAGTGTATTCACAAAGCCCCTCACATTTCACACAATGCTCTTGCACACACTGCTCTAGTTAATTATTCTCGAACACACCCGGAATGGTTCTTATGATGATGTGTTTGTCGTGCTGATGAAAAGAGCAGCTAAGTAAGGAAACAGGGACTTGAACCCAGGTCCTCTCACTGTTAAACCTGTGGATTTTTTTCTCAATGACTTTGTAAGCAGGCAAGTAACGCAAAGGTAGGACATAACCATCAGACAATGGGGAGTGTGAGGACATGAAGACCCGGAGACGAAGATATTCAACACAGATTCAGATCCAATTTTTAAAAACTGCTCTGTTGATGCCTTCCAAAATTATAAATACATGTGTCCTTTGACTTGGCAATTTGACTTCCAGGAATTTATCATACAGATATACTCATATATGTGCAAAACAACCCAATGGTCATCGATTGGTTAATTAAATGTTGGTATGTCTGTACAAAGGATTAGTATACAGCTAGTTAAAAGGGCGTAGCTATTATCATGCTAATATGAATCTATCTTCAAGATATACAATAAAGTGAAAAGAACATTTGTGCATACAAGTACATATTTTCTTGCACATTCGTGAAATATCTTTAAGAATATACAGGAAACTGGTAACACTAACTGAATCCGGGAAGGGAAACCAGGAAGCTTTTCGCAAATATCCTTTCGTAAGTATTGATTTTTGAGACATATTAATGCATTTCTTATTTTTAATAATTAACTAAAATACTGTGTATTTAAAAAAAAAACTCAGTGGGGGCAATTTGGTCGGCTGTTCTGTGACCTCTTCCCTGGGGCCCAAGCTGCGTCACCGCCACCGTTCAATCTTTCCACCCCTCATGCTGGCCTGGCTTGCCACTGGGCTCATTCAGTGTGTAATTTGTTGACTCAGATCATTTCATTCTTTTAGCTTTGTGGGTCAGTACTTGAGGCTGTTCAGACCCAACACTGGACTCATTATCTGCTCCGAGCTGCTGCTCCTCCTGGGCTCTCTCTGAATGGTGTTTCCCCCCTCCCCTCCATCCAAGGTCAAACCCCAGTTTCCTCCGGGCTTCTCACTGGACTCCCTCTATCTACCCGGTCCCTGGGCCCCAGCACACCCACACGAATTCCTTGTCTGTCACCCATGGAGTCCTGCCCAGTCTGCTTCGTGAGCACCACTGGAACTATCCTTCTCACCCTTCCTGCTCTAGAGGAGTGTCTCATTGTCTTTCACTTATGGCACTGCTGTGGCCTCCTTGCTCACCTACCTGTCACCTCCTTTTTCCACCTTAGACCACTCTACCTCCTTTCTCCAGGACCACCTGAAGACACAAGTCTCATCCTGTCCATTTCTTCATGTAGAAGTCCATAGACTCCCGCAATAAGAGTTGGACTCCTTTAGAATGACATGCAGGGACTTTCACAGCTGGCTGCCTTCCCCTCGCCCACGACCCCCATGCCCACCTCCATGTCTCCCTCCTTCCTGGCATGGCTTCTCCACTGTTGGTGCACAGCAGGTGGGTGGAGCCCTCCTATGGGGCTGGAAACTTACACAAAATGTATGCAAAACTCCTTATACAAAAATCACACGTGAAATTGAATGTGTGTTTACAACAAAAACCTGTAACAAGTTATGCATTTTTTAAAGCCTTGGGATACCCAGAAAATAAGAGAACGTTTCATTAATTAACTATATGACACCTCTCTGCTACATCCTCTGATAACCTTGTAATTGTCTTTTCTACAGAGAACAGAAGAGAACGCCATCTTTCCTCTAGCATGGTTGACTGAAAATCCCTTTCATTATTTATAGTTAAGTGAAGTCTCCTTTTCACAACTCACTGTTAGTCATGCATGCCAGGAAGCAATCCCCATGTTGGTGGAGATGCGTCAAACGTGCGGCCTCACACGCAGATGAATTCACCATCTATATAGCACGCCACATGCTTGGGCTCCACAGACACGAGCATTTCAGTCAATCTGATTTCATGCAATTCCCATTAAAAAGGAAAAGGGCTGTATGGTGTGTTTTTAATGGTACCAGCTGCATTTATTCCAGGTGGTCAATTCGATTTTGTGCAGTTCTCATCAGAAAGGAAAAAGACTGCATGATGCGTTTGTAGCAGTGTCGGCTGTGTTTGTTTCAGGTGCTCAGTGACACCATCTGGTGCTGGGAGGAAGTCCGGCCCAGCAGCAGAGGTGGTGTTCCCAAAGGGAGACAGCAGATGACTGGCAAGTGGCTAGCAGGGGTCTCCTGGCCCTGGAAAAGCTGCCTTGCCTGAGAATGCACATGGCCCCAGGCAAACTCCCTGCTGGAGCCTCTGCTTTCTTACCTGTAAAAAGCAGATGAAGACACTTAGCCGCCAGTGTTCTGTGACGTTCAGTGACAGAGCATGTGCACAGCATCTGTCCCAGGGCAACCCCTTGCTCCTGACAGTCCTCTCCTCAGCCTTCCCCACGGCTGGGGGAATCACAGTGACAACGGGTCCAGGTGGGCTGTCCTCACCACAGCATTGGCTATGCTCATCCTAGGTCTAGCTCCCAGCCCACCTGCCCAGCCCTGCTCATCCAGGCTATGTCCCAAGGTACGGCAAAGACAGGACTGTGACAGAGTGCTCCAACCTTCCCGGTGCTCAGCAATATCCCTGCAAGAGAGAAGCCACTTAACCTAATTTCCAGGGAGCCTTCAGCCTTCCATAGAAGTGTTGATAGGCCTCCCAGGGCTCCTGCCTTATGAAATGAAGACAGTAATTCACAAGTCTGATCCAAGTCTGGTGCCACAAATGGGCAAATCAGAAAGCAAAAAAGAAAAAGAATGAAAGAAAGAAAGAAAGAAAGAAAGAAAGAAAGAAAGAAAGAAAGAAAGAAAGAAAGAAAGAAAGAAAGAAATCCCTCAATCACCTACCTTGCTAGATTCCAAAAGCCGTATATTTGGTGCTAAAAATAATCTTGAAAGATTAGTCTCACTCATTTGTTGTTCAGGTGAATAAGGTAATCTATACCTACAACCAAAATTAAACCCCAGTAAGTGTTATTTGTATAGGACCCTGGGCTTCTTTGGGGACAATTATTATTTGTTACAAAAATCAATTAGTTTCAAATCTCCCATATAATAACTATGCATGTAATAGGAACCTTCTAGAGAAATGTCTGAGCCCAACAGGTGGCTTGAGCATACCAGGCCCTCAAGCAGGTCAGCAGGGGACTTATTTTGGCTTTGTGGGTGTGGCTGCCACTTGCCACAAGACCTTGAGAACCTGTCAAGTTCCCCAGCAGTCGCCCTGTCTACCTGTTTCTGACACACCCAAGAACAGGAACCTAGAATATGGACAAAAGTAATCCACTATTGGAAAAGACACTGGGAAAAAGAGAAATGCCTGTGGTGAGGACCCAGCATAAGATTTCACCAAGTGATGAGGGGCTCAGGCCAGATGTCCCCAGCACCAGGTGGCAATCTGGCTTGGCCTCAGTGGCAGATACAGTCATGTGAGGCAGAAATGACAGCATCCTTGCCAGGGGTTCTATCTGGTGTCTTAGCAAGAAAAATGGGCAAAGGAGACCTCTGAAAAATCTTGGTGGAGTCTCCTCCTGTCTAATTAGCCCCAGAGCTGGGAAGAAGTCCCACAGGCAGGCTGTACAAAGGTTGGGAGAACGTGACCTGATAAGCCTTGGAGTAAACCCAATTCCTGGATTGGTCAGGGTCTGGAGGGTTTGGGCCCCTTTCCTATAAGTGGAGTGAAGGGAGGGAGATGGGTGATGGCTGGTGTGTGTCGAGTCTTCCAGAACAGACTCCTCCAAACCTGCCTGCTGTGACTGGCCCTCGCAGGTGTGAGCCACCACTTCCCACTGGCCTGCCCTGTTTCCTCTCCCAGGCAGGGAAGGCTTAGTTCTCCCTGATTTCTGCCTTTTCTTCCTCCTGCCTTGTTTAAACAAGGATGGTTCTCCATTCCATCAGTCCAGAGAAAGTCCTACACTAATTACTGGAGCAGTGAAATGGGGCAGTGAGGACCTCAGGGGGTATAAAATATTGGCCCTATTCTTTAGGAGCTTTATTGGGGTCAAAGATTTTAAATAACAACGCCGGGGGTAAGGCTGAGTCACATGTGTGGTGAAATAGCTTTGTTGCACTAGCCCCCAGAGCTGTTCCACAAGGGCAATCCACGATTTGCAGGAGGACAGCTCCATCTGGTTGAAAGCATTGTACCAGGAGGCAGAAGATGCGGACACTAATGAGGCTGCTCGGCAGGTCGTGTGAGCAGGGTTGAGTCATCCTGCCCAGTCATCTCACCTGCAGCTTGCAGGAGTCTCCGCTGTGGGGAATACTGGTCTGGGTGGTCAAGAGGCCTGAGATCTCGTCCTTGCTCACCATCAACAGTGGCATCCTGTATGCTTCCTTAGCCTGCATCTCCATAAAATCATAGTGTGATGGTTTGTGAGTCTTTTCAGCTCTGGAACTCCAGGACCTTTGAATTAGGTAATGGATAGGAAAGCTCTAAAGCATTGTGTGCTTGCAGGGCATTATTGTGTTTTTAGTACCTCTGGCAATAAAGATTCCATAAAGCAATTTGAATTTGAACTTGGCCTCAAAGGAAGAAAGAGTAGAGCTTGGATGATGGTACAGTGTGCAAAGAGCATGATGCATAAGCTGGGAAAAGCGAGGGGGAAAAGGAGAGGGGGCAAGCAGAGGCTCTGGCTAGGGACAGACTGGTGGAACTTAGACGGCCATGATGGGAGACTCAGGCTCATTCATCCATGCATCCTCTGGGGACAGGGGCTCAGGTAGGCGGCAACATCCTGGAAATACCTTGGGGGCCTGAGTTAAGGCCGCACAGGCCCCATCTGCTGCGGCTATGTCTTTTCCACAAGCCCCATGAGCGCCACAGCCTGCCCTCGCTGTGAAAGGAAGCAGAAAGCAGGCTGAAATCCAGCCCCACTCCCGCTTCCAAAATGAAGTCTGTAAAGGGATTGCGATTTTTTGGTTGGCCGTACTGGAGAGTCTTATCCTCCCGTTGAGCTCTGATCTGAGTATGCCTAAGGCTCCTTCTTTCTGGGGCTTTGGAAATCCCTTCTTTGAACAGGGAGCCGGCCATGGCATAAATGATGACTTTTATGAAAATCAATTTTTGAGTCTTTGGCACACAGCACTGAACATTTCATAGGCCTCGTTGGCACTAAGGAAGTCACAGACTGCATAGCTAACATTGCATTTGAAGTTGTCTCCGCGAGGGGAAGCTGTCTTTGGCGTGGGAGGTAGCCACGTTTAATTATCATTCACAGACACTCCTCAGCACTGTTCCTGGATGCCTCAGCTATTATTCTGGTGGCTTCTAAAATAAAGCCTGGTGATTATTTGGTGTGAGTGTGTGGACGGCCTGTAAGGACACCTGTCTTGTTTTTGCCACACTGGTTTATCTAAAGAAAACTGCAGAGCTCAGTAGCTCTTCTCCCCTGGAGCCGAGAGGATCCTTGGTGGAGAGAAGCAATAGGGACTGTGTTTGGGTAAGTCTGGTGCGTCTTTGGGCAGGTACCACTCATCTTGTATCGTCCCCGCACAGAACCCAGTCTTTAGGGTGTCATCCCTGGAGAGAAAACACCATCACTGTCACTTTTCCCAAGAGTTTTCAGGCCTCGTGTGCTCATCCTCCTGGGGCGGAGCTGCGCAAGCTGCAGATGGCCTTGTCCGGAATCGCTCGGGAAACACACGCACAGGTTCTGCCAGCTGGGAAAGAGCGAGGCAGGATCTGAACGGACTCAGCCTCTTTAGGCCACCTCTCCCTGATATCTGCCCACAGTTAAAGCTGGCCTTGCACGAGGGGGCCACCAGTCTCAGCTGGTGACACAGTAGAGTAGGTGGGTGAGAGTCAGCACACACACAGGAGTAAAAATAGGAAGAAATGCATTGCTAGCCGGGGCGACTTGCTCTACCAGGATGCAAACGACCATATAGTGATGCTGCCGGGGTTATCAAAGCAGAGACAGAGGCAGGCTTTAGACACCAGCACCAAGCTCCCTCCTCCCCAAGGACAGTAGTTTAAAAAACCTTTCTCGTGATGTCATCCTCATTTAAAACGAGCGTAGAAATACAGTGAAAATGGTTTCAGGCCGGGCGCGGTGGCTCAAGCCTGTAATCCCAGCACTTTGGGAGGCCGAGACGGGCGGATCACGAGGTCAGGAGATCGAGACCATCCTGGCTAATACGGTGAAACCCCGTCTCTACTAAAAAATACAAAAAGCTAGCCGGGTGAGGTGGCGGGCGCCTGTAGTCCCAGCTACTCGGGAGGCTGAGGCAGGAGAATGGCGTAAACCCGGGAGGCGGAGCTTGCAGTGAGCTGAGATCGGGCCACTGCACTCCAGCCTGGGCGACAGAGCGAGACTCCGTCTCAAAAAAAAGAAAATGGTTTCAACGAAAAACACAACATGATGGAGGAAAACTAGTGTTCTGAGTCTCAGCAACACAACTCCTGCCCCTTCCAAACTGAGGACTAACAAGGAAATGCAAGAGGAGGGAAAAAGGCCTAAGAGAATCACAGAACTCCGTCTCACTTGGCATCATGCAGCTGGGTAACAGAATGTGAGACCTTGTCACTAGAGACATGACGAATTCCTAAGCTGGGTAAAACCTAAATCCTGTAAGGATGGCCTCAGAAGGGGTCGTGGTGTTGCAAGCCTCATTATGAAATAACTAAATTCGGCCAGTTTTATGAGCATTTATTTGCTACCTTGGGGGATGTAAGAAAAGCAGATCTCTGTGAGTGTTTCATAGGATCCCAGTGCCAGGAAAAGCCTTCAACATGCCATGTCATCTGTCCCTCTCCCAGGGCCATCAGCCGCAGCCAGAGCAAGGGACCGACTGCTACTCAGAGGCCAAACCTTTCCCTGCCTCCCTCTGCCTGCTTCCCCTTCTGTGCGCTGCTCCCACACTGGAAATTTCTACCCTCTGAATAATCCGATTAAGTTGTATCCAGCCAGCCGTTGCTAAAGTGAAAGCATATTGCCTGGGAGGAAGTGAATGAATGAATCCATTGGAAGCCACCAATGCACAGACGCAAGTCAGTTTGTCGGAATGGCTGGACTTGGAATCGGGAGTACGGGGCTGCCCTGGGGGCCTGGACCGGGAATGGGAAGCTGCTGACTAGGGGAGGAAGGGAAAGGCCTGGCAGTGCCACCAACAGTGCCAGAGTGGGTGCACAGGATGCTGGTGACAGCTGGGACCGGGCGCTGCTAATAAGGAAGAGAAGAATGTGCTGAAAACAGACTCACCTACTTTACAATTTTGCCTAGAGCCAGCCCTGCATTTAACTTTCCCAGAAATGAACCTGTCAGCAAACCAGGGAAGGGCAGTTTGTGATTTGCTGGGATTTGCAAAAGCTCAGGTGGCTGCGGCTAGACCTTTTGCCCTGCACGTCACCTCCCCCATCACGTGCTTGGGTGGGACCCTCAGTCAGAGCAGCCCAGAGCCCCGGGTTTCTGACTCAAGGTGAGGAAGGACCATTTCAGCCAGAATTCCACCGTCTCAGCTGTCTGAGCAATTCAGCACATTCCTGAAGATCTAAAGGCCTCTGTAGTTACTACCTTTCAGGACTTGCTGAGACCTTAGTGGGCCTTTTGCTGTTTGGAATTCTGCTGATTTGTTTCTTTATGTTCTTTTTAATTTTTTTTTTGAAGGGGGAGGGAAGAAGCTGTCTGTCAGTAGCTCCTGCTGCAGGCAAGGGAGGCTGGGCTCCTTCTTGCTCTCTTAGAATTCCTTCACATGCATTCTCAGCACCCCAGCCAGAGCCCTGATTTCATTCTCTTTTTACATATAGACTTGCCCCCAGGAGAGTGTCAAGGAGCTAAAGCAAAACAAAGCAAATCAAAAGAAAGCAAAACTCCCCTGAATGTGCCATGGCCTACCTGAACTCTGGGCCTGACTGTCCCACTTTTGAGCTGTGTGGCACCCTTCAGGCTGGCTAGCCTCTCTAGCTTCATTTCCCTCGTATATAAAATCACCGACTTCACCAGATACGCTCTAAAGTTTCTCCAGGCGTTGACATTTTTTGATCTCAAGGTCTGGGGAGTGCCATCATTTCCGATCACTGACCACTTCCAAATAACAGTGAGGTCTGTCCCCAAAGGAACTGCAAAGAACTTCCAGAATTGCGTTGTTCTTTCCGTTCAAAGCACCCAAAGTCTGGAGAGCAACCCGACATGTCTTCTTTAACAGTATACAATTTACATAATCTTTACAAATCTTCTCATCACTGCAATATGAAATCTATAAATATAGTAGCTGCTAAGCCACAGTCAGGGAGGAAAGCAGCTGCAGTCCCTCCACGAACACAAAGGAAGGAGAACAAAACTAAAAAAAGGAGGTTTAGAAATCCCTCCAGAAGGTTGCTTGCAAAAGGGAAAAAGTACACAAGAAAGTTTTCCTCTAACTTACCACTAAAACAGACTGGGATGAATGGATGCTTCCCCGACAAGGAAGAGAGGTAGACAGTTTTGGCAAAACTTTATCCCTTCGTCATGGGAACGGGAGGCATAACCAGTGCCAACAAACAGGATACCAAGGAGGACGCCCTATGCATTTGTTTCTCCCATTCCTGATCTATTAATAGCTTCCGAGTGTGCTTTAGGATACACCACGCTTATAGATTAGTTATGTGTGAAGTATGAAGATAGACTGCCTGAACTCACTGTGATACATCTCTGAACATTCGAGGGAAAAAATTGTGTACAAAACAGCAAACGTAAGTTGTGGGGAGTCTTGTCTAATGGGACCAGCAAATGTTTCAGCCAAGACATTGTTCATACGAAGGCTTGATGACCAATGCCGAATCTTAATGGATCTTCCCTCCAGGAAGAAGTAATTCAATCAGAGGGAATACAAATGGATAACACTCGTTGAGGAAATAAAATGGATCACACTTGTTTCTTCTCTCAATTTTACAGTGTTAAATTGGCAGCTCCAGGGATGAGCCTAAAATAATTCCACACATAACCGTAACAAAGTAGGCAGCACCGTGTAACAAATGGGGCTCCATTTCTTATCACTATGGACGTGGACATCTTAGACCACAGCTGTAGGCATTTGCTCCCTAAACGCACACCTGATGCTCAGAACAGTTTTCGTTGAGGAGACTGCAAGCATGGCCAGAACAGCACAGCGGACAGGTCCGTGATTAATGGTGTGAGGCACAGTCCAATTCCTTCATTAACATTTTGAGTTCCAAGACAGAGGTTTGAAAGTGTTTACAGTCAAAGAAATCTTTCTTCAAACAAAGTCTAATGCAGAAACCCAGTACATCAAACAGAAAAGTGAAGGTGCTGTGTTTGAGGGCATGATGGTGAAAAAGTTGGGGGTGGGATGGAGGGGTGGGGAGCGCTACTTAAAATGGGTGGGTTCCCTAGGGGCACCTCGGCAGCCCCTGAGATTCTAAGGAACAGTTTAAGCACCTCTGATGGGAGGGGTTTATCACATTCTGTGCATGATGCTTTGGAATGTTAACTAAAAATATCACAAATTTATAAATTGTGAGAAGGAGAGATTTTATTTCTCGTAAAGGGTTATAGCCTGCAAGGTGGCCATCCTGCAGGCTCAGAAGTGTGCCTCTGGCCAAGACCAGAGACAGGTACTTCAAAGGAGGAGGGGCTGGGATAGAAGCTTTATGCTGGACACGATGGCTAAATACACATATTCAACAGCTTACAGGAAGAACTATGAATATTCATGAAAGTAGTCCCAACACACACATATTGAACAAACATGTATGTAATATACAACCCAGGTTCATTTTGGGGTAGAGATTTAACATTTAAATGTATTAAAATTAGGCCCCATACCCCAAAAGGTCTTTTCAGGACATGAAGGCAGATGAATGTACTTTCTGCAAACCAGCCAGAACCAGTCCATGGCCAGTGGTCTCTTATCAGGAGAAAGTTACTGGAGTCAGTCTCTCATCCAATCAAAGCTATAGTTATGGCTGGTGGAACAGGGGTCAGTTACTCAGTGTCTGTGAGCTGGGTGAGTTGCAATTGTTTTAATCTTGCTTATCTTGAGGGCAGTGCTTGTTTAGCTGCTGGAGAAAAGGAAAAACCTTGTGGCAGTTAGAACCTAGTTTATTCTTTAAGTGTTGTGTGTGTGGTATGTGTGACTTAACCCTTGGCTTGGCATGGCCATAGGTCTTGTTTATAATTTGGTGTCTTATGGCCACAAAGAGTCCATTCCGTTGGCCTTACAATCTCTATTTTAACATTAATGCTAGTCAGCTTTTGTGTTTAAAGAGAAAAAAGGTGGGGGTATAACAAGGTATATCTGACCTCCTGTCCCTCCATGGCTGGGAACTCAGTTTTAAGGTTTTCCTGGGGTTCCTTCGGTCACAAGAGGGTCCATCTTGTTGGTGGAGGAGCTTAGCATCTTAGTTTTAGTTTACAGGAGAGAGCAAAAATTCCTGATACTGGCTTTGACTTGCTTTTGTTGGAAAGTTGAAAACCAACCAGGCTATTTTTTTTACTTAATAAACCCACTGGAACATACATACATATACACCTACGAAAGCAACATTTTAAAGACGTGTCACATACGGACTTCGGTTGGAGTCCCCCTAAAACTCATTTGAATTTGTATTAAGCCCAACTTGGAGGAAGGTAGGGATGCAATTATAATGCAGTGATAGGCCAACACTGGCTCACACCAGTGGACGAGAGCCTTTTGTTAAATTTCCAGGAATTTTCCAAGGTGATTTTTAAACACAGCCGTTATTAAAAATTAAACTATGTATCCAGCAATTTCACTCTTTGTTATTTACCCAAATGAGTTGAAAACTTATGTCCACATAAAAACTTATAATATATACAAATGTTTACAGTAGCTTCATTGATAAATGCCAAAATCTGGAAGCAACCAAATGTAGGTGAATGGATACATAAATTGTGGTACATCCAGGCTGTGGAATAGTATTCAGCATTAAGGAGAAATGAGCTATCAAGCCATGAAAAGACATGGAGGAATATTAAGTGTATATTACTGAGTGAAAGAAAAAGCTGGCTGGGCGTGTTGACTCACGCCCGTAATCCCAGAACTTTGGGAGGCCGAGGCAGGAAGATCACGAGGTCAAGAGATCAAGACCATCCTGGCCAACATGGTGAAACCCCATCTCTACTAAAAATACAAAAGTTAGCCGGGCGTGGTGGCGCATGCCTGTTGTCCCAGCTACAGCTACTCGGGAGGCTGAGGCAGGAGAATCGCTTGAACCCAGAAGATAGAAGTAGCAGTGAGCAGAGATCCCACAACTGCACTCCAGCCTGGTGACAGAGCGAGACTCTGTTAAAAAGAAAGAAACTCCATGAAAGAAAGAAAGAAAGAAAGAAAGAAAGCCAATCTAAAAAGACTACAAACTGTATGATTGTAACTATATGATATTCTGAAAGAAGAAAAATTATAGAGATAATTAAAAGATCAGTGGTTCCCAGGGTTCTGGGGAGGAAGGAATGAAAAGGCAGAGCACAGACTTTTAGGGTGGTGAAACTATCCTTTATGATACTATAATGGTGGATACATATCATTATATATTTATCAAAACCCATAGAATGTACAAGACCAAGAGTGAACACTAATGTGAACTATGGACTTTGGATGATAATCATGAGTCCGTGTAGATTTATCAGTTGTAACAAAAGTACTGCATGGTGTAGGATATTGATAGTGAGGTAGAAGGAATTGTGGGAGAAGATGCAGGGGATATATGAGAACTCCGCACTTTCTGCTCAGTTTTGCTGTGAACCTAAAACTGCTCTAAAAGAATAAAGTCTATTGAAAAATAAACTGTATAAGATTTAATTAAATAAATTATATTAAAAGCACAGGTAGTTGATATTCAAAATGGATGACCTCCTAATTGTTTTACGATATATTACTATTATCTATACTCTTATTTCTATCTATTGTATCTGTATAAAGGAGTTATTATACAATGGTGTGCATCCGTGTAACTCTTCCCAACTCCATGTTAAGTGACCTCAATTTGGTAGCTTGAAATCAACTTGGCCGTAACTGGTGGTGTTTGCAGTAAAGAATAGGCAACCATGACATAAGAGCACTCTTCCCCACAAGAGAGCTGATTATTTTTAAAATTATTACTAATATTTTTCAGAATCAAGATCTTGCTCTGTTTCCCAGGCTGGAGTGCAGTGATGTGATCATAGCTCATTATAACCTCGAACTCTTGGGCTCAAGCAATCCTCCTGCCCCAGCCTCTCAAGTATCTAAGATTACGACAACATCCATTTTTTGTTTGTTTGATTTTGTACAGACGTGGTCCCACTATGTTGCCCAGACTGGTCTTGGCCTCCCAAAGCATTAGAGGGGTTGTGAGCTGACAAGCCCAGCCCAGAGCTGGTTATTGAACATCTGCGGCACACCACTAATAGTGGGAATAGTTATTGGACTCATGTTTAGGATCAGTAACATATATATACCTGAGAATGTCAATCAAAATATGGCTTTTGGAAACATTATGGAAGCATGGATCTTCACATATGATTAATTTAAGGTTTACTCTGAGGTCATCCAAAGACCTCTTTAGAATGGTTCCAAGAATTCCCTCTTTTGAAAGCCAGGAAATCCAACCAATCTAAAGAATTAAATCACTCAAATTTGAAGAAGACAAATATGGCTCAGGAGCAGCTCTCTTGCTATCAAAATCACTCAGATCGTGTTCTGAGTGATAGATCCTAATTGCTGAACTATTTACTGTAATTAAGTCTATCAGCATGATTTTCTCCTGATGAAAATAAAGTTTGGTATATTATGTCTTTTGCAAAAGAAGTCTCTTAACCTTCTTTAACTTGTACATCTATGAGTCAGTAAGACTTCTCTTCAAAACCTGATTTTTTCCCTCCTCATGGATATAAAGAACTTAAAAAAGTCAAATTCATATTGCCCACAAGAGAGAAGCTGGTTGCAAGCACCATTATTTTGTGCAAGCACTATTATATCCTGCTTTATCTCATCAAGAATATTTGTGTGTCTGAGGAACATGTAGATCTTTTACCAGCCTTTGTTTCCATTGATGAAGTATGCAAGTTTGAAATAGATTCCAATCTGTCCATGCTTCTTTTGAGTCTGTATGATGGTGCTACTGTACAAACCAAACATGGAGGAACAGTTTTGATATGGAGGCAATCTCACTTGTAATTGGTGTTAGCACAACTGTTTGCTTTTAGCCCAATGACTCTCAGCACTGTCTGCCTGTTAGCATCAGTGGATAGGGGAAGGAGAGCTTTAAAAAAAAATACTGAAGCTCAGGTCCCAACACCAGGGAGTTTGACTTAATTGATCTTAAGAGGGTTGAGGGGATCAATAAGTATTGGAAGCTTTCCAGGTGATTCTAATATATAGGCACAACCAAGACCCACTATTTGAACCTATATAAAAATCATTTGATGCAGTTGATGTGAATTTGTTATTTGTTGACCTGAGACATAGGGAAACAAGTCAAGTCAAATAAAAAACAAATCAATTATTCTTGATTATGGCATGATTTCAGTGTCTTTGGGTTAAAAAAAAAAAAGTGGTGGTTCAGCGTCAATAATATCACATAAAATCATCCTCTCCGTTGGGCAACTTCCAAAGTTAAAAGATAAATCCTATAAAGTCAGTTCAGTTCTATCCCACTGAGGGTCCACTCTTCAGCCAGTGAGCGAGCGGTGGAAGGCGCCGGCACCACCATGTTCCAGGCTGCTTTGTGGTTAGGCTTCATTTTGCTTCCTCTCTTGGCACTGCCTTGCATCTGACCCATTTTCTAAGCCAGATCTCTCAGTCTCCTGCCAATTCTATGAGCCTCATATCCTTGTGAAAAAATTCTTCCCGTCACCCCCCTTTCTTCTTGCTTAAAATAGTCAGAAGCACTTTTTGTTCCTTGCAAGAGAAAGATTCCTAACTGATACTTTGTCATACCCCTAAAGGAAACAGAAACCAGTGACCAGTTTTCAGAAACATTTCTGAACCTAAGAACATAAAAAATCAAGAAGAAAATAGTTGGGAGACTTGCCCTGCAAAAAAATAAATGTTGCAAAGTATACAGAAAAAGCAAATGGGACAGAACAGAGCATCTGAAAGCAGGCTCAGGCATATGGAGACGGGCTATAACAGAGACGGCGTGATACATTGCAGAAAGGACAGGCTACTCAGCAAGCGGTGCTTGGAAAAATTAATGCTCAGTGTGAGAGAAAATAGATTACTTTCTGAGGTATGAAAAATCTAAATGCAAAATCAAAACTTTAAAACATTTGAAAGAAAATATAGGCCGGGCACAGTTGCTCACACCTGTAATCCCAGCACTTTGGGAGGCCAAGGTAGAAGGATCACTTAAGGTCAGGAGTTCGAGACCAGCCTGGCCAACGTAATAAAGCCCCATCTCTACTAAAAATATAAAAATTAGCCAGTGTGATGGCGAGCAGCTGTCGTCCTAACTACTCGGGAGGCTGAGGCAGGAGAATCGCTCGAACCCGGGAGGCAGACAGAGGCTGCAGTGAGCCAAGATCGTGCCATTGAGCTCCAGCCTGTCTACAGAGCAATAGTCTGTCTCAAAAAAAAAAAAAAAAAAATCAAAAAAGAATATCTCTTTATGCCATATAAATGTACCCAAAACTGAAAGGGAAAGACTGATGTATTTGACCACAATTAGGTAAACTTTATTTATTTATTCATTTTTATTTTTAGAGACATAGTCTTGCTCTGACGCCCAGGCTGGAGTGCAGTGGTGTGACGGCAGCTCACTGCAGCCTCAAACCCTTGGGCTCAAAGGATTCTCCTGCCTCAGCCTCCTGAGTAGCTACAACTACAGGAGTGCCCCACCATACCATGCTAATGTTGTATATTTATTTATTTATTTTTGCAGAGACAGGGTCTCTCTTTGTTGCCCAGGCTGGTCTCAAATTCCTGGGCTTAAGTAATCCTCCTGCCTTGGCTTCCCAAAGTGCTGGGATTACAGGCATGAGTCCCACTGCACCCGGCCCCAAAATTTTTTCTATGAAAAGCCACCATAAACAAACTGAATAGGCAAGTCACCAGTTAGAAGAAGATTTGCAATTCAGATAACCAGAAAAGGATTAGAACATAGTATGTGTAAAAAGTTCATGCAAATCAGTAAGCTATAAACAGGCCAATAGAAAAAATGAGCAAGGGATATAAATGGATAAAGCACAGAAAAGAAAAACTGAATAGCCTATATATACGAAAACGTGATTATTCACTAGTAATAAGAAAAATGAGTTATTTTATACTCAAAAGTATTGATGAAGATGCAGAGAAATGAGAACTCACACACTGCTGGCAGAAGCGTGAATTGGCTCAAGACTTTGAAAGACAATTTGGCAATAGTTGGTTAAGGGGAAGATTAGTATGTATCGTCTACCCAAGCGGTGTTGCTTTCATGGTTCCATGCTAGAGAAACTCACATTTGGCCATGATGTGACATGTATACAAGTGCTCATTGTAGCATTGCTTATATCAGAAGAAAAGGCAAAAATCAAAATGTCTATTTACAGTAAATGGGTAAATTATAGTATATTTATACAGTAGAATACTAGACTTATTACACAGGAGTAAAAGTTAATTAACTAAAGCAGCATACTTCATCATGAATGAATGTCAAATACATAATGTCAAGTGGGAGAAAAGCAAGTTGCAAAATTATATGAGTTAAACCAATTATTTAAAATTGGTATATTATGTCTTTTGCAAAAGGAGTCTCTTACCTCCTTTAACTTGTAAATCTATGGTAAGACTTCTCTTCAAAATGTGATATTTTTCCCCTCCTCATGGATATAAAGAACTTTAAAAAAATCAAATTAATATTGCCCACAAGAAAGAAGCTGGTTGCAAACACCATTATTTTATGCAAACACTATTATATCCTGCTATATCTCATCAAGAATATTTGTGTGTCTGAGGAATGTGTTGATATTATCTATAGGCAAAGTACAAAAACATGATCAAGAAGAACATTCACTAACTTCTGCGTAGTTACTTCTTAGTGAGGGAAGGAAGGGGATGACATCGGGAAGCCAAGGCACTTCGATTGCATCCGTAGTTTCCATTCCTTAAAAAAATCTGAACCTAATTTACTAAATCTGGGTAATGGTATGATGAGAGTATATTATTTTCTGTACTCATTTGTCCTATTTCAAATATTTTTATTAAGTGTCCCAACCTGGCTTTTTCTCCTTTCAACTAAGATACTGAAAGGCTTTTTGCCCCAGAACTACTTTTGAAAGGCTTTTTTCAAAAAAAGATACCAAAAGGCTTTTTGACCCAGAGATCCTTTTGAAAGGCTTCTTTAGGCCAGGCATGGTGGCTCACACCTGTAATCCCAGCACTGTGGGAAGCTGAGGCGGGTGGATCACTTGCGGTCAGGGGTTCGAGACCAGCCTGGCCAACATGGTGAAACTCCATCTCTACTAAAAATACAAAAAGTAGCCGGGCATGGTGGTGGGCACCTATAATCCCAGCTAACTGGGGAGGCTGAGGCAAGAGAATTACTTGAACTGGGGAGGCGAAGGTTGCAGTGAGCAGAGATTGCACCACTCACTGCACTCCAGCCTATGCAACAGAGTGAGACTCTATCTTAAAAAAAAAAAGAAAAGTAGCAATTCTGAGATGGAAAAGCTTTTTGCCCCAGAGCTTACGCTTTCATATATCATTAATGTAGCTCCCAGCCCTGTGGGTTTTCCCTCTAGGTGTTATCACTTGCTTTGATTATAAGACTGTAGACCACAGCCCTGGGTGAACCCTGGCCCATCTGGCGTGAAGACAGAAGAGCATTATACAATTGCCAGCCTCTTCTTTTTACTCATCCTCATAGTCAAGAAATATGTGTATGTGTCCACTGCAGCCTGTGTTTGCTCTGCCTCCTCTCTTCCCGCCACACTCCCAGCTTGATGTTTGCCAGCTCATGCTTGTGTCAGTTGTTGGCACTTACTCCTGGCGAGTCTACAGCTAACCTTACTGCCTCTGGCTCCTTTTTCCTGTGCTCTTGCTCTTCCATCCACCAACTTTATTAATACTCTGTTTGATGACCCAGGTTACCCAGGAGATGTCAAATTAGGGCGGAGAAGGCACGTCTGCGTACCATGCTGTCCCTCCCCAGCCTCTCCTCTGCAGGTCCATAGTCACCTATTCGTGATGCTCCTCAGACGTGGCCATCCAGGCATTGCCCGCCTCTCGTTGTTGTGAAATACAACAACGAGATCGATTGCTATCTATCGATACCTATTTTGATATTTTACTACAATAGCAATAAAAAAATTATTTGGGGGAGAATAGGTAGTAGGATAGCTTTATTAAAAGAAAAATAAAGGTCACAGATTTTGTTGTATACATTTCCAAATTTTTCACTACAGTTTTTATTTTCTTCACGAAGATTGGATTGTACTGCATCTGACACTTTGAAACCTGCCTCTTCACTTTATAATTTATTCTGGGCATGTTTTTTCAGATCAATGATTTTTTTCTTTTTCTTTTTGTTCTGTTTTGTTTTGAGACAGGGTCTCGCTGTGTCACCCAGGCTGAGTGCAGTGTCCTCATCTCGGCTCACTGCAACCTCGACCTCCTGGGCTCAAGCAATCCTCCTGCCTCAGCTTCCCATGTAGCTAGGACCACAGGTGCGTACCACAACACCCAGCTTTTTTTTTGGATAGATAGGGTTTTGCCACATTTCCCAGGCTGATCTCAAACCCCTGGGTTCGAGCAATCTGCCTGCTTTGGCCTCCCAGAGTGTTGGGATTCCAGGAAGTCAATAACCTCAAACTTCTCTATTCCCAGCAGCACTTCTGAGCTCCTGGCAGGAGCAGATATTCATGTATAAGCATGAAAAGGGGGGTCCCCAACTCTGCCAAGGGTGGAAGTAGGGAGCCACGGTAGACTCCCTCACAAACATATCCAGAGATGACCAGAAGGCTAAACATGGTGCCTTTGGCCTTCAAGATCCCTTTTAAAAGAAAATTATTATTATCTTCTTGAGTGTGAGTGGAGACACGGTGGGAGGAGAAGCTTCCAGGACCCTGCCCCACGGCAGACCAACCTCTGCCCTGTGCATCCCAGGACCCTGCCCCACAGTGGGCTGCCCTCTGCCTTGTGCATCCCAAGCACTTTCTCCGCACTGCCCGCTGTTGCAGAAACCCTGCCTCGCCATGGACACTGTGGAAATGAACGGGCTTGCTGAGTGACTGGCCTTTGCACAGCTTTCACAAATAACACTAAACACCATGATTTCCTCAAGATTTTCTGGAGCTCTCACAGACTAGGGCCTCCCTGTTGTTGGGGGCACAATCTCCCCAGGCTCAAGCTGCCCCAGGGGTGGGGCCATGCAGCCCCTATGGTCACCCTCACTACCCAGGCCCCTAGTCTGCGCTCTTCCCCTCCCTACACTCCCCACAGCCAGCTCTCATCAAGCAACTGCTTCTCCAAGTGCTGGTGACTAAACCCCAAAGAGGCCTGGAAAGAGGATGTTGGAAACAAGCAGGGGGTGCACTTTGGGGGAAGCAAGGCCTGGGAAGCCGGCACACTTCTATGTGAGCAGAGGCTGTTGGCTGATGGGCCACTTGACCTTTGACCTGAGCCCCAGGGAAAGTGCACCCTCCTCTCTTTCATTTTGTTTATGGCTTCATACAAGTTTCCCATTTATGTGAACATTCTGACAGAAGAGGGCTCTCATTTGGCCAGATCCTGAAAGCAGAGAATTCTGTCCCCTCTGTGGGACCAGCAGCCTCTCTTGTGGGCCTTTGGCTCTGCCTGTGAGGCAGGTGGGCTGCCAAGGCTTCCCAGCTGGGCTTTTCTCCTTTAGATAAGCTGAGATATTTGTGCATGAAACCTTCTGGGATGTGACTCTGCGAAATGCATGCCGCGCCACACCCCTTTTATCGCTGTTAATTGGGAGCAGAGTCTTGCTAAACCCATGTGAGGGATATTTCTCCGTTTTGATATTGCACAGAATGAAGAAAACAGCAGACAGATGAAGTAGGCCTGGTGGTGCTCTGAGAAGAACAAATCCTAAAGCCAGGTTAGACTAGCTGTGCACTGTTTCCCTCGTGTCTAGATTTCTGAAGGATGAGTCTTTTGATTTGATTCTAACCTGCTGAAAAGAGATGGGGAGGCGGAGGAAGCAAGGAGCGAGGTGCGGGCGGGTGCCTCCCAGGATGAATAATGGCAACAAGAAACGAAGTTCCCAAAGCCCAGATGATAAGGGCCTCAGTCTGGGTGTGAATGAACTTGGCCTGACTTCTTGGCTGCCGTCATATGAACCGGAAGGAGACAGCCTAGACAGAGCAAGCCTGCTCCTTCCAGAAGCGCAAGGCCCTGTGGCGGTTTTTGCTTCAAACACCGCAGAACACAGAACAAACCCCATGACGCCGTCCTTCAACTAAACAGCCCAAAGCAGCAAACTAGAGGTTTCCATTTTTAGATTGCAAAGGGGAACAACGGAGCTTTCATGAGGTGGAATTTGCTAACGTACATTGAGCCTTTGTCAAAGGGCTGAAATTGACCCTGGAGACGGAAAGCACAGGAAATATTTGCTGTGGTCGGTGGGCGAGGACGCTCCGCAGACAAAGCCGCCTGCTTCTCCAGTCAGGCCTGCCTCCTCTCTAGGCAAATATTGGAGGGATGACTTTTTTATTTGCAGAGAGGATTTGGCTAATTTTGTTTCATTTGTGTACCTTACATTCACGGAGCACTCTGCACAGTCTGCTGGATAATCTCAATTATTCCTTTCCTCTTCACACCTGTGAGGCTGATGCTCCGCATATTTCAGAGGAAACTGGCACCAGGGATGAGGGAATCTGCTCGAGCATGAGTCACCCGGAATATTAAACCAGAACCAACACACAAACGATCTGTGCAAAGAGGCCAGCAAAATGAAGGATTCACTGCAACCCATCCTTCTGTGGGCATTGCTGGGCTTTGGGCTCCCATCCCTTCCCGCTCCCCCATTCTGTATCCCTCGTCTGTATTTGCAGGCAGCACCACGGCAATGTGTTTGACAGACAGAATTGCTGTTTTGAATCAACCCTCTGAGATGTCTAAATCAGCCTGTCAGACTTTGCTCACTCTATCACATTTGCCAAGAAGAGGATCAGAGATAAAGAGAAATATGGAAATTTGGAGTAAAAGGTGAGGCTGGAGAACAACAACAACAGCAACAAAAAGTGCCTCCAGAGACTACAACAAAGGAATGCAATAAAATATAGGACAATCTGGTTACTGTGGTGAAGTCACAAATGTAAAGAAAATAATGTATCGAAACGTTACTGTAGCCAAGTGAATGACACATTAGCACCATAATGAACAATTAGAATTAAAACTTTTTAAAGTGTCCTAAAAATATTTCTTTATTGTTTAAAAATGAGCCTTCAAAATGTTTCCAAACCTCATTAGTGAAGGAGATACCTACATTTCTAACCCAGGTGAGGTTTTTGAAATGTGGAATATAGAAGCAGTCCCTTTACAAGGAAAAAGAATGCCTTTCATGTTGGATTTGTACAATTTCCATACGTTTTAGTAATCATGAAGTACCAAACCCCTTGAAATGTGCAGAGATTCGAGGCTAGAACCAACACAGCATTCAGAGTTTTAAATAAACAGAAAGTGTTTGGGAAAGCAATATACTGGAGGGTAATTTTCAATCTCTAGGTATATCTGTCAGTCTTAAAGATGGAAACTTCTGCTTGTCAGCGTTTGAGGCCTCTGTGCACTTGCTGGGGATGAGTCCTGGCTCGGCCCACTCACTGATCCCTAAACGCTGGCGAGGAAGAAACTGAAACAGCTGTAAGCACTCATTTAAATAGACCATGGCATTCACACAAATGATTGTCGACTTTGAACCCAAGAGCTGGGGTCCCTTAGGGAGACAACTCCAAATCAGGCCTTAAAAACCCGGTTTCAGAAGACGCATTGCTGCCTTGCCTTTGTGGGTTTGTTTATTTGGCAATTGCATGTTAAAGAAGTGGGAGTAGAAATCACTTATTTGGACACTTACTAAGCTGGTCAAATTCTCTTCATTCTAGAATCCAAAGTAGAGCATCTGTGGAAAAATACAGGGGATGAGCTTATAGAGACGGAAACCATCCTGTATAATGCTAAGAATTTCTGTCTGGGGGTGCTAGACATGTGAGCCCACCACTCTCCCCAGCTAGGTTCATTTTTTTTTTTTTTCTGAAAATTGCTCAGTTTCCAGCTTGGAAAAGATTGGACATAACATGGAACCTTAGATCTTTAGCCAATAACCATGTTTATAGATGCTGAGGACCTGAGATCCTGCCTAGTTAGAAGCAGATCTCAGGCACTCAGGATGGCCTTCAGGGATGAGGTGGCCCAGTCTGATTCTCTTCTGGAAACCACAGATGTAAATAGTATAATCTAAACACTAACATACCATGAATCATGTTTATATTTTTAAGTATTATTTGCAAAAACATAAAATTGAAGTAAATTAGTTGCCCCGTTGGTGAGCAAGGCTGTCTTAAGCAGGCACGCAAGATTTCTAAGTGGACCATTTCAGGCCATGACAACCTTGCCCTTGAACATGGTCAGAAAGCCCAGACTCTGCTTTTTATAAATAGGATTAATGTCTTATTGTTCTTTATTCTGGAACCTAGTACAGTGCCTGGCCCAAAGCTGGTATTCAATAGCTATTCATACAGCTAACCTGGGGAGCTTCTTAGCTGGTCTAACTTGTTCACCATTCACTCTGTACTTTGCTACAATGTTAGTCAGCCTGATACACTACATACAAGAAGAATGTGAACCCAATCCAGCCCCCAAGGCCCTTGTTTCAGGCCTTAGAACCCACTGTTCTTTCTTATGTATCCATTCATGAATTCTGCAACGGCCTTCCGAGAATCTTCTTCTATGCACCTATAGTAGCACCTACTATATTACTTTTTATACCGTAGTTGTGTCTTTTTTCTTTTCTTTTTCTTTTTCTTTTTTTTTTTTTTTGACAGAGTTTTGCTGTTTTTGCCCAGGCTGGAGTGCAATGGTGCAATCTCGGCTCACTGCAACCTCCACCTCCTGGATTCAGGCGATTCTCCTGCCTCAGCCGCCTGAGTAGCTGGGACTACAGGCACGCGCCATCACTCCCGGCTAATTTTGTATTTTTAGTATAGAAGGGGTTTCACCATGTTGGCCAGGCTGGTCT
>NW_012117599.1:9757957-9793011 GCF_000951035.1 Colobus angolensis palliatus
GAACTCCTGACCTCAGGTGATCCGCCCGCCTCGACCTCCGAAAGTGCTGGGATTACAGGCATGAGCCACCCCACCAGGCCCATAATTGTGTCTTAAATACCCCCCAAGATATGTTTTTAAAAGATCTTATTTTGCCTTCCGGACTTCCTAGGCTGTGTGTCTCGCACTTGTGGCTGCGTCTGTTTGCACCAGGAAAGCGCCGCTTTCTTCACCTGAATCCAGGCTGGCTCAGCGGCTGCTGGGGCCACCTGCATTTTCTGCTTATGCCTTGTCTACTTTAGATCCACAAAATGTGCCTTCACCACATGCAGTAGCACCTAAGAAAGGCAGTGCCTGCTAGACTAGTAAGCTGATGACTCTAACAATGCAGGGAGCACGCATGAGGTGAGGGACAGACCTGGGGGGCACCAGGAACCATTTCGCCCAACTCGACGGCTCCTCTCACCCACAGGCTGACCCAGATTCCTGTCTCAATTCCTGGCCTTTCAAAGGATAGTTTTGGGGGTAAAAGTAGCATTTCCATATACATAGATAGTAAAAATAAAAAGAAATGCCAGGAATGACCACCAGCAAACTCAAGATGAGCGCTTTCCTCCCAACATCGGTGACAACATAGATGAACCTCGAGGACATTGTGCTGAGCAAAGCAAACCAGGCACACGTAGACAGGTACCACATCATCTCACTTACATGGGAGAGCTGAAAGGGTTAAACTCATAGCAGCAGAGATAGAATGGTGGCTCCCAAGTCCTGGGGCTTGGGAGATGTGGGTCAAAGGATACAAAGTTTCAGTTAGACAGGAGACACAAGTTCAAGACCTGGGTTGTACAACATGGAGACTACAGTTAATAACAATGTACTGCATACTTGAAAATTGCCAAGCCAGTAAATCTCAAGTGTTCTCATCACAAAAAAATGAGCCAATTCATATGTTAATTAGCTGGATGGAGCCATTCCCCCATGTGTACATACTTCAAAACTCTTGTTGTACACCATAAGTATCTACAATACTTATTCGTCAGTTTAGATATTAATTAATTAATTAGCTAAAGGAAACAACTCGGGAAAACAAGCGGAACCAAGACCTTCATCTTGTTTTGGAATAGCACATGCAATGTGTAAGTTGAAGAATATGCAAAAACAGGCTAGCAACGGTGGCTCACGCCAGTAATCCCAGCACTTTGGGAGGCCGAGGCAGGTGGATCATTTGAGGTCAGGAGTTCAAGACCAGCCTGGCCAACATGGCGAAAGCCCGTCTCTACTAAAAGTACAAAAATAGCCAGGTGGTAGTGGCACGTGCCTGTAATCCCAGATATCTGAGAGGCCGAGGCAGGAGAATCACTTGATCCCGTGAGGCAGAGGTTATGGTGAGCTGAGATTGCACCACTGCACTCCAGTCTAGGTGACAGAGTGAGACTCTGTCTCAAAAGGAAAAAAAAAAGAATATGCAAAAACAGATTAATTTGATATTTATATAAATAAATAATATTTTTAAAAGAAAAAGATGGGTGCTTTCCTGGAGAGAGAGAAGAGAGGAAGACATATGATCTAACGGGTTGGCAATGATTTGATTTTTAAATTATTGGTAGGTACACACGCATGTGCTATATCACTCTTTGTAATTATAAATGTGTAATGTATCTCATGTTTGTGTCTTAAGTATCCTCCCGAGCTGTATTTTTTAAAAGGCTTTATTTTGACTTCCGGACTTTCTAGGCTATGCGTCTTGCACTTGCGGCTGTGTCTGTTTGCACCAGGAGGGCACTGCTTTCTTTGCCCCAATCCAGGCCGGTTCAGCCGCTGCTGGGGTCACCTGCATTTTCTGCTTATACCCCGTCTACTTTGGATCCACAAAATACTCCTTCACCACACGCAGAGAAACAACAGCTCCAGTATCTTCTACTTCTTTCTGACCCTGTCTAGAAATATTTTCTTACGGCCCCTTACCTTGTTTCTTAAAGGGCCCACGCAGTTACCCATTTATGTTCCCAAACGGCACGCAAGGCTGTTTAGAAAACTGGTGCCTGGGTCAGGCTTCCTACTGAACAGCCTTCTCCTGTTCAGACAGAGATCTGCTCTGTGCTGTGTCTTAGTTTTGTTTCGCATCTGTTTTTAGTGATGGGGAGGGTGATGGTTAATCTACCTTGACGCGGCAATCCTCCAATTCTTGATTACCATCCAGACTGTTTTCATCTCTGTACAGTTCTTGAGGTGTCGCACAACTCCTACCTGGCATCCACAATGATCAAAGAGAAATGTGCAGGGAGGTTAGGCCTTGCTCCTCTGTCCCCAGCAATTCCTAGTCCTTTTCAGCTTCAGTGTCACATCAGGCTGATAACTTTAGGGGCCAGTCTCCAAGGTTTTTTAGTTTTCCTCTTAACCCATCAGGAGGAGCAGCTACAACGCGAGCAGACACCGAGATCTCATTTGGATGGCTTTTCTTTGCACAGAATGCTTTTGCCACCTTGGACATTGTCTCCTGCGTTTCTGGACATCCACACAACCCTGCGATATGCCTTGGGGCTGAGTTTTACCTCTGTGTGTGATGTTTCTTTCCTGGGAAAGGCTCCCACCACCTTGGAGCTTTGCAATTTCAGCTCGTAGGCCCTCCCTTATAAATCCATTCACTCCCAGATTCCACATTGAAATGATTTCTTTTGCTGTCTCGCCACCGCTGGCTGTAACCCCTCGAAGGAGGGAGCCGGCTTTACCACGCCTGGCCCTGCAACCTGATGCTTCACACATACTGACCAGGTAAGCACAACCACTTCCAGAGCCAATTCCAGCCTTTCCTCCTGCTCCCTGATAACTCTACCTTCATACCAGGACAGCATTCTCAGGAATCATTTCAGCCACGAAGACTTTTGTTCAAATGAAACAGAGTAAGTATAAACTAGAAAAAGTGCAAATATATAGACAGCTGTTATTTTTTCTAAGTAATCACCCAAACCCTCGCCTCATCTATTAACCAAAAACTCCAGTATGTTTCATATGAAGCCTCCCTTCCGAAACATAACAATCACACACAACAACAACAACATATCTTCTAGGACCCCAGGGGTGACTGTCCACAGTCTCAGCCTGGCTGCCTGCTGGGCCCCTGCATGGCTGCTGCAGCCAGACTTCAGGAGCCTTTCCAAGGACGAATTCCTCCCCTGACGAACAAGGATTTCAGACAAGAGAGGTCCCCTTGGCCAAGGTTGCCCCAACCAGGACTCACAAGGCCACTGTTCTGAGTGCTCCACTTGGTTCCCAACCCCAGCTGGTCCCAACAGGCACCATGGAGGCTCCCAACCACCATCCTTCCCTCCCTGGGCTCCACCTCAACCTCAGGCAGCTTTTCCTTTTACACCTACAAAACACAAAAAGCCTAGCTGCCCTCATCCCCTTCCTTAGAGCATGGTGCTCCCCTCCTCCCACCCTCCCAAGGGTAGCCCCTCTTTGTCTCTCTTCTGGGTGAGATTGCCTTTCTGAATCCATGGTGACCAAGGAAAGGAAGCATCTCACAAGCTGTCACAAGACCACCTCACTGCCCCAGAAAGCCTGACAAGCACAGATAAATTACAGCCAGCCTTCTGGGGATGACAGAGGGGACTCCTCTCCTGCCCTGGTCCCAGGGCTTCCCAGAGCAGTCTGTGAATCACTGCCCTTGCGGTGCTCATGCTTCCTGAGCCATCGACTCCTCCATCCCAAGGGTCTTCGGAGACTCCATCTCATCCTCAGGTACCAGTCTTGGGAGTTGTTTCTTGCCACAGGCAAGGGAATCTGGGGTCATTTGATTTGCTCAGATGGTGCCACGGTAAAGAGGATAACTCCAGGCAGTTTTGTGTCTGCTCTGCTGACGGGCAGGTTGCATCCTGGCAGGAGACCATCTGTTGTGTTCGCTACCCAGAAGGTTCCCACACTTCACCATCGGAACAGCGCCCCTGGCTTAGGATTCCTGCCGCCCCAGTGGTCAGCCCTTCTGTGCCTGTTTTTACTCCTCTAGGGTAATCTCTTCATGTAGCCTCGAGTTAACAGCACTTGGTTGCCTACCTGTCTCCATCCCAAGGCGGTGGACCTTTTTGACGACTGGAGCATTTTCCTCACTAGTTCATTCAATAAGCACAGTCTGAAACCCCAGCCCCCCCGTTCTGGGTCCTGAATCTTGTCTTCGGACACCTAGAGCATTACACATGGAGACCTCAGTCCTGCCAAGAGCCGAAACAGTCTAATAAGGCCTACTGCGTGGGGTGGTTGTCAGGACTGACTGAATGCAAAAGAGGCATTTAGAATAGCACCTGTATTGACACTGCGCACGGGTCAGCAGGCACAGCGATCATGGAAAGACAGGGACGGCTCGTGTAGAGGGTGCTGTGCTGCTGCACTCAGGCTCCTCGGATGAGGCATTGCGTTTTCCTGGAGCTGGGGTTGGGGTAGGGTGGGGATTGGCTGCTGACTGCTCGTAGCTACATTCTGTTCTGGGAATTGACCTTGGCCAAAGGAATTTGCCTCACCCAAGGTCATGCCTCCTTCCTGGGAACAGTGGGTACCCTAAGAACGGTCCGTGCCAGTGTGCAAAATCCAGGCCCCTCATTCAAGATGTCTCTCAAGGGAATCCTGGCCCAGAGCTCCTTGTGGGATGGGCTGAGGCCTCTGCTCTAGTAGCGTTGCAGCTCAACCTCTCCCTCCACCGAACGCCACCTTAACTTCCCACAGCACTGTTCCCCAGTGCACTCCCCCAGGACCTCCCTGAAAGAGACTCAGGGCCTATTTCCAGGGACTGTGACCTGTGACAGTGACTCAGTGTACACACCCTATACCCAAGCCCCATCGTGGTCACTGCCGCCTCCTCCACAACCCAAGAAATTAGACAAAACAAGGTAAAATGTGACTTCTCTCTCTCCAACAAGACCATGTTAAAATAAAGCACGCTTGAATTGAATTTGAAGATATCTGAAATTAGAGCTAGATAGCGGTGTCTGGACTGAGGTGGTTAGAGAGGGCGGCTTGAAGACAGGTGTTTCCTCTCCTCTCCTTCTAGAAACCCCAATAAAATAACAGGGAAGGAACACACAATGTGTAAACAGGCAATCGATGAGAAGAATCACTAGCAGAAAAGATCTTTCAACAAGACCCTGGGAGAAGGAAAGCAGAGACGGTGAGGCATGAAAGCTGCAGGACGGCCTGTTTGCCAAAGGTCTGGGGGAAATGGGGCCCCGTGAACCCTGAACACACTAGAGGGAGGCTGGGGCAGGAACTGCAGACAGACAGAGCGACAGGGGTGATGGGTCTGTTGGAAACTTTTTCTTTACAGGTTTTCTAGAGCTATTTAACTTTTAAAGCCATTTGCTTGTAGTCCACAGCTTAATAACAACTGAAAAGCATTTTGAATAGGAAAAGATAATTTTGAAGAGAATCAAATAAAGTCTCAAACAAGGGCCATAGGAAAGAACTGCAGTGAAGGCAGATGAGGTAAGAGTTTTCTGGACCTTCGATCTTTCTCTCACCTCCTGTGAGCATTCCTAGATAGCTCCGGGGAGACCCCAGGGATAAAAGTTGGAAAACCACAGTGCAAAGCAAAGGACTAGAGAATTCATCTGCTCGGAAGCAGCTGTGTCCCCTTTGGAAAGCGTGGGTTACATTCCCCAGCACTCACTTGGGCATTGTACATGGAATTAGCCGGACTGTAATTTCAGTAGCTCTCAAATCTCTTTCTTATCAGAAACCAGAGGCATGAGGGCTTCAATGAAAAAAGAAAGGGACATCCTAAAACAGCTTACGGACGTGGAGAGCCCTGAGAGCCTTCTGGGGTTTGTCACATTCAGGAGCATTCTTCAGCACCGGGGAAAGGGGTCTAGATGACTTAGGCAGGCAAAGGCCCTGGGAATGCTTCAGAAGGGGGCTCTGGGCAGGGTTCTCAATCTAGGCCTCCTATCACCTGTGCGAGGCTGCCACAGAGAAGGTGCAGGTAAAAAAAATAACGTGGAGGGAAGACATTTTAAAGAAGAGGTCTCAATGGTGACAAGAGGCAGAAGCGAGTTAGTGTGCACCAAAGTCTGAACGATCTGGAGTGATTTGGAACATACTCTCTCCAGGCGATTGAGGAGCTGCGAGAATGTCTGTGTTTCACCCAGGAGAGCGTGTGGGAAGGCAGGTGGCGCTCCCATCCAGGGTGCCGTTGCCTGCCTCCAGGCCGGGGTGGAGAGAGGCTGCTTGAGTGGAAAATGAGAGTAGAGATGCTGTGAGATGAAGAGAGCAGAGAAGTCCATTCCTTTGGTTAACAGCATTCCAACCCACCGTCATGCATGGCTTTCTCATAGCATTTTTCTAACGAAACTATAAAGGTTTGACGAAACGGGCTAAAAATGGCCATTTATGGTCAGGAGACATCAAGGCTCCAGGCCACAATGGTGGTGACCATCCAGGTTCTGCTGATAGTTTGTGCCTCCCTGCCACTGTCTTATACTGGGCTTTCACAGTGTGGATTTCATTCAGGCTTCATGCACCCAGCAAGGTCAGCCCAGCCGGTGGGCTCATGTTGCAGGGATGCAGGCAGAGACTCCAGGGCCTGGAGGGCTTTGCCAGTCAATGGCAATAGAAGATGTTGAAGCCAAGGTCTCTTTTGCTGCTGCCGGGTCCTAGTGCCACATTCTCCAGGAGGGAATACACCTCAGGCCGGGGGTGGGGGTGCATCCCTACCCACCACCCCCAAGTTGCCAGTGATGCCCTTGCTTACCTGGCCTTATGTGGTCCTTCCACCACAAGCTGCCTCTCTTCCACCTGCTTAACCTCCACCTCCTGCCGCGAGCTCTGCTCCCAGCCCGGGCTCCCACTTTCTCCTACTTTTTGAATGTCTACCTCTTCGCCTGAACCCAGCCCTGACCTTATCAAACCTTACCTATTCTCTGTCCTTTTGTTTTCATTACTGTTTCCAAAGGTCTCAGCCAGGTCACAGGATGAACTAGAATGTGAGAACCCCTCCAGGAAAGATGTATTTGTTCTGGCTGTATTTTATGGGGATGATGGCTTAGCCCAGGGCAAAACCCTCATAGTTGCAGAAGAGACTTTGAGCAAGGAGACATTCTCTGCGCTTCCTTGGCTCATTTCATCAGGAACGTTCAGAGATGGCTTCCTGGAGGGTTACTCTTACATATCTGTCTATGGTTTGGAGTCTGCTGAAACCTAGGCTTATCCTGAAAACTGCAGAGAGCTAACTGTGGTGAACATTCTTGTTTAAACCCTGAAACAGTTTGTTCTACTACATGGTTACCAGCATCTTCGTGGCTTTTTTTTTTTTTTTTTTTGGGATCGGAGGGTGCGGCGGAGCAGGTCTGATCTGAGTGACTGACAGAGTTGTTAGAGGTCAGGATGTAGGGATGGTTCCTTCAGCCTCTGCACTCCCATTCACCCTCATCCAGCAGTCAGATCCCCATAATTTCCACATTGTCTTCCTAGATGCTCAGCATTTCATTAAAATAGCCCATCACAGCATGCTCCATCTTCCTCAGGTGCTGGATCATGAACGCATTAAAAGCCATCACTCTGAATATTTCACACTACAGACTTGTGTGGTAAACAGAGTGTGGAGTGCAGGCGGGGATTTTCCTGACCCTGTGCCGGGGCTCTGCCGGCGCACTCAGTGGTCTCGCTGTCCCTGCGCACATTTTCCCAGGCTTTGTCCCGCCTGCTTCTTGAAGTAAAACACAGCTCTTTGCTCCGTCATCAGGGGCAGCAGCTGGGTCTTCCTCTCGAAGAGGCATACCTTAATCTGCAGACATCAAGAGGCGTCCAGAACGCCGGCGCTGGGAAGACCTTGGATCTGTGCTCAAGATTACACAATCGAAATGGAGGCACGGAGAAGACCCCATTTCTAGTGTGTCAGAGGACTCCTCTGGCTTCTGGAAACCCATGGTTGTCGGGACCCATCACTGGAAATCTTCTTAAAAACTTGATTCCCTTGTGATTCCAGTTCATAATATTCTCCATTTGACTGTGTTCCAGGTCACTGGTTCTCAGCCTTGACTGCCTATTAGAATTACCTGGTGTTTTTTTAAAAACTGTGAATGTCCTAACCCCATTTCAGCATCAGCCGGGAACTTGTGAGAATGCAGACTCTCAGGCCCTGTCTTAGCACTCCTGAATCAGAGGCTCTGATAGGGTTCAACAATCTGTGTTTTAACAGGCCCTCCAGATGATTCTAACACTCACCCAGGTTTCAGAACCTATCCCCACCTCAGAACAATTGATTCCGAGTATCTGGGGTGGGGTGAGGAGGTGACCCTAGTTATAAGCTCCCCAGCTGATCCTCAAGTTCAGTGAAGGCTGAGCTGGGGATAACCCTGCCTGGAAGGCAAGGGCTACTGGAAGTCAGAGAAAGGGGAATCATCAAGTATGAGAGACGGGAAAGGGAGAAATGGGAGGAAGTAGAGGAAATCAGGAAGTTGTTTTAAAAACTACCTGGGATTTTGTTTCAATCACATGTACTAAAACGTGACAGACATGGAGGAAACATCCTTGAAAGGAGAGTTTATTACAGTTCCCTAGAGCAGGGGGCAGGGCATACCATGGAGTCACAGGAGAAAGCACTGGAGTCAGGAGGCAGAAGGGGTAAGGAGAAGCCGGGGCAGAACCTCTCTTGTGGTTTTCATGGGAAGGAATGGATGAGGCAGGGTAGGTATGCCAAGCAAGCTTAGGATTGCAGGTTTGAACAATTTCAGCAGAGCGTGGGCCATAGGGATAGGCTCTAGGTGTCTGGTACCTGGCCATGGGGTGATCTGGAGGAAGGGGGGAATATGGGCTCCGGATTGGTTGATTTGCATATCAAAGTTATGCTGGTAACAAGTTGTTTGTTATTGCTAGGAATTAGCTAACACTGAGAGGGATAGTTCTTCCCAAGCTCCTCAAAGCCCCAGGATATAAGAGCATAAAACATAAAATTTAAAAACAACAACAACAACATAATTAATACAGAAGTTAAGTCACTGAGACCCAGGTTTGACTCTCAGGCTTGCTACTTACCAGCCATGCAAACTTGACTTCTTCCTCTCTAAAATGGGGATAATAACATCTACATAATTTCTACATAGGGTTTATAGAAATTATACGAGATGATGGACTACAACGTCTGGCTCAACTGGCAAATGTTTAATAAATGAGATGATAATAAAAATGCACAACAGAACACTAGACTTGGAACCTGAACTTTGGAACTTAAGAAAATCATAGCCAGGCATGGAGTCTCACGCCTATAATCCCAGCACTTTGGGAGGCTGAGGCAGACAGATCACTTGAGGTCAGGAGCTCAAGACCAGCGTGGCCAACATGGTGAAACCCCATCTCTACTGAAAATACAAAAATTAGCCGAGCATGGTAGTGTGTGCCTGTGATCCCTGCTACTTGGGAGGCTGAGACAGGTGAATCACTTGAACCTGGGAGGTACAGGTTACAATGAACCAAGATCGTGCCACTGCACTCCAGCCTTGGCAACAGAGTGGGACTCTTTCCCAACTAAAGAAAAAAGAAAATCATGGCCTGGCATGGTGGCTCACACCTGTAATCCCAGTACTTTGGGATGCCGAGGTGGGCGGATCATCTGAGTTCAGGAGTTTGAGACCAGTCTGGCCAACATGGTGAAACCCTGACTCTGCTAAATATACAAAAATTAGCAGAGCATGGTGGAACATGTCTGTAATCACAGCTACTGAGGAGGCTGAGACAGGGAGAGTTGCTTGAACCCATGAGGCAGAGGTTGCAGTGAGCCAAGATCAAACCACTACACTCCAGCCTGGGTGACACAACAAGACTCCATCTCAAAAAACAGAAAGAAAAGAAAAGAAAGGAACAAAAAGAAAAGAAAGGAAAAGGAAAGGAAAGAAAAGAAAGGAAAAGGAAAGGAAAGGAAAGGAAGAAGAGGAAGGAAGGAAGGAGAGAGAGGAAAGAAAGAAAGAAAGAGAAAGAAAGAAAGAAAGGAAAAAAGAAAGAAAGACAGAGAAGAAAGACAGAAAACCTTAAAGTCATTGACAAGTGGCAGACAAGAAGTGGTGGATGAATGGACATGGAGGGCAGGCTACTCTGAGAGAGAAGGTGCAGACATAACAGTGAAAGTCACACCTGAGGCCTCATTAGGGAATGGAGAGAAAGAGATCTTAGGGTGGGGGAGGTCAAGAGTGCCTGAGACCTGATAGTTGAATCATAGGGCTTATAATAAGAGACGCAAAACAGTGGTGTTTCAGGAAGGCCAGGACAAAAGTCCTTGGAGAAATCAAGGAGAACCACATCTTCATCCAAGCAGGTCATATCACTTTGTTCTCTGAGCACCTTTGGAAGAAGACAAAGATGATCCTCTCCTCCTTCTTCTCAACCCACCTGACTGATCTATTCAAGGTGGAGACCATCTTTTGTGTCTCTGTATTTATAGAACCAACATGATCCTTAACCCAGTAAAGAATTGTTTAATGTAGTGAGACTGAAACTTGGGGATAATTTAGGCATCATTTTGTTTAGAGAAGTGCTTTAACTTTAGGGGTGACATTGGAGAAAGCTTTTATCCTCTTTCATTTTTAGGGTGTGTGCACGTGTGTGTGTGTGTGCAATAAAAGCCATGGGGTGAAATACATGAGGCAGAAGGCACTGAGCCCGCCCTTCCTGAAAGACAGTCTGGCAGAGCCTGCAGCCCAAGTTCTAGAACTTGTGTACCACCTAATTGACCATGTGGCCTGTTGCATGTTCCCTATTCCATCTTTATGTTGATATCTTCTTTAAAAACAATTTTGGAATAGATACACTAAACTTACACTGCTTGGGCTTGGTGATTGAGCATTGAAATTTTCTGGGGCCTATCTTTTAAATTTTAAAAATTTTATTATTGAAGAGATGTTATTAATTTCATTTTGGAGGAGCATATTCATTCCCTATGGCTACTTTAACAAATTACCGCAAATGCAGTGGCTTAGAACAACACAAATTTACCATCCTACAGTTCTGGGGGTTGGAAGTCTGATATGAGTTTCAGCTGGCTAAGATCCAGGTCTTGGCAATTCCTTCTGGAGGCTCTAGGGGAGAATCTGTTTCCCCTCCTTTTCCAGCTTCTAGAGGCTGCCTGCATTCCTTGGCTCATGGCCCCTTCCTACGTCTTCAAAGCCAGCAATGCCTGACTGAGCCCTCCTCCTGCTGCCACCTCTCTGGCTCTGTACTTCCCCCATCACATCTCTCTCTAACCCTCCTGCCTCCTTCTTGTCCCTTATAAAAACTCTTGTGATATTTTGGGCCCAAGCAGCACTATCTCCAGTGTCATTAATGTAGTTATATCTGCAAAGTCCTGTATGCCATGTAAGGAATGTACTCACAGGTTTCAGGAGTCAGAATGTGGACATTTGTGGGGGTGGGAGTAAAGAAGGCATGATTCTGCCTACCCACCATGAGAAAGACATGAACACACACACAGGCACAGGCTTGTGGGGGGAGCCTGGACTTTTCTCAAGATGTGCAGAGAGGTGCAAAGACAGCGTCTGCGGGATTCCTGCTTGATGGAATGTGGGTGCAGTTGCTTTATTACTGGCAGCCAGCTCTGGTTCCTCACTAGGTGGATGGTTAGGGGAAGGAAAAGACAAGGGCAGTCACTGAAATGAAAATGTGGTCATCTGGGTTCATGTGCTTCTGGGAGCAGAGGAGGTGAAGTTTCTCTGAGTTTGGACAAGCTTCCATCTCTCTTATTAACCCATGAAAGTCAAGAAAAGTCATTAGCTCAAGAACGCTCCTCATCCAATGCTCAACCTGTATATCCAGTCAAAAGATCATAGATCGAAAGCACTGGAACCTCCTCCAAAACAGCAGCCCCAGCCCCACAGCCTTATTTGGGAAAACTGAGGCTGAGAGAGGTGCAATAAACTACCCAGAGTGGGAAAGGCCTGCCTTGAGTGTGCTTAAGCTGGAATGGAAAGCTTACAGAATTCAAGACTAGTGGATGGAAACTTTTGTAGAGAGAGACACAGTAGAAATAACTGTTTTAGTTAGAAACATCTAGGCAGATGAGAAGAAATAAAATTCCATTTTCAGGTCATTAGTTTTTTGTTTTGTTGCAATGTGCTGTGTGTTCCAGGAAGATGGCGTCAGCAAGCCATCTGTAGGGCGTGCAGGTGCTCTTCCTGAGAGAGTGCTGGACATGCCAGTGCAACCTTGTTCAGCCCTCCCTGTTCCCAAAGGACCCTGCCTAAGAGACCACAGGCCACAGTTACGCACACTCTGTGTGGTGCTAAGTGAGCCACCAACGGAAGGAGCAAGAAACCACCCAGTGATGTCTGCCAAGCTCAACCACTTCCCCTCCAGCCCAGTGTCCTCTCCCCGCCGAGACTCTGCTCTCAAACCACCACTGTTCAATGTGCTTTCATTTGGGTTAAACGTTACCTAAACGTTAAGCACAGTTAATGTTTATGTCCTCCGACTTGGAAAAATTAGAACTGACTACTACTCTCTGTGGAAGGAGGTGGGCCCTTAGTCACTGGGGATGGGGAAGAAGTGCTGAAATCTGGAAAATGGAAGTCCAGGAAACTCATTTCCTGAAGGTCTTGTATCTGCGAGGCACTGTGCTTTGCATACTCATTGAGTCTTTTCAACAACCTTATATTCCCAGGTATTGTTATCTCATGCAGTGAAGACTGAGGTTCATGGAGTGGGGGCCAGCACTCACTCCTGACCAGCCTATGTGGAGAGTGAACTTGGGATGTGAGTCTGCTCAGAGAGCACCTGTAATTCCTGAGTCCAAAATACTCCTCAGGTCTCACTCTGGGGCTGGGCACTGAAGGCAGCTGAGCAGAGGTTCATGGGCTTGTGGCCTAATAGCTCTCATAGAACAGGCCTGCTTGTTTTGGAACTCTGAAAAGTCTCTTTTGTAGAAAATGCAAAATGAGCCCGATTCACACACACACAGTGTGTGGTGTAAGTAAACCCCTTCTGCTATTTGAATGTTATTCAAATAAAGGATTACAAATCATCTCGGCAGCTTACACTGCCATTTCCAAATGCAAAAACAAAAAAAATCCAGTGTTTAGAAGAGGGGATTTGCTATTGGACCGTGAAAAAAAAAAAAGGCATCGTTTTCATTTTGAAATAATAGAAACTTAGGTATGGAAAGCACCAAAGAGAACATTCTAGACTAATCCCTTTCCTTTGCCCAACCTCCTACCCATACAAAAGCGCAAATCCCTTCGAAAACATCTCCGATAAGCAACCTCAAACTCCTTCAGTGGTAAGAATAGCCCTCTCCTGGGCAGCCACCTCCATTTGGTTTTATGGTGGATAAGCCCACAATTCATATTTTAACAATGTAGAAAGAAGCAAAGTTGGTGAGTTTGATCCTCTCTTTCCTCTTCTCTGCCCATCCCGCAGGAAAGGAGACCCGTATTATTTTCCCATTGCTGCTGTAACAAATTAATGCAAACTTACTGCATTAAAGCTACACAAATGTACTTTCTTACAGTTCTGGAGGTCAAAAGTCTGAAAGGGGTCTAACGAGGCTAAAATCAAAGCGTCAACAGAGCTGTGTTCCCTCTGGAGGCTCTAGGGAAGAATATTTTCTTGCCTTTTCCAGCTTCTAGAGACCACCTGCTTTTCTTGGCTCATGGTCCCTTCCCCTCTCTTCAAAGCCAGCAGCACAGCATCTTCAAACCCCTCTGACTCTCAGTCCTCTCTATTTCGTTATAAAGACCCTTGGGATTACATTGAGCCCTCCCACATATCCCAAGATAATGTCTCCATTTCAAAATCCTTAACTACATCTGCAAAGTCCCTTTTGCCATATAAAGTTACATATTCACAGTTTCCAGATATTAGGGCACGGATGTCTTTGGGAGCCATTAAACCTCTTTTCTTTATAAATTACCTTGTCTTGGATGTAAAGGCAAGTTGATGGAACACCAGGTGGAACCTTCCTAGGAGCTGAGGAAATAGAGTGCAGGCTTGCAGTGGTAGAGAAAGAAGCGATGCGACACCCCAGTATCCTGGGAAGAGCCAGGAGAAGCTGGATGTTCCACGATGCAGGTAGAAAGGAACCCTAGGCCAAGGGCTCTCAACCTAATCCCAAACAGTCCTATTCCAAACTTGGCACAGAAGCAATACAGACTCCCTTCAAGGGATGCCAGAACGTAGACAATGAAGATATCAACAGGGCTCAACGTGGGCTGGAGAACAGGGAACTCTGCCAGAAAGAGCTCCAGGGCTTTTGCATGGCTCAGATGGTGATGAGGGAGCCCCATTGATGGCTGGAGTGGTTCTTCTCTGCATCCTAGCAACTGAGACTTGGGCACTGAGCATAGTGTTAATGTGATTTAGAAAGATTAAAGAATGCAATATTTCTTTACCTGAGTGTAGAAATCCCTGATCTACAATTGTGTTTCATGAATGGTTCTACACTGTTACAATTGCAGCTAAGAATCAGCTTCAGTGTTTTCTTCCAATGACAGCAGCAGAGGGGCAATTCAAGACCCACCTCCTACCCCACCTTCTCTAAATGTCTTCCCTACAGCTCTAGCAACACCTCCCTCCTCCCTGAGCATTTACTGACTCTCCTTGTACTTGGCATTTGGCTCACATGCCCTTGTGCTGTACTTCTATTGTGTGAGGACACAGTCAACATCCCACCTTCCCAATCTAATTATAGACATTGAGAAGGACAAGTGTACACGTTGTGCATCCCTGAGTCCCCTTTCAGTGCCTGTACCACCACTAGCATGGTAGATCCTGGAAAAATGTTTATTCACAATGAAGACTCCAAGGAAGCCCAAGAGGATCGCATCTGGAAAGTACAAACCTGTGCAATGGAAAGAAGAAAGTACATGGAGTGATTTGGGATTTGTGGCTTTGGGCTCCGTGACGTTTGTCTAGTGTATAGTTTTTCCATTGGTTTAGATTCCCGTATGCATTAGCCCATTCTTGCATGGCTATAGAGAAATACCCAAGACTGGGTAATTTTAAAAAAGGAAGAGGTTTAATTGGCTCACAGTTCTACAGGTTATACAGGAAGCATGGTGCCAGCATCTCCTTGGCTTCTGGGGAGGCCTCAGGGAGCTTGCAATCGTGGTGGAAGGCGAAGGGTGAGCAGGAAGGTCACACGGCAAGAGCAGGAGCAAGAGGGAGTGAAGGGGAATGTCCTAGACTTTTAAAAAACCAGATCTCACATGAACTAACTGAGCAAGAACTCATCACCAAGGGGACGGCACCAAGCCATTGATGAAGGATCTGCCCCCATGATCCAGTACCTCCCACCAGACCCCACCTCCAATATTGGGAACATATTTCAACACGAGATTTGGAAGTGACAGACATCCAAACCATGTCACCCACTGCGCTCCATTCTCCATTTAACTCTTGGCCTGCATTACACAGCATGATCCCTCCTTCAAACCATGCCCTTTCCCTTCTCCTCCACTCCCTACTTCCAGTCACACAGAATTCCCTCATCTCTGACAACCCCAGCACCTTCTCACAACCCCACACCTTTGCATACACCCTCTCTGGAAAACTCCTATGGACCATTCTTTCAAGCCCATCCTCCTGGGGAAGTCCGCAAACCCTCCCCCAGGTGGTCATCTTTCCTGACTCAGTTATCAGTCCTGCCCCAGTGCTTCTCAGACCTTAGAGCATGCAAATTCCCCAGGAGGTCTTCTTAAAATACAGAGCCTGATCCAGGCAGTCTGGGGCTGCGAGGATTCTGCATTTGTAACAAGCTGGGTGATATTACTGGTTCAAGGCATGCTCTGAGTAGCCAGAGTCTACAAAATAAACAATGACTTAGTGCATTTGACTATCTTTTGTTTGGTAAGTAAACTTCTACCAGAACTGATCCCCAAGGCAGAAACTTGGGTTTCCTGATTCATTCAACCAATATTTGTGAATGGTGGAGTGCATCTCTGGGTCTCCAATGTTTCACTCAGTGCCTGAAACACAGCAGGTACTCATTAAGTGTTTATTAAGTGGATGAGTAGATGAACTCTGTAGAATTTTAGGAACAGCTGCCTTCAAAATAATTGGGTTGATTAACTCCATCATCGCTTTTCAAATAATAATATTTGGCAGTACACTTGCATATTAGACTATCAACCCAGCTTTCCATTTCAACAAGAATAAAAATAAGGCCAACTATTTCACTAAAGAAACAGGATGTGTGGAGTTCTGCTATTCATTTAAACGAGAAGCAATAACAGAGGCCCTGCTTTCCTCCACCAGAGTTAGGGCATTAGAAAAGATGAGGATGGGACCCTTGCTTTCCAGAGCCTTTTATTCTCCACCAGCTGTTGCCTAATGCCCTTAGTGCCTCTGATATAGCAACCTGAGGTCTGGCTCTCTGTGGCTGTTGAGGTTTAACTGTCAACAAATGAAGCCATAGGTGATTTGCATATTTCTATATCCTTTTCCACCAACGGGTATGTTATAGTTAAAAAAAAAAAAAATGCCAAGCATACACACTAAAAAGGGATGGAAATTTCCCACAATTTCATTTCGACAAAAGAAAAACTTCAGCTGAATTAAATTTTAAGAAGTTTAATTGAGCAATGAATGATTTGTAAATCGGGCAGCCCCCAGAATCACAGCAGATTCACAAAGACTCCAGTGCAGCCACATGGTGGAGGAAGACTTACAGACAAAAAAAGGAAAATAAAGTACAGAAACCGGAAGTGAGGTATAGAACGGCTGGATTGGTTAAAAGTTGGCGTTTGCCTTATTTGAACCCAGTTTGAACACTCAGCAGTGTGCGAATGGTTGAAGTACGGCTGCTGGAATTGGCCAAGACTCAGCTGTAGTTACAGGCAGACACTCCTAAGTTAGGTTTTCAATCTTGTCTGACTATTAAGCTACCTCGCAGTTTGTCCACAAGGACTCAAATACAGAAGCACGGAGTCCTTCTTAGGCCATATTTAGTTCACTTTAACAATTCGAAGGCCACATTCTCTGGCCCTAAAATGTGTGGATAAGAGGATCCTGCTTTTCTCACTCAGCTCCACCCCAATCCGTGAACAGAAAGTGCTACGGTTGGGCAGGAGTCAAAATGAGAAGCACTGGCTGAGGAATAAGTACAGCCCCCCTCCTCCCCACCCTTAGGATGCGTGTTAGTCCAGTTGCTTTGGTCAAAATCAATAGAAATTGAATCTGGCTAACTTGAGCAGAAAAAGAATCGAATGAAAGACGGGAGGCAGCTGGAAATCTGGGAGGAAGCTGAAAGGATGCGACTCAGAGCAGACGCTGGGATCTAGGGTATGGGAACCAAAGGGCCATCTCCCCCAGGGGAGGCTGTCTGGACGAATCAGCCTTCACCACACTCCATCCTGGCATCACTCGGCTCAAGACCCACATTCCCTGGCAGGACATTCCGACTGGTGCAGCTTGGGTCACAGGTCCGTCCCTGGAACAAAAGTGAGCAAAGTCCTTGACTAAAATGCCATCAAGCACACCCAATGCAGGGTAGGAGTTCCTCCAGAAGAACTGAGCAATATTATCAGAAAAAAGAGTCGGGGAGGCTGAAGCAACAATCGTCTCCCACCAGGCACAGAGCTCGACCTCACTCCTAGTGCCTAGAAAGAGGCAATGCTGAAGTAGGGCACTTACAATACAGTCAGTCCTCATTATTCACGAGTTTCGTACTTGTGAGTTTGCCTGCTCAAGTTTGCTTACTTACTAAAATGCATTTGCAACTCCAAAATCAATACTATGGATGCTTTTGAGGTCATTCAGACATGTGCGGGGTGGTGAAAAATTCGAGTTGCCCGATCACTTTCCCAGTTGTAGTGGTGCAAGGTAGCACTCTGCCTTCTTGCTTCAGCTCTCCTGCTGTAAAGCAAGTGTCCTTTTCAGTGACTATTTCATACCACTCAATGTTTGTGATTTTGGTGGTGATTTCACTGTGGCCCCCAAGTGTAGTGCTGAAGTGCTGACTTGGGTCTAAGTCCAAGAAGGCTGTGATGTGCCTTACAGAAAATACACATAGGTGTATTAGAGAAGCCTCATTACAGAATGAGTTATGGTGCTGTTGGCTGTGAGTTCCATGTTAATGAGTCAACAGTACGTATTAGATTAGGTGTCTTTAAACAGAAACACACATAAAGCAATGTTATGTATTGATCTGTTTACGAAAATGTGACCAGAAGCTTGAAGGAACCTAATCCTGTATTTCTCCTGGGAGCAATGGATCGGTATTCATTACTTCAATGTTCAAGTAGCTTTATGGAATATAAGTACTGTGCATAATGAAAATTGAATGTGTATATGTATATATGTTTAGATTCTTGGTCTTTGATTTTTTTACTTTCTATGCTATGTTTTCCTCAGATTTATAGTTATTTCATTTTACTTCAAACCAGCTACTTCTCACAATTCTTGCATATTTATGAATTTATTGGCATTTAATTAAATGCCATGTCACCATCTTGAGGCTTCTCACCCTAGGGTAGGGAGGAGAAGAGTTGATTGGGGAGACAGGCATAGTCTTCCTCAGAGACTGAGTGTCTTCCTATCAGGTTTAAAAGATGACAGTGTTTTTCCCATTTAAGGAAAGCAATCAGCTCAGCTCACACAAATGCTGCATTTCCCTTGCAAATGAGCTTCATTACCAGCTTGTTTTATGCTTTTTCTCTTAGCTAGAGTGAGCTTCTTTCTTAGGGCTCTGTGTCATAGTAGAAAATGGTCTCAGCCCTGAATTATGGTCCCATCTATAGCCACACTTAATTATGGGTTTTGCCAGGAGAAAGTGCTATGAATGCTCTGTGCGTGAGCACTTCAGAAGGAGCTCTCTGGTCCTGTGAGACTTCTCTCAGGATTCTCCTGGATTTACAGAAAATATCCTTTCTACATATTTAACTTATCTTCAATGTTAAACCTATTAATTCCAGGCTTATAATTATTAAGAAACATTAGCAAGTGGCTTGACTTGAACTAAAATCAAAACCAAAGTGAGTCCAAAAGTCCCAATCTATGTAATTATTCCCTAATGGTACCATGTGACAATTTCAGGCATAGACCATTCTACAAAATTGCTTGTTTGCTTAGGGGGAAATTTTCCTACAATGGTATTGATAGAAAAATTTATTTTAAATACCAATATTTTCTATGTTCAAGCTATCTCATTCTATACTCATTGTAAAAACAGATAACATGAATGTGTTAATAATTTACAAAATAAGAAACACAGTCAATTAACATATAAAAGCATGACTGAGCTAGCCAGTGACAAAATAACATACAAATTTAAACAGGCTATAATTGTTTACCTATGAAGTGGATAAATACTGTTGATTAAGTAATATTAAACCAGTATTGATGGATGTGCAGACAGACAGGCACACTCGGAAGCTGCCAGGCAGCAAGGCGATGGGGCGTCCTCCGGCAGGGAATTGGGCGGTGCGCGTAAGCACTGTGAATAATGTACATCTCCATACACTTATCCGTGGGAATGGCCATCAGGCATTTGGTTAAACAATTTTGTTCAAGGATATTCAATGAAGCATTGCTTATATGGTAAAAATTTGGGAACATACTGCATGTATGATAATAAGGGAAAAATGAATAGATTGTGGCCCCTCCTTATGATGGGATATTATACATCCACTAAAATTGTGTTTTTCAACAATGGATAAGTGCTAATTAAAACCACAGTGATCTTTATGTGTTGTATGAATGTATCACATTAGCACATACATCCTGAAAATATGAACAGTTATTATGTATCAATAATAAAAACACAGTGATACGTCATTTTACTCCCATCAGACTGGTAAATATTTAAAAGCCTGGCAATCTTGTGTGTTAATAGGAACTCGAAGCAACGAGAACTCTATACACTGCTTGTGGGAATAAATCTGTTACAACCACACAGAGCTCTGTTGAGCAGTAGCTAGTTAGATAGAAGACACACCTGCCCAGGAACCCACTCCAGGTATGTTCCCTGGAGAAACTGTCTCACGTATGTGGGGAAGGAAGATGAATCCAAGAATGGCAGTGGCAAGGGTGTCAGCACCCAAACGAACGTGAGGAGCAGTGAGCATGTGCATGAGCAGGATGGTGGAACAGCTGCAGCTCATTCGTACAATGGCACACCGCACACCCGGAAGACGAATGGCCAGGACTGACACACCTCCGCGTGGATCCATCTCCCAAATAAAATAATGGAAGACAAGAAGCACACAGAGGAAAAATATGTAGAATAAGACACCATTTAGGTTTAAAAACAGTGCTGCATCTTGCTTAAGAATACAAATGTATGAGGGAAAGGTATAAAGAAATGTTTCGGATGATCACCCAAATATTAAAAGAGATTGCCTGTTAGTTGGGGAAACTGATGCCGGCTGGGAGGTGTGCGCACAGACCTTCAAATATGTTACAGTATTTTATTGCTTTACTGGAGAACTCCAAGGATGTTCTCCCTCTCTTTTTGTAAGTGCTAAACAATGCATAATATTTTTAAAAGAAGACATAGTGTATGAGAAGATACAATATAACTGAAATAGGTGAATACATTCAATAGAATTTCACACATGTGTATAAATATACATATGCATACACACAAAAATATGCCCGTAGTTATTACTTTCAGGCATTGGGCTTATTACTCATGTTCGTTTTCTTTTTCTCACATTTATGCATTTCTGAGTTAAATATATTATTTCTATCACAAGAAAAAAAAGTATTGAAATGTTTTTCATTTAAAACTCATATCCTTTTGGGTGCTTAATCAGTGTGTATTTAGTTATAGACTCAGATTAAATTGCAAGCTTCCGGGAGCTCTCAGCAAATGTCCTTCAAGGTCCGACTCTAATACTGTGGAAGCATGTAGAAAAGGCTCTTAGTGACAAGACACTACTCCACTATTCCCCTCTGAGACAAAAATAATCCTAGTGGTCAGGATTGGGGAGAGACACTTATTAGTAATTATAAGTCTTAGAAAAGCCATTTATTGAGAGAGGGAGCAACTACGTCTGGGTAAAGGAAAGAATGCTGATCTCAGTCATTTTAAATCGCTGCACACTTCCCCAGAAGCTTCTAGAAATGTGTGTGGACTGGTTAATAGTTGGTGCTCTACCAACTGAAGGAAACCTTGGAAATGCTTTTCAACCTGGCTTTGTTTTTCTCTAGCACCTCCTCTTCAAAAAGTGTTCATCCACGACGAGGGGTTAGAACAGAAAGGAGTGACTCAAAGCCACACACTGTTTAGGGTAGGAAGGGGCCTGGTGCCCGTCTCCTGAATATCATCAGATGTCAGGCATGGGAGTTTGGGGCAGTTTCGCACAGACAGGCTGGGACTCAGGCAGACTAAGTGATCCCTTGTGTACACCTGTTCCGCACAGACCCTCCCTTCGGAATTCTGTTTTAGAATATGTAGGTCACACAAGCAAGCAGAATAATAGGGTTCAGTTAGCTCTGCTTATAAACTGCAAAACATTTCCAGTGTGCTAAAAATGCAACATGCATAATTGGGCGAGAGCTACTTTGTTTTTAAATCTGTTCTGGTGATATATCTGAGACTCGGAGTCTGGGAAAACTGACAGTATTTTCCTCTCATTTTTCCAGGGTTTTCCCCAGTTCTTTTTGACCTGAGGTATGCTCTCAGCCAGTGTACCTTGGTACTGGCTGCTGGGAACTTGGCAAACCATCACATTTGCCCATCCTGAACATCAAGGAGGGACAGAAGGTGGACGCCTTGTGCTGTCCAGGGAGACTCAAGAGGCCCAGTATCTGGTTAAAGAACAAGATGGGGAAAATCTCAAGAATTTTATGAATGCTGGTGATGCTCTGATTTGTAAAATGTGATGCTATGTTTATTGGTCAACATTTTATTGAAGGATGATAAACACGGATGATTGTGAAAATAATTAATATACATCTCAATAAATTTTCTAAAGGTAGCAGCAGGTTTTAAATGAGGGTATGTGTGGATAAGGCAGTGGCTCATCTTTCCTTTTGTCTTCAAGGGAAAACACAGGCTCCTTAAAATCATGTCCACGCAGCCTGTGCCAGAGGTGAAATCAAAGCAACACAGAGCATCGTACTGTATTTCAGCCCAGGAGACTCAGTGCAGCCTCTGCAAAATGTATCTATGAAACTGTCCTCGGCAAATCCTTAGCCCCGAATGTCAAGCCAGCTGGAGCGGCCACTGCCTCCTGCAGACTCCAGGCTCTTGCAGGACAGCTCCTGCCCAGGCCCCTCATCTCTGCTGCCTCCCTCCACGTGGGCCCTGGCTTGGAGACCTGCGGGAGAGAGAGGAGATCTGATTTGTGTGCTGCCACTACTCAGGGATGGCGAGGAGGGGGCAGTGGAGGAGCCAGGCAGGGAACACCACCCCCCGCTTCCTGCCCTTGCTGGACTTCTCTGGATCTCCTCTCTGGCTGCATTTCCCTATGTTCTTTCTGCATCCTTCCCTAGTGGCCTGGGCGGGTAGAGCCAAATGACAGTGTGGCTTCTGAGCCTGTGATGACAACCCTGGGGGACGATGTTGAAGGTGGCAAGGATTTCACTTCATTTCATTCCCTAATGTAGGCTTTGGGTGAAGAGAAGTGGTTGGAAGGAGGGAAGGCAGGAGGAAGTGGAGCATCGTGAATGGCTGGACAAATGAACACAGCACCTGCCATGCGCCAGCCCTCAGACTGCTGCAGAGGGCACCTGAGGCATGATTCTGCCTTACCTTAAAATGTCACCTGTAACAGATCTGTGAGTGCTCTGCCTTATCCCCTCAGTCCCAGGCCCACAAAGTCTCTCCATAGCCCCTGCTGCGAGGGCTGCCTCGAGGTGCCCACTCATGGCCAAGGACTGACAGGTATGAGGGCATAAACCCTGCAGCTTTCCTGCACCCTGATCAGGGCACCTGCGGGCGTGAGCCTCGCTGTCCAGAGCTCCCTGTGGGATTGAGTGGGCGTAACCCTGCCTGGGTCTTTGTTGATATTGCAGCTGGTTGGGCTTTCGTCCCTCCTCCCTCTGTAACAGTGGCGTTTTCCTGCCAATGCTCTCTAAGAAACCCCTTTGAGATCTTGCCTCAGGGTCCACTGCTGGGGGAACCCAAACTAAGAGAGTGCTATTTGGATTCCTCGTAAATATTTTCAATCCCCCAATTTTGATTCATGAAACTCAGAAAATGAATCTTAAGTAAATGTCTGCAATTGTGGCATCTCATATGATCTCTAGTTTTACTTTCTTAAGGATTTTCATGGAAACCCTGCCTTGAGGCAGAATTACAAGACAAGTGATATTGAAAAGGCGACAATCTATTATCCACATGACCGTTTCAACCAAATTGCCTTCTGAGGTATGACTCGGGGTCCCTCAAAATGTGAGAAAGAATTTCAGTTCTTGTCATCTGTATTAGTTCACGGAGAATGAATCTTTAAATGATAAATGAAGGGGTAGGAAGATGTGTACAAAGGCAAGGCTGCCCTCTGAGCCCCAGAGGGTGGTGTCTGCCCTGAACCAAGAGATCCCCTTGCCAGGCCCTGCCTCTGCAGCCCCTGCAATCACCTAGCAAATCCACCATCCCCCACCACAGACTCTTCTTTATTAGATAGAAGTAAAGGCACAGCAGAGGGGAACAGGCCCTTCTCCAGCCACTGCACACATCTGTGATCTTTGACCTCATCCCCTGTGCCACCCTGAAGGTCAAGAGAGGCCCAGATGCCTTTGGTTTTCATGTGGTGATGTCACTTTGGTACCACAGTCCACTCAATATATACAATTCATGATTTTTTAAAAAATCAAGGCTAAATTTATAAGATGAATTTGCCTAAACCTCTGGTTTTTAAAGCATCTGACAGTACTTTTATTGTTGCCAGGAAACCTGTTGACTTAGGCTTCATGGTGATAGCATGGAGGTAGGTGAGTCAGTCCAGAGAAGGTAAAAGCTACAAGAGTTCATTCTGTTTAGCTTTCATACTTACGCTTTGTGATGTAAAATTTGTAGCAAATTCCCTGTATGTGTTTTTCTTCAGAGTGCACGTGACACATTTCCTGATACCTGCTAAAAGCTGATTTTTAACAGAGCAAAACATTTTGGAAGAAGGTAGCGTGGAGTGTCGTGTAAAACTGCACTCCAGACACCCACACCTGCTGCTTTGAGGTGTGTATTCTACTTGATTATTGAAGTGGGGTGAGGGTGTTTGTTAAATAATTGGGGACATGTGACACTTAGGATGCATTTGTTTTGTTTTTACATATATCCCTGGTTTACAAGGCAAAAAGATTTTTTAGTATCTCCACATTATTGTTTTTCTCCATTCTCTTCACCCAGTTTGTTTTTCCACTACTTTTTTCATTTAATCCTGCCCATAATCTGATATATGGACCACCAAACATCTCCATTGCAAATCACCTGAGCTCACTGACTTTCCAGCCAACACGTGGACAGCCACTTGCCCCTTTTACCCACCACACACATGGCAACAGGGCCATTGTTTTATGGCCCAGTTCTGAAGGACATTTCCTCAGTCATCATTCCACAGGCTCTCAACGAGTCTCTGAGAAATATGCTCATCTTTGGAAGGATAACTTTTTTTTCACTTGTGATAGCCTGAACATCAGTCTTTGGACAGTAATTGTGATTTTTATGATTAACATACTTGGCAGCTCATCCATTTATTCATTTGTTTATTATTCATGCAACAGGCCTTTATGAGTTTGTTGCATATCATTATTAGACTTTACAAATGGCTGCCAAAAATGGCCAGAAATCTTGCAGGATGATAGCACCAAATAACTTGTAGGAAAAGAATAGGAAGTTGTGAATCAATCACCTTCCTAACATTTAGGGGTAAACCAGAGAGTTAGACAAAGAAAAGAAGAAATGAAGACAAACCTAGAATCGCATCCCTCTTCAGATTTGATATACGAGAGACCCTCTTAGCCCATCTCCACTCAACAGGCCGGCTGGACCAATCATCCCTCATGCTTTATTGCCCTGGAAAACACACAGACTCAGGCCCAGCATTGGGCTTATGGCTAGAAGGGCCCCTCCAGGAGACCTAGGTCCGTCTGACCCTGCTTGTTGAATCATATGTACCCCATAAGCAAGTTGTGTTCATTCCAAACTCATTTATGTCCTTTCTTAAAATTGTTCTTTTCCTTATTTATTCATTTATTTGAGATGGAGTCTTACTCTGTCGCCTAGGCTGCAGTGCAATGACACGATCTAGGCTCATTGCAACCTCCACCTCCCAGGTTCCAGTGATTTTTGTGCCTCAGCCTCCGAGTACCTGGGACTACAGGTACCTGCCACCACGCCTAGCTGATTTTTTTTTTTTGTATTTTTAGTAGAGACTGGGATTCTCCATGTTGGCCAGGCTGATCTTGAACTCCTGACTTCAAGTGATCTGCCTGCCTTGGCCTCCCAAAGTGCTGGGATTACAGGCATGAATCACCACACCTGGCTTTAAAATTGTTCTTAAATGTTAGCTTATTCTTAACATTGTATAATTTGCTTAAACATCTCAACTTATGATATAGGAGACCAAAAGAAAAGAGAAAAGTTGCTTGAATAAAAAGAAGTAAGTCGAATGCTTTGGAAAGAATCACTAGCACTAACCTCCACAATCCACAATTAACTTATATTTATAACACATTACATACAGACACAGTTCATAATAATAAAAGAAATCTCTGGACCAGGCGTGGTGGCTCACTCCTGTAATCCTAGTACTTTGGGAGGCCGAGGCAGGTGAATAACCTGAGGTCAAGAGTTCAAGAGAAGTATGGTCACATGGTGAAACCCTGTCTCTACTACAAATACAAAAGTTAGCCATCCACGGTGGCGTGTGCCTGTAGTCCCAGCTACTCAGAAGACTAAGGCAGGAGAATTGCTTGAACCTGGGAGGTAGAGGTTGCAGTGAACCGAGAGCACGCCAGTGCACTCCAGCCTAGGCAACAGAGTGAGACTCCATCTCAAAAAAAAAAACCCTCTGGAATTATTTTTTAAAAGATCAACCATTTAAATGTTTTAAAGGTTAATACAATTCACAACATATGCAGATGACAAGAAGAACCAGTTCATAAAAGAAGCCACTATATATTACAGGTAAAAACTTTCATCATAAGTAGTTACTTTAAAAATGCAAATTAAAACTAGATTTACTGATAAAACAGGCAGATGAAAATTAAAATATGACTCAGTGCTACATTCTCATTCACTCTTGAGATAAGTCTGTCCTGGAAAAAGTCTTCTTACAAGCAGCTAGTCCATGTGTATCAAGTGTCCTAAAAACCATTAATTCCTTTAAACGCAGTGAATCTACTTCCAGGAATTTATTCTAAATCTATATCAGATATTTGGCTAGAGATGTAAGACATTCATCATAGCACTATTACAGCAAAAGATTTGAAGTCACCCAAATGTGCTAAATTAGGAGAAATATACTTATGTGTTTATATATAAATATGTATTCCATATCAATATGTATTATCTCTCTATACACATATGTATACAATATATAAATGTTTCTTAAATATATATATGAATATTACATAGTCATTACAAGTTGGATACTTAAACAATAGAAATGATTCGTGGAACTGCTCATTTTATAATTTTAAGAGAAAAATAGTTTCTGAAATTATATATTCAAAATTATACCATTTTTAATTTAAAAGTTACTCTAAATATTTATATTTCTAAACTGAAAAAAGAATAAGAAAATATACCAGAATGTTGACTAGGATGTTGAAATTATTTTTCTTCTTTTATATTTTAATTTACTTTTCTAATTTTCTGCAATGAATATACGTATCATATTTAAGAGAAAACTATTTTATTTTTTAAAAGGTGCTAACAAAAGATCTCTCTCTCCTTCTCTCTCTCTCTCTCTCTCTCACACACACACACACACACAAACTAGGAACAGCTGGTGATGCTTCCCAGTCCAAAAATCCAGCCATGGTAGTTAGAAATGGCAGGTGTCGGAGAAAATGGCTTATTTTTGTGCTGGGAGGAACACTGGGTGGCTCTGATCTGAGTGACTACATGATTTCATAAATATTTCCAAAGGCCTTTTTCAGATTAATTTCACTTTCTATAAAGAAACACATACGACCAGGTTTACAGAGCAACTCATTTAAAGCCAATTATTGGATGGTTGAATAATTGGATGCTCCCTCATATTTCACTGGCATTGCAGTCATAAATTCCACTGATTGTCCTGCCTGGACCATCCAGGACTGGAGCCTCTTCCTTGTGACTGACGCAACTCTGTCTATGGTCCCAATGACTTGAACTAGCAAATTGGAATAAAAAGACCTTGGTCTGCGTCTCAAAATTAAATCCAGCCTAGAGTTAATAATAAAGTGCTGGGATGATTTGTTTGTACTTAACAACTGATAAATCACCAAACAAGAAATTTACCAAAACGTACAGAAGGATTTGAAAATATTTACAAATTCCATAACTGCAAAATTTAATCTGTGAATCCCACAATTAATTTTGTTTCCAGTTAAGCAACCCAGAAAGCAGCTGAATGCTCCTTTCAATCAACATCACTTAATTTCTTAAAGATCCTTTGTTCGATTATACTGGTTTTTCCAAACATGACAGTCTGATATATTTGGAATAGTATACACATTAGAGAATGAGAAATGGGTGAATAGAAATGGGTTTATCTTTAATTCAGAGTTCCAAAGATCTTAACTCCCACTTATCCACATAGAAATAAACTGATTTTAGAAACGGAATTACTAAAAATTGTTCTTTTTTAAATTAACTTAAAATATTATTCAAGCAACATAATATTCAAAAGTATAAAACAATTCATACAAAATTTCCCAATACAAGGTAACCAGACTCTTAAGTAAAATATTTAGAAGAAGCTGGTCCATTTGATTCAATAAAAAATTAAACTAGAAAAACCTCATGCCTGTTAATGGAACTGGGAAGACAACTTGCCTTTTTCTCTGAAAAGGACATGGGGGCTTCAGATAACCATATGTTTGCTTGGAGTCAAAAATGGGTCATGGCTGCCAAAAAAAGCCAGAGTGATATTAAGCTGTATTAATAAAAGTACAGTGTCCATTGAGGGTGATAATAGGCCCTTTGTGGTGTGCACTTGTTGGAGCACAGCCCATCTGGGGCACTGCAGCCGCTCTGACAAATGAGGCTGCCCGGGCAGAGGCCCCAACGTGCTGGTCGCCTGGAAGCCAAGTCAAATGGCGAGCAGATGCGAGGGCTGGAAAAGGCAAGGGGAAGCAGGGTGGCATGTGACATCCGTATTCTAGCATATGAGGAGCTGTCACGGAGGAGGCGGATTCTGCAGACTGTGTGGTTTCCAGGGCAGAACGAAGAGCCAAAAGATGGAATGTACAAGGAGGAAGATTTCAGCTCCCCATAATCGGGCTTTGCAGCAATTAGAGGAAGAGGAGTACTGAACCCCCATCAGCAGAAGCATGGGCGATGGCGGGGCCTCAGTATTGGAAGTGTGCGGGATTTTGATTCTATAAACTTATCTTTTCTTACAAGGAAGAAAACGCAAGTGTATATTAGCAAAATATTAGTGTTGGAGGAGACCTTTTTCTATGTTTTATTTCATTCTATTTTTTCAAGTTCTGGGGTCCATATCCTGGATGTGCAGGTATGTTACATAGGTAAATGTGTGCCATGGTAGTTTGCTGCACCTATCAATCCATCACCTAGGTATTAAGCCCAGCATGTACTAACTCTTTTCCCTAATGCTTTCCCCTGCCACCCATGGAAGAGATATTTAAAGATCTTCTGAGACAATCTCCTCACCTTACAAGTGAGAACAGCTTGGCCCACAGCTGTTAAGATCACACACAGGTAACTGAGAGGGTTGAGAGGAAACTGGGACCCACCTCTCCTGATGGTGAAGGCAGTGGCCTTCCATGACCACATAGCATTACTGCTTTATTTTCATTGAAAATAGACAACATTTGTATCTCCACCTCACATGTTCACATGGGATGCAGGTTGAGTTGGGGATAAACAAAGTCTCTAAGTCTCTAATATTTGTGAAGGATGCTGCTCGGCCACAAAATGTGAATGAAAGGTACATCAGACTAACTCTGACAGTTAAGAGTCTACCATCTGGTTGGAAAAGAGAGAAACTATATATATGAGTCAAAATAATCCCATGGCAAGGCAATTTATAAGAGTCAAATAGTCAGTTTGGATGCCAGATGCTCTGGGATTTCAGAGGAGGAGAGGCTGGACTGGATGAAAGGAGATATAGGACTTGAAGACAGAGTAAAGTGCAAAGAGTAGGTGCAAGGGAGAAAGGCTTAGAGGAGGGAAGGTTGGATCGGGGTGAGGGAGACAGCAGGCGGTCAGGCCCAGGGCAAGTACTTGCTTCCACTATCATTACATAGTCCTGTGGTCGGTAAGTAGAAGTGTTCATGAGGGAGGAGTTAATTCGCGATGTCAATAGCCAGGAAGATATACCTCACAGCATGTTGTCCACATCAAACTCCTCCTTAGGACTTGCTATGATGTGACCCCCCCAGCAGGAGCTCTCAGGCTCCAGGAGCTGGATATTTCTTGCCAGTATGGTTTGGACGTCACACCACGACCCACTGGAACCTACATGCAACAATGTCCAATTGGAAAAAGAGACCAGCACATGGAAAATACGTTCACTTTACACAAACTCAATCGGGCGAGAGATGAGGGTTTGTGGTCATCTGAAAAAGAATCTCTGTGGAATTTTTTTGTGTGTGGCTCCCAAAACTCCAATTGACAACCTCGACTGTTCCCAGTTGAAATGTGAAGTCTATCAGGACGTGATATTCACTTACAGGTGTAGCCAAAGGAAGGCAAGTAGTATGCCTCGTGTAACTAGATAGATTTGTCAAAAGCTAAGTAGAGAGTCAATGATGCAATCCAAAAGCCAAGGCAAACAGAATGATCAAGAACTATCACAGGCCTTCCTTCCCAGAATTTTTCTCTTTCCCCAAATATTTAGAACGAGAGCAAGACAGTGAGTTTGAGACTACATAAGCTGTAGTCTCAAATGCATGGTGCATTTTCTTTTTTCCAAACTGAGGCGACAGTGATGGCCCTCCAACCCTTCATCATGTTGTAATCACAGGAAGCACAGCTCTGTGTAAACATTCCAGTTGATTTTCAGAACAGCCCATCCCGGGTGTCTATAAAATAGCTGCAAGGAAATTCTTGCAAATGAATAACAAACAACTCCAGGTGTTCAAATGAGGAACGTTCCCTAGATGGTACTGCCCAGACAAGCTCGGGTTGTTTTTCCAGGCAAACTTGGTATTTTCGGTTTAAGAAACCAATAAATAAAAAATGAAGGTCTTGCTTACACCCCTCCTCTTGGTTCTTTGTGAGATCCTGAAAGAGGTGACCGCAGAGGCTGCATTTTAGGGACCATGAGCTCTTTGAGAACAACACTTTTCTCCCCATTTCAAAGCACTTGTTTGTATTTATCTCCAAATGACACAGTGGCGGTTTATTCAGTGACAATCAAAATCGCAGTTTCTGAAGGGTCCTGACTCCAGGGAGAGAGAGCGCTATTGTAGTCCTCTGTCCACATGCCTGACCGCTTTGAGAGAAAATTAATGACTTTGGAGACTGATATTTCTGCAAACCCCAAGAAAGGGACAATTTTCTGGTTTTGCTGACCGGAAAACTCTGGCGTGAGATTATCGTACCGCAGATGAAACTTCTGGACAAGGATGCTGCTTTACCAAGCCTGGAATGGTGCATAACCCACGCGGTGAAGGAAGAGGACTCTGGCTTGCTAAGTGTTTGTTGCCTTGCATTTTCTTGCAAAGATGAGCCGTCCCAGTTACGGTTTCCCAGAATACTGAAAGACACATCCCACTTACTCATGCCCAGGGAGCACAAGCAAACTCCACATCCTTTATTGCCTGGAATGAGTTACAGCATGAGAAATTGGAGGAGGAGGCAGGAGTGAGGCGATGGGTTAAGGCAGCTGTGCCTAAATTAAAAATTCACTAGACTTGGCGTCAGAAAACCTGAGTGCGAAACGGTGCCTGGCATGCAGCAGATGTTTAATTCAAACAAAATAATGTCAACAACGAAGCCACAAAACTCACATTTTTAGAGAAAAACAAACAAAACACCAAACAGGATGACTCGAGTAAGATTCGGTTTCCTTCCTACGAGATGTTTCTTTTTTATTCAGCTTTTCCCAATTTTGAACACGATGGTGTCGAATCGCGGCAGCCCTTTCTCTTTTCAGAGGAATTGGTATGGGCTTCTGCCGTTGCTGCCTAGTCTCAGCTGGTTTCAGTAGAAATAACCTGCATTCAAAGCCGGACGCTGCCACCTCCCAGATGCAGGCCTCTAGACTGCTAACTTCCCTCCTTGCTACAGTGCGGGTAATAAACCCCAAACAGACAGGACTGTGAAGAACCACTGAGATAATGTGCAAAACGGTGCTAACTATGTGCTCACAGGAGTTCTTCTGTGAAATTATAAAATGTGGGAATAGGAGGAGGGGAAAAAAGGCCCACCTGTTTCTGGCCGGCCCAGGTACTACAGTCCCCTCTGAGCAGAAAAGAAGGCCCACATTTTACTCAAACTGGGGGTCCTCTTGTGAGGTGTGGCGAGCCCAGGGGATCAGTCTTTTGCCAGCCCTCCCTGTATTTTATTCTGAGGGCATTTGTTTAAAGTGGGTCATCATTCAAGGCAACTTTGCTTGCAAGGCCTTGGGAGACTCTGTGCTGCCCACGCAGCCACTGCAAAGAGAGGTCCCACCAGGATGGTCTCAAGGTCCCCAACACCCACATCCAAGGGGACCCCAGGGAATCAGAGAGAGGGGACCCCCTCCCTCTCCTCCCACTCGGGCTCACAGGGAACATGTACCACCACCCCCATCCCCCACCACTCCCATCGTCCTCATCCGCTCCAGCAGAAGCATGAGCATTGCTTCTGAGTCCTGCTACTCTCTACCTCGGAAGCAGAAAGCCCACCCCAGGCTGTAAGCGTGCTCAGTCGCCAGCACGTCCGCCCATGTCTCAGGGACCCAGTCCTTAGCAGATGGCTCTGGGGACACAAAGAATTTGCTCAGAAAGCAAAATTCCGTGGTCACACTCTGTAAAAGCTTCTGGGAAAATCGTATTTGGAGTTGTCTTTTAATTAGGGAGCCTTCCATTTTTCCTTGTCTTTAAAATCCACATGGCGGTCTTGACTGCTTCCTTCACAAGAAGTCATCAGCCTCAAATGTGAGACCACAGTGTGCCCTGGGGACAAAAGGTGCTATGCAGATCCTCCCAGTCACTCTCCCTGCAGAAGGCAGCCAGGTTTACAGGGCCAGTGTCCCTCTCAGATGACCAGTTCCTGAAAGACTGGGTCGGGGGCAGAGGATTCTTATTCATCTTTTGACTTCCCATTTTCTAGTGCGCACCTGCTACATGGGAATAAATAATAAATGAATAAGTAATGCAATACGTGAATGAATAGTACGGTTGTTACACAGTAAAGACAGGGTCCAAACAGCTAGCAAGCTGAAGTCCTTGTCGGTCAAGAGACAGGAGGCATTGCAGCAGTCAATATGCCTGTTTAACTGTGCACCTACTACATGCAGAGAATATTGCAAAAAAAAAAAAAAAGAAAAGCCTTCACCAGATGTCCCTTATATAGCTTAGACATATGTTTTCCAAAAATAATTGTTCTAAAGCATTTCTCTCACATTGGTTTCTCACTGTAGTCTTGGAGAAGGTATTTCTATAATGTTTAAGGGATGGGAGAGAGGCAGCGAAGAGAGGAAAAGAAAAACTGGAAGTTACTCATCTGATAAAGAATCTATTTTAAGACTCCCTTGAACTAAATGAGGCTGCCTCTCACTAAGTTCCTAGTACACCTGATTTGTTCTGTGAAATGAATGTTGCCTCCTCTCATCAGCTAGTCGTAAGGGTGTTAGGATTTGTTCTGCACAGGGATACATCCACTGAAACTGTGATTTCAGTAACAGGTATGTAAACAGATCAATGCCATGACAAATGCCACAATAAATTTAGTGCCTTTAAGCCACGCTACGAAGGACAGCAGAGAACTCTAACATCTCTCCACACCTTTGAGATCATTGATTTCTGGTACCCAGATGATGAATAAAACCATAATGGTTAAGATGGAGCAGATAGGACTCTACAACCTTGCTAAGTAAGTATTGGCAACAATCTGTTCCCAGCTTGCAGAGAAGGTCGGTGCCAGAGTGGAGAATATTATTGATCTATTTGGAGAGAGTGTGGCTTTCATTTATTTTAGGTCCTTAGCTATTTATCTTCAGGCCTGGCTTGGGGCCAGTAAGAGAGGGACTGGTACGTAATGATTAGAAAGAATTACTTGGCGTGAGGGCTCTGAGCTCAGCCCCAGCCTCTGCCTCTCCTCCTTCGACTTGCCTATTGGAGAATCTCTCAAACCTCCAGGTGTACAAGGGTAAAATGGGAAGAGCAAAGGGCTTTGCACACAATGCAGATTTGGTCCAATGATAAAAGGCAACGATTCTGGGGGTGTTGAGCATCCCAGAGGGGGCAGCCGTATAGTCCAGGGCCGTGGGTCTCGGGCTTGTGCTTGCCTGGAAATCACACAGGCTGCCAGCTTCCTCCTCCTCAGGCGTTTGGTGCAGAAGGTCTCAAATGGGGCTGAGATCCTGCATTTCGAACGTGTCCCCAGGTAGTATCTGAGCTGCTGGTGCAGGAACCACGTTAAGTACCCCCATGTCTAATGGCTTTAGTAACCCTAGAGTTGGGTGATGCCTGATTGAAATCCCAGCTCTTCTGCTTCCTGGCAGTGAGATTTTGGCCAACATTCTCATACTCTCAAAGCCCCAGATTCCTCGTATGTAAAAGAGGTAGAACCCCCACCTGCCTCATAGGGCAGGTGTGAGGATGAAATGAGACACTGTGAGCAAAGACCAGTGCCCACAGCTATTCAGAGTTCAGTGTCGCGTTTGTTGCTCCTGTCTGCCATTCCGATGAAAAGTTAGGAGGCTGGGGAATTTGATCAACTTTTATGTCCACAGAGAAGTTCAAACGCTTCTCCAGAATTTTGTATGTGAGGAATGAATGAGATGGAACGGAAGTCAGGGTCTCGATGATTGTTGAAGCTTAGACTAAAGCAGATCAGATGCCAAGCAGGATAACAACGGAATTCCCCGGGAGCCAAATACGGTGCACAGTGCAAGTCTCTGGGGAACCAGCCTTGTGTTGGCAAAGGACCCACCTCTGGGGACAGGAGGCCAGGCTCTGGTCCCAGCCTGGGCACTGACCTGCTGTGTGAGACCTCAGTTTCCCTTGACATATCTGGAACATGATTTCCTGATTCACAAAATGGGGAGGTTGAATTGGATGACCTCTTGTGCCTCTGAAGTTCTAAGAATGAGACACGGAGGGCAAGGCAGGAAGAAGTGATTCTTGAGAAGGGAGGAGACGGCAAGCCCAGACCCTGGAGGAGGATGAAGGAAGTGCTGGGGCGGGGAGGGAGCGGGAAGGACACAGAAAGGGGTGGGGGAAAGGAAACTGCCTTTGTAATTCTTCTAGCCTCCAGGGAAGAGTCTTGAGCACATCATCTTGTCTCAAGCTGGAATGGGACGGGATTCTGCAAATGGCTCCCAGGTCTGGTGAGTGCTCAAGCCCGGTGCAGCTAAACCTAGCACAAGTTAAGACTGCCCAGTTACTGGAAAATGAGAAGGACCACAGGGACTACATGTCAAGGCCAATGTCCTTGAGTGGTTTCTTTTTGTTCCAAAAGAATAAAGGAAAAGGACCGAGGTTCTGCCAGTCCTTTGGGGATATGTATGGTCCTTGCAGAGCCAGCACCATCCCAGGAGACACTGAACACTTGGTGAAATGTGTGTTCTGAGACCACTTACAGTTGAGATGTAGCTAGTCCTAAAAAAAAAAAAAAAAAAAAATACCCTGGGTGTGGCAGCTCATGCTTGTAATCCCAATACTTTGAGAGGCCGAGGCGGGCGGATCACCTGGAGTCAGGAGTTCGAGACCAGCCTGGCCAACATGGTGAAACTTCATCTCCACTAAAAATTAGCCTGGCATCATGGCAGGCGCCTATAACCCCAGCTACTCGGGAGGCTGAGGGAGGAGAATCCCTTGAACCCAGGAGGCAGAGGTTGCAG
>NW_012117599.1:9794297-9817001 GCF_000951035.1 Colobus angolensis palliatus
TCAAAAAAAAAAAAAAAAAGATTGTTGGTTGTCAGAGGCAAGGGGGAAGGGAGGGATGAATAGGTGAAGCATAGAGGATTTTTAGGGCAGTGAAAATATTCTGTAGGATCCTAGAATGGCAGATACATGTCATGATACATTTGCTGAAACCTATCGAATATACAACACAAGAGTGAACCCTCAAATAAACTATGGACTTTGGGTGATAATGATGTCTCATTGTTACTTCATCTAATGCAGCAAATCCACCATTCTGGCGGTAGATATTGATCATGGTGGAGCTGTACACATGGGCAGGCACCGGGTAGATCGGAAATCTCTGCACCTTCTGCTCAGCTTTGCTGTGAACCTAAAACTGCTCTAAAAATAAAGTTTATTCAAAACTGTATAATTAGCCAGGCGTGGTGGCTCACACCCATAATCCCAGCACTTTAGTAGGCCGAGGTGGGCAGATCGCTTGAGGTCAGGGGTTCAAGACCAGCCTGGCCAACATGGTGAAACCCCGTCTCTACTAAAAATAAAAATAATCAGCTGGGCGTGGTGGCACACACCTCTAGTCCCAGCTACTTGGGAGGCTGAGGCAGGAGAATTGCTGGAACCTGGGAGGTGGAGGTGGCAATGAGCTGAGATCACACTGCAACACTCCAGTCTTGGTGAGAGGGAGACTTCGTCTAAAAAAAAATGTATAATTATGTAATGGCTAACATGTATTGAGGACTTCCCCACACCCTCATATAAAGCACTCTGTATATGTTATCTCATTCAGTCCTTAAAACAACTCTCTGAAGTGTATACCATTATTAACCCTGCTTTATATATATGGAAAATAGGGCCCAGAGAGGTTTAGAAACTTGTTCAAGGTCACACAGAAAGGACTGGTTCCACAAGCTAGAGAATGTGGCTATATATACATATATATATATATATTTTTTTTTTTTTTTTGAAGTATCTAAGCTAACGTTGAGCATTGAGATTTCAGTAGATCCTGGAGGCATCTGCCTCTGCTCTGCATGGATGATGAGCAGCTGACTGTGCTGTCTCCATGTGGATGCAGATGAAGTTTGTTACAGAAAACTGAAAGTACTGCTCCTTGCCGTTGATAAGCAAACAGTGAGTCACTGACTGGAGCTTGATGGAAATAGGATCACCAGGCGCTTGTATATAAACAAGTGTGTTCCTCTCACCATGACAATGATTCATTCTGAGCAGAGAGCTAGAATTTCTATTCCCAAGAGGCCTAACCTGTATTTTTGTGTACGGTCTGCTTCTGCCCTGTTGTTTAGGATAAACAGCCTCTCAGGCGGTTTAGCCCAGCGGTCCCCAGCCTTTTTGGAACCAGTGACCAGTTTGGTGGAAGACAATTTTTCCATGGACCAGGAGGTGGGGGGGTGACGGTTTCAGGATTATTCAAGCACATTGCATTTATTGTGCACTTTATTTCTATTATTATTACATTGTAATATATAATGAAATAATGATACAACTCACCATAATGTAGAATCAGTGGGAGTCTGAGCTTGTTTTCTGCAACTGGACGGTCCCATCTGGGGGTGATGGGAGACAGTGACAGATCATCAGGCCTTAGATTCTCATACAGAGCATACAACCTAGATCTCTTGCATGGGTAGTTCACAATAGGGTTCTCGCTCCTATGAGAATCTAATGCTGCTAACCTGACAGGAGGCAGAGCTCAGGTGGTAAAGCCAGCCACAGGGAGTGGCCGTAAATACAGATGAAGCTTCGCTTACTCACCAGGAGCTCACCTCCTGCTGTGCGGCCTGGTTCCTAACAGGCCACAGACCAGTACTGGTACCAGTGGGTGGTCCAGGGGTGGGGACCCCTGGTTTAGTCAATTCTTGATTATTCCTGAAAAAGGTGTTTTCTGTGGTACATTGGATTTTCTTTTAAGTTTCTCTGGAAAGTTCTTTCCCAGTTTTTTAAGTTGTTAAAATGCACTCTGTAAAGTTGGTTATCCTCATTCCCTCTTTTGATTTCAGTTGAACATAAGCTGTGTAGCCAGTCCAAGGCTGGAGAAGGGTGTGACCAGGTGTGTTGAGGGGAGGTTCAGAGGCCTCCTGGTCCAGCCTCACAGGATGGAGGAACTTTGGTGCCTGTCTGGTGTGAGTGCCTCACTTGTCAATGAGGGCCCCAGAGTCGTTTTCTGACCTGCATAGGCCTCCTCAGTCAGGGACAGACAGGTTTAAAACTCAAGGCTGACTGGGTGCTGTGGCTCACGTCTGTAATCCCAGCACTTTGGGAGGCTGAGGTGGGCAGATTGCTTGAGCCCAGGAGTTCAAGACCATGGGCAACATGGGGAAATCCCGTCTCTACAAAAAAATACAAAAATTAGCCAGGTATGGTGGCCTGTGCTGGTAATGCCAGCTACTCAGGAGGATGAGGTAGAAGGATTGCTTGAGCCCAGAAGGTGGAGGTTGAGTGAGCCAAGATCATGCCACTGCACTACAGCCTGGGCAACAAAGCAAGACCCTGCTTCAAAAACAAAAAACAAAACAAAACAAAAAACCGGGTAGAGAACAGCTGAGGGCTGCTCTCATCCTGTGCTCTTTCTCTCCAGTAGTCCTCTGAATCTATCCTGTCTTCTCTCACCGTACCATGTGAGTTTAAATTCTGAGCCTTTCAACTATACCTGGGCACGTCTGCAGATCCAGCCCAGTGCCTAACCCTCCCCGTCTGATCTCAGGCCCTGCCCCATCTGCCTGGCTTACAAGCGCAGATGTTTCAAACTGCTCGGTGCTGAGAAGTGAGTTCTCACCAACTACTAGGTCAGCTCCCGGAAAGGAAGCCAAGTTCTTTATGGACAAATGAAATTGAGCCCTGGAAAGGCCCTTAGCTGGCAGTCCAGTATATTTGCTCCTGGTCTTCCTTGCCACCACAGTCCCCAGGAGAGGGAAATTTATTCCAGTTAAGGGGGGAAAAAAGAATTCCCATAAAGCATCTGCCCTAAAAGACATGCCTTAAATAGTGATGCTCACTTGCTTGAAAGATCTTTGTTTCATTTAAATGATAAAGCCGCATGGGCGAGTCAGCCAGCTGAGGCTGCGTGCTGGGCCTGTAGCAGCCTGGGAAGCCACAGCAGGACCAATGGAGATGCCTCTCTGAACCGAGTTTCAGCTAAGCGGAGACAGGGTTTGCCTGGGTAGACAGGGCTATTAGGGATTCCTACTTCCCAGGAGTGGTTTGGCCTTAGATGCACCCAAAGGAATGTTTCACTCCCTGAGCTGTCTCTTAGAACAGAATGGAAGCAGCTGCTCTTCCACTCCAGCACTGGATTCCACTGCTTCTCTCCCAGCTCCCCTGCTCCTTTCCTAAGCCTTCTAGTGTGGGTGTCCCCACTGGTCCTATTTCAGTTCAAATCTCTCCATGGCAGGAACATACATTCTCAAAGGTCCTGTCTACCCGCAGCCCTGCTTCTTGTCACTAAAAGTTTGCCATTTGACTGCTGTGGCCTAGCCGCCCCCCTTCTATGGCCATCAATATGGGTATCTCCCTTGGCTCCGCTACCTCCTACTCTTTTTTCCAGGTTTCAGCTCTTTCGAGGCGCAGGTAGTAGGACTGAGCGTTGAAGGAAGCCTCATGGCCCGTTAAGTAAGGCACCACAAGTTCATGGCTACTATCTACTCTGAGCTACTTCTAAACACTATTTGTATTAAAAGGGCTGGAGGTGATTCTGAATTACATCCCAATGGTGACATGAGGATTATGATTGTGATTGTAGCACTTCAGAGATGTGTGTTCTACAGATGAGTCCTCATTTTCTATCCTGAGCATGGTAAGGAGTGTATGTGTTTGTGGTAACCATGGTTGGGTAGTGGGTAAGTGTACAGGAGTGAAAGATGAGTGCCACAGCCTCCTGGGAAATGGATTTCTGTAACTCAGAACATGTTCCAGGATGGAACCTGAGACTTTTGTCTGCCAGAAAGTTGCAATGGCCTAAGGCCTGGAAAGATAAGATATCATATTGAATATGCTCCTGGGGCAGCCAATTGCATGGAGGCACATGTGGTTTCTGTAGATAAATGAAACCAGATACTGACAAGATGACTTCTATAAGATAATCTGAGGAGAAGGAAAATGAACCAGTTTAAAAAAAATAAATAAATACAATAAAAAAAAAAGGTGTTCTGAGTTTTCAACTCCCCTGCCAAAGCAGTGGTAAGCTTGCTTGCTTGCTTTCTTCTTTCTTTCTTTCTTTTTCTTTCTTTCCTTCTTTCCTTTGTCTGTGTCATCCAGGCTGGAGTGCAGTGACACTATGATAATACCTCACTGGAGCCTCAAACTCCCAGGCTCAAGCAAACCTCCCACCTCAGCCTTCCTAGTATCTGGGACTATAGGAGCAAGTGACCATGCCTGGCTAATTAAAAAAAAAATTTTGTAGAGACAGGATCTTGCTATGTTGCCCAAGCTGGTCTCGAACTCCTGGGCTCAAGAAATCCTTCCACCTTGGCCTCCCAAAGTGCTGGGATTACAGGCATGAGCCTGGCCTGAAGCATTTTTTTAAGTCAAGTTTTGAGGTACTCCCATCATCCAAAATATAACCTATCAAAAACAAGACTCCAGGGTTAAGTTGGAAGAATATCCATGCAATAATAGAAAGCCACAGGTGAATGAGAAGGTATTTTATTTATAACTATTTTCTTCATTGTTATTATTTTTTTTGCAGGGGGGAATGTGTATTTGTAGTGATTCTTCTTGATTTCCAAATGGAAGTTCTGTAAATACCAGATCTATTCTTAATAATCAATACCAGAGAAATCTGGCTGCAGGCTGGGCACGATGGCTCACACCTGTAATCCCAGCACTTTGGGAGGCCTGGGTGTGGTGGTACACACTTGTAATCCCAGCTACTTGGGAGGCTGAGACAGGAGAATTGCTTGAACCTGGGAGGCAGAGGTTGCAGTGAGCCGAGATTGCGCCACTGCACTCTAGCCTGGGGGATGGAGTTAGATTCCATCTCAAAAAAAAGATCTGGCTGCTGAAACTAGTCTGTGAATTATGGAATTACAGGAGCAGCTTCGAGGAAAACTCAGATAAAATCCAGCTTTCTTTACACAAGTCTAACCAGCTCATGAGAAAGTTCTATGACATTATGATCACAGGCTGTAAATGGAATTTTCAAGATGTATCCTTTTGTGCAAATCTTAGTGTTTAGAGAAAGTCTTTGTGATTATATGATCAAACAAGAATCTCTTTGCTTTCCTTATGACTGAAAAGGGAATTTTGACATAAAAATTTCCATTGCACTCTAGCAGGGTACTATGTGGGTCAGGGGAGGGGAGGGACTCATCTCAGCCTAACTTGAGCTCTGTCTAACAAACTCCTCTGACTTAATAAAACAACCTTTGTTCTAAAGCTGTATTGAATTTTAGCTAAATTTGGTAAATAATTTGGTAAATACCAATAGTTTGGTAAATAATTTTTTCTATAGCATGTCTTATTCATTATCTGAAAATTTTAGAAAATTCTTTAAAATCAATTAAATATAGGTTTTTAGTGTAAGCATAAAATTAAATATTTGAAAATAAGTATAACTTATAAAATAAGCAAAGTAATTGTCTTCATAAATTTCTTGCCACATTTTCCTTAAAAGGCACTTAAAAAAGAAATGCTGTGTTTTAATCTAACAAAGCAATATAGAATGCACTTTAATAAAATAAATCTCTATGATCCATAATTTAATATATTTTTAAAAGGCAACTTCTCAAATCTACATGCACTTCATGCTAGTAAAATATCATAATGACATGGATATTCCAATACTTTTTTCTTCTCATTAAAAAAATTACCTTCACATTATAATTAAAATTCCAAGAAGGCAAAAACCATGTAATTACAGACCATTGCCAGAGAAAGAATGACTTGCACTTTTAAGGACAAACACAATTTGAGTGAATCAACGTATTGCATAACAATTGTATTCTACATGCACGTTTTTCCATAATATCATGCAAATAGAAAAGGATGGTAAGTACTAGTGTATTTGTTGGGTTGGAAGAGGAGAGAAAACCAAAGTCCACATCTTCTGATATTACTTGTTAAGGAGACTTTTGTATTTTCAAAAAAAAAGATTGGAAAATTATCTTGCATTGGATGGCATCTAATGGCATTGTCTTCAGTCTCTTCATTCCTAGATATGGAGTTGCAAATGTTCTCCAGTGGGATGGGGAAACACAGCGATCAACCAGGCCTTGCCTATGTGTGTCTTCACTGTTGTCTGTGTTACGGTATAGGCATGTAGATACATCGTGAGTTTTGTACCTACAGCCCCAGCCAATGTAGAGGCCGGGGAGAAGCTACTGATGGAGCTGCTTCAAGAAAGATCCCAGGTCTATGCAAATCTGTTGAACTCATCCAACTTCTTTTACTGTAGGTGACCCAGCACTGACACTGCATGGGATGTAGCCAACTGTGAGCACAAGTCCAGTAGGAGACAGACAACTCTGTTTCTTTCTTTCTTTGGGTTTTTTGTTTTTTTTGTTTGTTTGTTTTGTTTTGTTTTTGAGAGAGAGTCTTGCTCTGTTGCCCAGGCTGGAGTACAGTGACATGATCTTGGCTCACTACAAACTTTGCCTCCCAGGTTCAAACGATTCTCCTGCCTCAGCCTCCTAAGTAGCTGGGATTACAGGCACCCGCCACTGCGTCCAGCTAATTTCTGTATTTTTAGTGGAGACGGGGTTTTGCCTCATTGGCCAGGCTGGTCTCGAACTCCTGACCTCAAGTGATCGGCCTGCCTCGGCCTCCCAAAGTGTTGGGATTACAGGTGTAAGCCACCGCACCTGGCCAGGAGATCTTGTTTCTAGTCCCATTTCCAACATTTGATTATCCTTGAAACTTTAGGCAAGAACTCAATTCCTTGGGGATTTTGGTTTTTTAATCTCTAAAATATGGTGATAGGTCTAGATGATTCCTATGGATCTTTCCAGGAATAAAATTCTATTCTACTTTAAAATAACTGCCATCCAAAATTATACAACAAATAAAGTAGACCCAGTTATAGACCAATCTCTGACTGAGCAATGATTTCCAAGCAATTAATGTATATCTATGTTAAACTTGTTAAACATTAATTTTCCTAACCTAAAGTAAAGTTGGAAGTCTAGGAGTTAATGCAAAGGTACATAAGTTGTACAAGGAAAGCTAAAGGGGTAAACCATACATTGAAGACGTTAGGATTGCGGCTACCACATCTCATATTTTTTTAGATAGACTATGTGTTTTCATTGTACAATTCATTGCAGCCTTTTAGTTAAAGGGAAAATAGGGGGATTATTTTCTTATTATTTCAAGTGTCTTTTTTTTTTTTTTTTGCAGTAACCGTTGTCTTCAACAAAGAATTTCTGTCTTTAAAAAGTGCAACTTTAAAAGAATTATACACCATGGCCAAGTGGGATTTATTCCTGGAATGCAAATATGGTTCAACATATGAAAATCAATCAGTGTAATAAATCCAATTAAGAGATTTAAGGAAAACCCCACATAATCACCTCAATTGATACAGAAAAAGTATTTGACAAAATTCAACACCCTTTCATGACAAAAATGATCAATAAACAAGAATAGAAGGACTACTTCAACATAATAAAGGTCATATTTGAAAAGCCCACAGCTAACATCACACTCAATGGTGAAAGACTGAAAGCTTTTTCTCTAAGATCAGGAATAAGACAAGGACGTTCACTCCTGCCCCTTTTATTTCACACAGTACTCAGTCCTAGACAGAGAAATTAAGCCAGAAAAAAGAAATAAAAGATGTCAAACATGGAAAGGAAAAAATAAAATGATGTCTTTTGCAGACAACATAATCTTATAGGAAGAAAACCCTGAAGATCACACACACACACACACACACATGAACTGTTAGAACTAATAAAATGAATTCAGCAAAGTTGCAGGATACAAAATCAACATGCAAAAATTAGTTGCATTCCTATACACTAATAATAAATAATCTGAAAAGAAAATTAAGAAAATTCCATTTATAATAGCACCAAATAGAATAAAATACTAAGAATAAACAACCAAAAATACAAAACACTTGCAAACTGAAAACTACAAAACATTGGTGAAAAAAATTAAAGAAAGCAAAAATAACTGGAAAGACAGCTCTTGTTCATGTATTGGAAGATTTAACATTGTTAAGATGGATGTTAATACCGCCCAAAGTGATAGATGAAGTGCAATCCCTGTCCAAATCCTAATAGCATTTTTTCAGAAATAGAAAAATCCATCCTAACATTCATACGGAATCTCAAGGTACTCTAAATAGTCAGAACAATCTTGGAAAAGAAGAATAAAGTTAGAGGTCTCATACTTTCTGTTTTCAAAACCAATTATAAAGCTACAGTAATCAAAGCAGTGCAGTACTAGCATAAAGACAGACATGTGGACCAATGGAATAGAATAGAGAGCCTAGAAGTAAACCCTCATATACATGACCAAAATGATTCTTGACAAGGGTGCCAAAACCATTCAATAGGTAAAGGACATTATTTTCAACAAGTAGTGCAGGGAAAATGGAACATCCACATATAGAAAAATGAAACTGAACCCTTACTCCACACCATATACAAATTAACTCAAAATGGATTAAAGACCTAAATGTAAGAACTACAACTATAAAACTCTTAGACACCCACATGGGGGAAAACTTCACAACATTGGATTTGGCAACAACTTTTTGGATGTGACACCAAAAGCACAAGTAATAACAAAACAAATTAGATGAAATGCACTACATCAAAATTTAAAACACTTGTACATCTGAAGAACACAACCAATAGAGTGCAAAGGCAGCCTGCAGAACGGAAGAAAAATATTTGAAAACCAGATATCTGTTAAGGGCTTAAGTATCAGTCCATTTTCACTCTGCTATAAAGAACTGCCCAAGACTGGGTAATTTATAAAGAAAGGAGGTTTAATTGACTCAAGTTCTGCATGGCTGGGGAGGCCTCAGGAAAGCTACAATCATGGTGGAAGGGGAAGCAAGCCCATCCTACGTAGTGGCATGCAACACAGCGTGTGAAGGAGGAACTGTCAAATACTTATAAAACCATCAGATCTCATGAGAACTCACTCACTATCATGAGAACAGCATGGAGGAAACCACCCCCGTGATCCAATCACCTCCCACCAGGTCCCTCCCTGAACGTGTACAGATTATGAGGATTACAATTCAAGATGAGATTTGAGTGGGGACACTGAGCCAAACCATATCAGCTTAATACCCAGAATATATAAAGAACTCCTACAACTCAGCATCATCATCAACAGCAAAAAAATAACCCAGTTAAAAAAAACTGGCAAAGTACTTGGAGAGACATTTCCCCAAATAAATTATACAAATAACTAATACACACATGAAAAGACGTTCATCATCACTAATCATTAGGGAAATGCAAATCAAAGCCACAATCAGATTTACTTCCACCCATTTGGATGGCTACTATGAAAAACAAAACAGAAAACAAGTGTTGGCAAGAATGCGGAGAAATTGCAATCCTTGTACACTGTTGGAATTATAAGATGATGTAGCTGCTACGGAAAGCAGGATGGAGATTCTTCAAAAAATTAAAAATAGAATTACCATATGATCCACTTCTGCATATATGTCCAAAAAAATTGAAAGCAGAGACTTGAGGAGACATTTGCACATTCGTGTTCACAGCAGCACTATTTACATAGCCAAAATATAGAAGCTACTCAAGCGTCTGTGAACAGATCAATGTAAGAGCAAAATGTGGTATAACAGACTATGAAACATTATTAAGGTGTAAAAGGAAAGGAAATCCTGTTACATGCTGTAACACAGGTGAACCTTGAGGACATTATGCTAGGTGAAATAATCCAGTCACAGAATGACCAATAGGACATATAATTCCACTTATATGAGGTACCCAGGGTAGTCAAATTCATAGAGATGAATGTAGATTTTAGAGGGCACATTTTAATTTTAATAGTATTTAACAGCACTGAAAAAAATACTACTAACATATCAATCACAGAATTCCACTGATAGCTCAGTTCAGCAAGCATCATAAATATGCAAAAATTACTGTAAAAACACTGACCAGAGACACCAGAACCAAGGAAACTTTGAGGCTTGGAACAGTTTTGGGAGCTATGGTAGGCTTGGGTGGGGGCCGCCGCACAGGGTTTAAAGAGTCGTGTGGGTACTGAGCAGGAACGTAGGGGCCAGCAGGAGAGAATGTTTCCAAAGACAATTTCACACCCGTCATTCCTTCCTACTTCTGTGAAGCTGCGCTTCCCAACATTCAGACTCCCACCTAAGTCGTTCTCCAATTCAGTGAAATCACATGTTTAATAGAATTGGTGTAATTCACCACATCCCCTTGTTATAAATCCTAGAGTATGATGACAGAAAGCAAATCGATGGTTGCCAACTCACAGAGCTTCTGTTGTTGTTGTTGAATGTCATTTGGATGGAGATGTGAAGGGTATACACTCTCATGTCTTGCTCCTTTTGTTCAGCATCATTATTTTGAGAGTCATCGTTGTTATTGCATGAATCACTTCTTCATTCCTCAATACTGCTGAGTGTGAATGCACAACAGCTTGCTTGTCCATTTGTCATCAGTTGATGGATATTTGAGTTACTAGGTTTTAGATATTGTGAATAAATCTGTCATAAACATTTTTGTACAAGTCCTTTGTGGAAATTGGTTTTCATTTTTTTTAGGCGCGTACCTAGGAGTGGTCTTACTGAGTCATGGTGGAGGTGTTTTACCTTACCAGTAACTGTCATGAACTCTTCCAAAGTGGCTGTACCACTTTGCACTGCCACCAACAAAAGATGACAGTTATGTTGCTTCATTTCCTCACCAATAATTGTGTTGCCATTCCTTTCCATTTTAGCCATTCTAGTGGATATGAAGTGGTGGGTTTTTAAACTTACATTTCACCTTTCCATGGACTTCCTGTCTGTTCATATGTCTTCTTTTGTGAAGTATCTGTTCAAATCTTTTGCTCATTTTTTAGTTGTTAGTCTTTTTTAAAAAATTGATTTGGAGGAGCTCTTTACATATAAATCCTTTGTCAAATATATATATATTTAGTATATATATATAACTTAATGTGTGTGTGTGTGTGTGTGTATAGATATATATATATATACACTAAATGTCTTCTCCCAGTCTGTGGCTGGCATTTTTATTTTTTTAGTGATCTTGTAAAGAGCAGGTCTTTAATTTTTATGAAATTAAAGTAATATTTCTTTTGTGGTTAGTGTTGTCAGTGACCTTTCTAAGAAATGTTTGCCTACATCAAGGTCATGAAGACATCTTATGTTTTGTTCTAGAAGCTTTGAGCTACAGATTTTAGGCTCCATCTATTTTTCTTAAGTTAACTTCTGAGTGTGGTATGAGGTGGGAGTCATGTTCCTCCCCCATCCCCTACATGTACATAACATACATATTTATCCAGTTGTTCCAGCATCATTTTTTAAATAGACTGTTGTTTCCTCATTAAATTGTTTTGGCACATTTGTCAAAAATCAATTGACTACGTAAGTGTGTCTAATTCTGGGCTCACTGACTTCTTTGTCTGTCCTTATTCCAGTATCACACTGTCTTAATTAATGTAGCTTTACCCCAAGTACAAGCTACATAATTTATGTAGCTTTATCTTGGAATCAGATAGCATGAGTCTTCCATTGTTCTTTTTTCAAGAATTTGGCCAGTCTAATCCCTATGCCTAGAATTAACTTGTAAATTTTAGAATAAGTTCTGTGGAATTTTGATTGAGATTGAGTTGAATTATAGCTCAAAATGACATCTCATCAGTAATGAGACTTCCAATTAATAAACATGAAATATCTCTTCATTTACTTAAGTAATTAATTTAATTTACCTAAGTTATTAAAGTAATTAAGAAATTAATTCATTTTAGCAATATGTCTGTGTACAGGTCTTACACATCTTTTGTTAAATTTAGTCTGAATTATTTTACGGTTTTGATGGAACTTAATACAGAAATAAAATAGAATCTATTTAGGAAATAAAATTGCATAAAGAAATTTTTTAAAAAATTATTTTTGTATATTGACCTTGTATACTGTGATCTTGCTAAATTTGTTAGTTCTAGCAGTTGTTCTGTAGACTTCAAATGATTTTTCTATATACACAGTCACATCACCTGTGATTCAAATCAGTTTCATACCTCCTTTTAAATCTGGGTCTCTTATTTCATTTTCTTGTCTTCTCACCGTTAAGGCTTGCAACACAATTGTAGCTTGTTCCTGAGCACTCAACATTCCACCATTAAGTAGCCATAGAATTTTTGTAGGTGCCCTTTATAAGTTTAAGAAAGTTCTGTTCCTAGTTTGCTGGGAATTTTGATCATGAATGGTTTTGGATTTTGCTGACTGCATTTTCTGCCTCTATTGGGATAATTACCTATTGTCCTATTCTAGTTTTGCAACATGATAAGTTACATTGATTGATTTTTTTAATGTTAAATTCAGATAAGACAAACCCCACTTGAACATGATAAATTCTCTTTAAACATTGCAGGACTTGATTCATTAGTATTTTATTAATGAGTTTCATTTTTATATTCATGAGGGATATTGGTCTGCAATTTTCTTTTCATGTGATCTGTATGTCAAGTATAAGTGTTTTAGTTGCCCACAAAAAAAAGTTAGGAAGTGTTTTCTTCTCTTCATTTTCTGAAACTTTGTGTAAAATTGGCATTATTTTCATTAACCAATTGATAGAATTCATCTGTGAAATTATCTGAGCCTGGAGAGTTTTTCCTGGGAAAGATTTTGATTATGAGTTCAAGTTCTTGAATTGTCACTAGCTATAGCCCTATTCAGAGTTTTCTGTTTCTTCATATGTCAGTTATTTCAAGTTGTGCTTTTCAAGAAATTTGACCATGTCATCCAAATTATTGAATTTACTTACATAAAGTTTTCTATAATATATTTTTATTATCCTTTAAATACCTACAGGATCTATAATGATAACATTTCCGATTTGCATAATTTTGTGTTTTGTAGCATTTTTATCATGATTAGTCTTGCTAGGGGCTGGTCAATCTTATTAAACTTTTTCAGGAACTAACTTGTGACTTTGCTTATATTCTCTATTACATTTATGTTTTCTATTTCTCTGACTTCTGCTTTTATCTTTGTGATTTCCTTCCTTCCATTCACTTTGGCTTTAATTTGTTTTTCATTTTTGGCTTCTTAAAGCGAAAGCTTAGATTGTTGATTTTAAGTCTTTCTTCTTTTCTTCTATAGACATTTAACCTACACCTTATCTTCTAAGCACTGTGTTAGCTGCTTCTCCCAATTCAATATGTCATTCTTCTTCCAATTCAGTATGTCACATTTTCATCATTATTCAGGTCAAAGTATTTTCTGATTTCCCTTGCGATTTCTTCTTTGATACACGGGATATGTAGAAGTGTGTTATTTAATTTCTGCATATTTGTGAATTTTCTAGAGGTCTCATTTTCATATTTCTAATTTAATTTTGTTGTGCTTAGATAGCATTACTTAATCTTTTGAAAATTTTTGCGCTTTATTTTATAGTCCAGCACACTATCTAGCTTCATAAACATTTTGTGTGTACTTAAAAAGAATGCATATTCTGTCATCGCTGTCAACTTAAGTCGGTTGATATTGCTCAATTCTGCTATGTCCATATCGATTTTTTTACCTAGCTCTTCTATTAGTTTCTGAGAAAAGGATGTTAAAAATCTTCAAATGAGATTGTACATTTTCTATTTCTTTCTTTAGTTCTAGCATATATTTTGACACTTTATCATCACATACATAAATATTTATAAAATGTATCCCTTTATCTCTGGCAATGATCCTTATGTTGAAGTCTACTTTGTCTGTGATTCTTCTAGCCACACAGCTTCCTTTTGCTTGACTTTTATGTGGTATATCTTCTTTCATTCTTTTTCTTTCAGCTTATTAGAGTCTTTAGTGCATTTCTAGTAGGTACCATTAGTTGTATCTTCCTTTTTTTAATCCAATCCAACAATCTCCACCTTTTAATTACTGTTTAACTACATTAAATTTGACCATTTCATCCAAATTATTGAATTTACTTACATAAAGTTTTCTATAATATATTTTTATTATCCTTTAAATGCCTACAGGATCTATAATGGTAACATTTCTGATTTTCATAATTTTATATAGTAGAATTTAGGTACACCATTTTGCTATTTATTTTCTATTTGTCTCATGCGACTTTTGCCCTTCTGTTTCTCCATTCTTTTTTCCTTTTGGGTTAATTGAATATTTTTTAATCCTTGAATTTAATTCTCTGTTGGCTTTTTAATTATATATCCTACCACTATTTTTAGTAGTTGCTCTAGAAAGTGCAATATACATCCTTCGCTTAACACAGCATACATAGATTTAATATTGTGCCACTTCTCAGAAAAATGTAAGAAATTGTGACCAATAGAATTCCATGTTCCACCTTTGTTTGTGCTATTGTTGTCATGTTCCTGTGCATTGACACACCATAAAAACCTCACAATGAAGTGTTATGATTTTTGTTTTAAACAGTCAGTTCTTTTAAAGAAGTCAGAAGAAAAAATGTAGCCTTTTTAAAAAAATGTATCATCTGGGCGAGGTGGCTCATACCCGTAATCCCAACACTTTGGGAGGCTGAGGCGGGTGGATCACCTAAAGTCGAGAGTTTGAGACCAGCCTGACCAACATGGAGAAACCCCATCTCTACTAAAAATAAAAAATTAGCCAGGCATGGTGGCACATGCCTGTAATCCCAGCTACTTGAGAGGCTGAGGCAGGAGAATCACTTGAATCCGAAGGCAGAGGTTGCCATGAGCCAAGATTGCGCCATTGCACTCCAGCCTGGGCAACAAGAGCAAAACTCTGTCTCAAAATATATATATATATGTATATATACACACACATATATACATGTATATGTGTGTATATGTGTGTGTGTGTGTGTGTATATATACACACACCACTTCAAATTCCTCATTCTTTCCCACAGATGTAATGCCAGTTTCATCTGGTATCATTTCCCTTCAGCATGAAGGACTTCTTTTGGTATTTCTTGTAGTGCAAGTCTATTAGCAACAGGTTTTCTCAGCTTTCACTTATCTTAAAACGTTTTTTAAATTTCATTCTAATTTGTAAAAGATATTCATTGCTGGATATAGAATGTTGAGTTTACAGTTACCTTTTGGGTATGGAGGGTGTCTTTTAGAAGATGTTGCTCCATGCCCTTCTAGCCATTGCTCTTTCTGATGAGAAGACATCTTCATGTAGTGTGTATTTTCAGCTGGCTGCTCACAAGATTTTCTCTTTATTTTTGGTCTTTAGCAATTTGACAATTATGTGCATACATGTGATTTAGGGATACTTATCCTTAATTTTCATTGAGACTCTTAGAACTCTAACTTGATGTTTTTCATCTAATTTGAGGTATTTTCCACTACTATTTCTTCAAACACTTTTCCTAACTAATTTTTTTTCTTCTCCCCTTTGGGGACTCTAATTATATACATGTTAGATTCCTTAATTATGCCTCATGAGTTAATGAAATTTTGTTCATTTTTTAAAATATTCTTTCTATTGTTTAGAGTGGAAACTTACTTTTTATTTGTCTATCACATGCTGCAATAAAACCCTGTTCATTTTTTAAAATCTTCTGTCTTTCTATTGTTTAGAGTGGAAACTTTTTATTTGTCTATCACATGCAAAAGCATGCAATGAATGTTCTTTTTTAGACATTGTACTTTCAATTCTAGAATTTCCTTCTTGTTCTTTTTTTAATTTACATCATTTTCCTACTGAGTTTCTCCATCTCTTCACTCTTGGAAGCAATCTCCTCCCTTAAGTTCCTTGAATATCTTTAGGCTAGCAGTTTCAAAGTCCTCTGCTACTTACTCCCGTCTGGATCATCTCAGGTTCATTTTCTATTGACTATTTTTATTCTTGACTATGATTCACATTTTTCTATTTCTTCATATGTCTATTATTTTTTTAAATTTTATACTGAACATTATAGATGATACATTGTAAAGATTCAACTTTCTTTGTTCTTGTTCTGAAGGGCAAAGACTTAAATTGCTGGCCAATCACCTCGAATTTATTGAGACTTCTTTGTATGCTGTGTGAGGGCAAGTCTGTTGTGAGTTTCCCCTTAGTACTAAAGTGAATTCTTAGTCCTGGGGCCCAGTATTTACTCCTAAGACATGGACTTTCTGGGCTTTCAATGGAAAACTCAAGATATTTACCAAATCTTGCCAATTTGTCAGGACTCAAATTCCAAATTCTGTCTCTTTTGAGAAGAGCAGCAGCTAAAATCTCTGGTCACTTCTTTCAGCCTTCCAGTTGTTGCTTTCTGTTGGACTTTTTGGAGACTCCCACCGGCATGAACTGTTATTCAGTCAAGGCACTGAGGAGCATTAAGTGCAGAATTTAGGATTCATCCATTTATGGCTCCTTCCCTCCCAGGTTTCTTCCTTCAGTTCTAGCTGCTCAGGCAGCTTTGATACATCAAGTTAATATGTAGCTAAGACTGCAGTTTCCTGCCTCTTACAGCCCATGGACTGGAAATGCCCTTGGGAAAAACATAGACCTCACCAAGCATAGTTCTCTTCTTTCAAAATTCAAATCTTTTCCAATTTCTCCCTGTTATTCGTTGTTTGCTAGTGCCTTCAAATAATTATTTTAGTTATAATTTTATTCAGAATATATAGTTGTTAGCTGCAGGATAGTCCAATATAAGCTATTCCACTATACACCATATTGCTGACTTTTAACAACATGCCATCATCTTAGCATACATGGAAGAAATCCTTGTAAAACAAAATATCACATAAATTACCAACAAAGTTTACATATACATTTCAAAAACAATTACAATCCCAAGATTTAGGTATGTATCTTATCACTTGAAAATTGGTTTGGATTTCCTTATAAAGTTATCTGAACATACAGTCAAAAATAGATAGACAGGTAGCTATAAAAATGATACATCAAGACATTTGTTTGTTATTCTATTACTGCATGACAAATTACCACAAATTTAGCAACTTAATACAACAGTCATTTCTTGCCTCACAGTTTCTACCAATCAGAAGTCTAGCCATGCTGTAATGAGGTCCTCTGCTCCGGGTCTGACATGGTTTCCATCAAAGTGTCAGATAGTCTGCAGTTCTCATCTGGAACTTGGGGTCCACTTCTAAGATGATTCAGATCATTGGGAGAATTCAGTTCCTTGTGGTATAGAATAAATGGCAACTTTTTCTTCTTCAAGGCCAGCAGGAGAATGTCTCTCTGATGCTTCACCTTCTTTTAAAGGGATGCCCTGATTAAGTCAGGCTCACCCCAGAGGCCTGACCCTTTTGATTAACTCAAAGTCAACTGATTAGTGACTTAATCACAGGTCCTGTCTACCCTCAAGGGGAAAGGATTACATATGGTATATACACCCATGGGCAGGAATCTTGGCAACAGTCTTAGAATTCTGTTCTACCACAATGGTCATTGCAGCATTGCTTATAGCAGCAAAAATTAGAAACAACCAAAATGTCACTCACTGGGAGCTAAAAAAATCCATTGTAAGTTACAATAAGTTATAATAAGTACTATAGTAAGTTTTTAACTTACTAAGACAAAAAGGGTGCTTAAAATATTTGAAGTGAAAATTGCTCTCAGATTATTATGGTTAGTATAATTCTATGTGTGTAAAAAAATACATATATACATGAGATGTGATATATCTTATGCTGTTATTCAACACACAGAGGCCAGAATGATACCTTTCTGCATTTCTCCATGACTGAGCCCAGTTTGGTTCACAAACCCTCATGTCTGCTAATGGCAGAAGGCAAACGTGCCTATTTTAAATGTGAGAAATTCAAGGTTTACATTCAAGCCAAGTCCTGATTTTCCCTCTCTTCTTCCCCCTTTCTTCTCCTGAAGGTAGACCACATTTCTAAGGCTTTGTGTGTGGCTGGGCATCAGAGGGTGACAGTGCTGTGCTCTGCCCTCGCACCTTCACTGCCATAGCTCATCACTCCTGGCCTGGGTACTATCCCACACTGGTATCCATGCCCCTACGGTCCTAGGTCCATAGCAAAAGTGCCCCTCAACTCTCCCATTGCCCCCAGTAGAGGAGAGAGGCTGCCCTAGGAAATTTCTGCCCAGGTAGAATCTTAGCGGGTGCCATATTGGATATGAGACTTCACTCAGAAACTTGCAGCCTTCAAGGACACACCCTGGGTAAACCAAATAATCCTTCAGACTTCCCTGAAGTTTTCATTATACTCCCAATGTTGGTGCCTCAGGATGGGCAAGGTGTGATGACCTCTCCTGGGTGCCCCCACTGTGTATGACCTGAGCACATCACCTCAATCCTACGGCCCATGGCAACTCTCATTTCCTTTGCAGAGAGAAAACCACTATTGCCCCATCCACATTCTTCTCTGTTGCATGTATTTGGCCGTAAGCATCATGGTTTCAGCTATGAAAACAAAGACCACCCACATGAGAACAAGCAAAGGCTGTTTGTTCAGAGCTTGCTAGAGTAAGGGAGCCGGCCACCATCACCTGTGTTGGCAGAAACTCAGAGGCAGGCAGAGAAGCGGGAAAACTTCATGGTGAAAGGAAGAAGGCTCCAGGTGTACCCTGATTGGAGACTGTTGGTCTGGAGGAGCTGCAAAGTCCCAACTAGAAATGGGACCTCCTATGTGATTGATTGGGGAGTCATATTTGGCTTTCTCTTATGGGTCCCAAGTTGGAAGTGGGGTGAAAATTAGGGCAGCCGTCAGTTATGAATCAAGTCTTGTCTGTGTAAGCTGATTGTTACGGGTCTATGGCTTGCCTTCCTGGACCATTGCTAGAGACAGTGGTCTGACTTCCTACAAATATGACTTACAGGTAGCAGGGTAGATTCCTGGGCTGGTCACTGTAGATATTAGGTTGGCTTCCTTGGACACAGGTGGTGGGTCAAGTTCAATTTTTTTTTTTTTTTTGAGACAGAGTCTTGCTCTGTCGCCCAGGCTGGAGTGCAGTGGCGGGATCTCAGCTCACTGCAAGCTCCGCCTCCTGGGTTCACGCCATTCTCCTGCCTCAGCCTCCCAAGTAGCTGGGACTACAGGCACCCGCCACCACGCCCGGCTAATTTTTTGTATTTTTAGTAGAGACGGGCTTTCACTGTGTTAGCCACGAAGGTCTCGATCTCCTGACCTCGTGATCCGCCCTCCTCAGCCTCCCAAAGAACTGGGATTACAGGCGTGAGCCACTGCACCTGGCCTCAAGTTCTATTTTTTATATGGTCTGACCATTGCCTGTTTGTAGGGTCAGCTTTTTATATCCTTTATCTCGTTCTATCCATAGGCTTATCTCTCAGAACAAAGCCTGATGCATGCAAAATTCACCTGTTTTTACTGCAAAATCTTCTTGTCAGCATCAGTCACAACCCACTCCAAGAACAGAACCAACCCTGGATATTTCAAACCCAGGGAATTGATCATGTGGGTGTTGGAGGACCAAAAGGGAACCAGAGGATGCTACCAATAACCTCAGAAGCAGCTCCTGCCCTAGGACTGATGTAACATGGGAGAAGAGTGATGTTACCAGGAGCAAGAACAAGGGCTCCAGTCGGGGAAGCTCCAGGCAGCTGGCGTGCAGGACTCTCTGGAAGGCACACGACCCAGAAAGTGTGAGAAGACAGCAAAGCTTGTCTTGGTAGCTCAGAGGGACCCCAGTAAGGTTGGGGCTGGCAGTGCTGAGAGAAGCCCAAGGTTGGGGCCATTGTCTGCTGCTCCTGGGCAAAGTTGGCATCAGAAATAGAGTGGAAGTTTCTTCTCTCTCCTCCCACCTGCCGACCTCCCATTGACAGAAACCAACTGGAAGACCTCTGAAAAGGGAGTCTGGGGAACACAGGCTGCTGTGTTCCAGGGCAGAGTCTGCGCTTGGAGCTCAGGGGTGCTTGGTAAAGGAGCCAGTGCAGTAGCTGAGAGGGCAGCTTATCCTGGAGCTGCTGTGACCATCTCCATGAGGATATGTGCAAAGAGAGGGGATAAGCATCTTCTGTGTCAAGAGAAATGATCCTGCCACTGTAACTTGTAGGAGCTGACTACACACAAATAGATTTCTATATACCTAGGATCTGATGAGAAGGATTTGCACATCATGCTAAGAATGCTTCCCTATGGATAGCAGAGAATAAAAGCCAGGGGAAATAATGCAGTTAGCATCATTGTCATTGTGTAGTGCTTGTTTTTTTCACAATAAATACATCAGCATTACAACTTTTAAATCCTCAACAATGTCCCTAGAAATGCACATCGAGGCTCTCTCTGACTCATGATGGCAGCTCACAGTCACAGGGTGCCATGGAAGGTGTGTGGCAGCAGCCCTGGGTGCTGTGGTTTGGAGCCAGCATCACCCAGTGGTCCGGGCTCTCAGCCCAGCTGTGCATGCACCTCCATGCTGAGAAGCGAGACCTCGGCGCCTCCATGCTGAGAAGGAGTGAGACCTTGGGGGATGTTCTGTTCCACATGACGTGCACACGTGTAGAAACTTCCAGAACATCTGCAGGAGCTATGCACCCGCTGATGTTCAGAGAGCTTATTTAAAGAAAAATATATGTGTTTGAAAGGAAATGTTGTGGGGAATACGATTTTTCTTATTTTAATTTTCCTTATTTGACAACTTTTCCTATTCCTGCCACCTCTCTCTGTCCATCAGAGCCTCCCAGGGTAATCTCTTATTTTATGTCCCTGAATGAACTCAGAGTCCATAGAGTATACTACTGGAGACGTGCTTCTCAGACTTTCCTGTGCTGTGAGCACCCCCTCCACCTCCCACCAGGAGCTTGTTTATAAAAGGAGTCTCCTGGGCCTCCCCTATGGAAATCTCATAAAGGAAGAGTAAGCGGGGCTCAGAAATCTGCCTTTTAGACACTCTAGGTAATTATAAGTGCACATTTGAAAAAACGGCTTCAGAGAGGAAAAAAGTCTAATTCAGGAGTCATCACACCCTGTTCTGACACACAGCCAAAACGATTATAGCAGGGATCCCAACTGTATTGGCTTATTTCTATGGGCTATTTGTTATTTTAAAAATAAAGAGTACTTAATGTATTTTGGCCCTAAACTTATGACTTGGTCAACAGATTTGAGCTAAGTGAAGAAATTGCCAAGCTGGCTGAAGGAGGCTCATGTTCCCTGGGTCCCATCCTCCTTCCCAGGCTGTGTTTCGTCAGCTCCGTGAGTCACGTGGGGCAGCGGTTCTAGAAGTGGTGGCTGTGACGGGAGACTTCACGCAACAAGGCCTTTCCGAAGTGTCATCCGGCAAATGTGAGTGTGCTCCCCTGCCGTCTGCATTTCACGTGTTGCTTTCCCTCTTGCTGACACTCACGAGAGTTTGTCTTTTAAATCACAGCTTTTTATCTTGCAATTAATTTTCTCCTTTCATCCTATACTGAAGTTGTATCCCTGGAGTGGCATCACTGAATTATGGCTGCTTTCATCCCAGCTGTCCATGGCATAAATGCACTGAACTGTAATTTTCCTTGAAGGCTATGTGGAGGTCCAATGAACGCATCCCCGTGGGCACATAGGGCACTATTGTTCTGCACTGTTTGAGCGCCCACAGCATATGAGGCAACAAGGAGGCCCCGGGAGGCCACGTTCACTCTTGAAGAAGACTCCAGTCAGAGCAACACTGGTGAAGAGAAGCCAGGGTTTCAGGAAAGAAGGTACATGTTGCTTAAGCCTAATCTTATCTGGCTTTGATTTCTGCCCTGATCAAGTGCTCAGGGGGAAGCCTCAAGCCGAGCCTCACATGGCAACTTGTTTATGGAAGAGACTCTGCAGGATTGGTCAGGGAATATTCCAAAGCACCAGCTGCATGCCCAGCTCAGTGGGAACATGTTACATGAGTGACCTGGGAGTCTTAGCCATAGTCTTTGTCTCACAGATACCGACTGTGTATAAAACCAAGCTGCCCATACGTGAACGTAGTAATATGAAGCATCACATCACAATATGGTTTAAGGTGCCAGGGGAAAGCAGGATGGAAAAAGTCACTATGAGCTACAGAAGGAATGCTTTGTGGAAATGGAAGGAATACAAGACAGCAAAGAGTAGATGTGACCAATAGAAGGAAGAGGCATAAGAGAGGAGTTTGTGATAAAGATAGTGAATTCAGCTTGAGTCACAATAGTCTAACATGCTGGACAAATGTCCCCCCAGAGGTAAAATTGCTTCCTCCCATTGAGACTACTGAGTTACACATATAAAAACCCCACAAATGGCAGCTTGAAAAGGTAAGGGGTTTCTTTTTTCAAAAAGCAAAGACTTCAGAAATCAGAAGTCTAGGGCTCTGTTTGAGAGTGTCTCCTTGCTTGCTTCAGCAGCCTGTTTTCACAGTCACAGGATGTCCCCACCCCCGGGACAGTCGAACGGGCCCTGGAAGGGGGAGTGGGAATGGAGGAGACAAGAAAACACAAGAAATGGAGACAAGACAAATAGCCTGATCAAGTCTCGTTTAATAATGGTGGTGCGATGCCTTATATAGGCTGGCAGAGGAAGAGGTTGGGCCAGGGCGGTAACGGTGGGCCGGTCTTCTCAAATTACAATTGCGCATGCGCCGTGGGTTTGTAATTTTCCTGGGCGCTGGATTGCGCCTGCGCCGTAGGCCGCATATCTTCC
>NW_012117599.1:9818530-9821015 GCF_000951035.1 Colobus angolensis palliatus
GGAAGGAAGGAAGGAAGGAAGGAAGGAAGGAAGGAAGTTAGTTTATGAATTTGTGGTGGACCGCACTCAGAGCTGTCCAGGGCTGCATGTGGCCCATGGGCTGTGGGTTGGACAAGCTTGCCTTAAAGCATGCATTGTCTACCTTTATCTACCTAGTAAGATTTTGTCCTTACAATGCAAAAAACAAACAAACAAAAAAAATTAGAGCCCAGGTCAATCTTTCTCCCAAACTGTATTCTCAATATAAAACACTGTCTCCAAGACAAATTCCTTGTTCTCAAGATGCTGACCAGGGAGTTAGTGTGATTTGCAATAAATACTAATATATGTTCAAGAAGTAGTTGGCAACACAGAGGATCAGTCTTTTGCCCAAGACATTGTAGAAAGAATCCTAGGGGACATTTAGTCTTAAAGGATCAACAAAGGGGACCCATGGGGGCTGGGCGAGGAAGACATCTAATTTGCTAAGGATGGGACAGTGGGTGCATGGGTGGGAAGGCACAAGAAACATTTCTCATCCTGCAGCTGCAAATAGTTCATCGTGACTAGTCTGAAAAACAAATGTGGGAAGATAGCAGGAAATAACTTCCGGAGGCCAGGTCATCACCCAGCTGGCTCTTTTCGGGCAAGAAATAATGAGCCAAGAGCCAAAGCAAAGCAAGTGAGGAAAGAGTGTGGGGATGGGGAGACATTAGGAATAACAAATAATTTGAACCTGTTTTATAGATTTCTAACACAGTTGGCTGGAAGAATAACATCTCTAAGTAATCAGAGTGGAAGTAAATTTTGTATTAGGGAGAAGATCACAAAATCCATGTTTTATCACAGAGTTAGGCTGACCAGTGCAAACAGGGTGGCCCCTTGGGTGTGTAGGGCCCTAGAAAATTCTACATGTCTCTGTGTGTGTGTGTGTGTGTGTGTGTGTGTGTGTGTGTGGTCTGTCCCTTCATGTTCTTGATTGTCCAGCATGCCACTCCTGCCTGATTTTTACCTCCCATAGCGGCCCGCCCTGCAAGGCCCCTTTGCATTGGACAACATGTACTTCCTGTTCTTGCAGCTGTCCTACACCATTTACTCAATGCCAGCTCCATGGTGACCTGGGATGCTGCACATCCACCCTCCCTGCGGCCATGAGCGCTGGCTCCCATGAGCTTTCTTGGTTTTGCTGTGCTTTGTTGATGACAACCATGAGTGAAGGGGTTACCCAGGCTTACAGGAAACTGTGGATGATTGTTCATTTTCCAGTCCTGTCACATTTGCTACTCGGTATTTTGTAGCATAAATAGGAAACCACACATCTTCCAACCACGTCTTCTCTTGAACTCTCTGGTCCATCATCACTGTGTCCCCAGAACAAATGTCCTTCAGTAGTGACGCCACCCCTGCCTCCCACGCAAGCCACCAGTAGAGAGGGAAGGCTGCTCTTGGATCACCCAGCTGCCGCTTTCACTACAGAAGCCTTTGAAGCGAAACAGTCCTCATCCCCGCCACGTGAGAAGAGTGGTGTTTAAAAATCATTTACTCTAGGATAAGAATAGATGATAAAAGTCTGTTAAGTCCTAGGATGTTTTTTCCTTGCTCCTCCGAGGCATTCTTAAAGACAAATTCCATTTAATGTTGGCTTACTCTTGAATATTCAACCAATCATGTTCTAAATGCCAGGGAGAGGAGTGTAAATAAGATATAGTCCTTATCACCAACGTCAGGATATTTAAAACCCCATATAACTGTTTATACTCAGGCCGCTTTCTACTGTCAGAGGCTGTTGGAACACGGAATCGACTCCGAGTGCTGCCAGAGAGGACTCCTGGGGGGCATGGTGGGGCCACTGCCACCTCCGATGGTCTGCCATGTGTAGTTTTATTTTGGGCACCTGCCCTATATGGGAATATCCATATAAGCTGATCCCACCAGCCAGCGCGAGGCACTGGGTTCCGGCGGTGAAACCTCCACTCCTCCAGCTGCTGACGTGGAGCCCCCGCTGGGGTGAATAAATGCTTTGTCTGTGTGCACAGATGCCTGCTTTTGTCTTTTCTTTTCTTCTTTGTGAGAACTCTGTCTTTTAGGGATTGCACTTAAAAGCCCTCTTCAGGATCATCTTCCACCCTATCTCTAATAACTGAAGGAGAAATATGCAATGAGATTTTCAAGACAGTTGCTGCCTTTGTCTCTTATAAACCAAATACAGCACTGCCAATTTTTCAGCCAATGGGAAAATGCCTGTATCTTGTTAGAAATAATCTTTGGTTTCATATGAAGGAAACTGGAGTGAAAACAAGGCAACATATTCTCTAGGTGGTGTCTCCAGGATTTTGGTCACTAGATCAGAAGAGGTCCTTGAAGCTCTGCAAACAAAATCCAAGAACCTCATACTTCAAAAATTGGGAAACCAAGTCCCAGCTACTCAGGAGGATCACTTGAGCCCAGGAGTTCGAAGTTTGAGACCAGCCTGGACAACGTTAAGAGACCCTGCCTCTCAAAAAAA
>NW_012117599.1:9821485-9886648 GCF_000951035.1 Colobus angolensis palliatus
CTTCCTTCCTTCCTTCCTTCCTTCCTTCCTTCCTTCCTTCCTTCCTTTCTTTTGACAAGTTTTCACTCTATTGCCCACAGTGAATACAGTGGCATAGTCATAGCTCACTGCAGCCTTGAGCTCCTGGGTTCAAGTGATCCTCCTGCCTCAGCCTCCTGAGTAACTGGGACTACAGGCACATGGCACCATGCCTGGCTAATGTTTTTTACTTTTTGTAGGAATGCAGTCTTGCTATGTTGCCCAGGCTGGTCTTGAACTCCTGGCCTCAAGGAAGCCTCCCACCTTGTCCTCCCAAAGTCTTGGGATTACAGACATAAGCCACCTTGTGCGGCCACATACACCTTCCCTTTAAACAGAGAATTCAAATACCTCCTAAGCACGTCCCTTTGGAAAGCTTGCCTCCTAAGTCTCCTGCAAATTTGATTCATTTGTGGGCAGTGGGCCTTATGCTATCCATTGTTATAAAGTCTTGCTTTATCATTACTACTGAAGAGAAAAATACTGAATTTTGGCCTTTGCATTTGAACTCTTTTCTAGGACCCTTAAGCCTAGTGAATGGAAACCTGAAGTCAACCTGGCTACCCTGTCTTTTTGCAGTGTCCCTAGAGCAGACCCTCAACCAGGAGTCTAGGGCAAGTAGTTTATCTCCAAGGAGAGGAGAGAAGCAGGGATGTGGGACAGGGAAAAGAAGAAACCAATAAAAGGTATGTGCTATGGATTGAATGTTTATGTCCCCCCTAAATTTATTTGTGGACGCCCTAATCTCAATGTGACAGTATTAGGAGGTGGGGTCTTTGGGAGGTGACTAAGTCATAAAGGTAAAGCCCTCATGATGGGTTAGTGTCCTTATAAGAAGAGATGGGACACATGAGAGCTTGCTTCTGTCTCCCCGATGAGGACAGAACAAGAAGGACCATCTATGAGAGAGAAAGAAAGTGAGCTCTCACCAGGAACCAAACCAGCTAGCACCTTGATAGTGGACTTCGTGGCCTCCACAACCATGAAAAATAAATGTCTGCTGCCTAAGCCCCCTAGGTCGTGGGATTTTTGCTATAGCAGTCCACGCCAGGACAGAATGCTATTAAGCATTTTGCCATTGAAGGCAACTGGTGCTCAGTGAATCTGGGGAGCTCTGAGAGACTTTCTGGAACTTGTACCTCTCATAGGGTGGAGAGGGAGCTGGGGTATCTATCCACCAACTCAGGTCAGTGGTTGAAGGTTGCTGGGGCTGGGCAGGGTATTAATTTGCTGGTTCTCTGGCTTACTGAATCTCGAGAGTCAGGGAAAGGCCCAGAGATGCAGGTGCTGGCGTTGTCCATCCAAGGCTCTGGCTGAGGAGATGGGCAGGCCACTGTTATATCTGCTCAACTTCCCCGTCACCAACTCATCATGACATGCAGTTAATTTTCCTTTCTAAGAATTTGCAAGGTATTTCGTAGGAAGGCTTTCTAAATTCCCTACTCTCATTCTGCAACATCATCTCCTAACTAAGACTGGTGGGTGGGTGTGTGTGTCTATATATGTGTGCAATATATGCCTCTTCTCTTTCTCACATACGCAGTGAGTTGTATAATACAAGTCAGGCAAATATCGTCACATGACGTTTGTCTGGAAAGATCCTTCTCGCCGGAGGCCCTTCCCTCCCACTTCAGCCAGGTACCTCCTACTCTTCCTTCCCGTGTTAGCTCAGTCATCACTTCCTTGGTGAAGTCTTGCTAACCTTCCTTCCTGGCTGGGCTCATTCTTACTAATATATGCTCTCAGCACAACATATGTCTCTCTTTTGCAGTACTTATTGGTGCTGTGATTTTTGTTTTTATATTCCCTGGACAGTTTGTTGTAACCTCTTGTTACATCACAGTGACCCTTAATATCTGAAGACATGCAGGATTTTTGATTTTCCTTTATAGGGGTTTGAGGGAAGAAGCAGAAGGTAGAAAGGTGAAGCTGGAGATGACCATGACGTAGAAAACCAAGGAAATTACTGCTAGGTGTATTTGTCCATGTACATGAGTGATATATGTCTGCTGCCTTTGTCACGTGTGCACTGTATGTAGGTGAGTCCTTATATGACTATTATAATATGGCTGTGTGAGTGCCGTGGGGTGGGGCACCATACTGTAAAGTGTACTTATCTGTTGTGGATTTCGTTATCTTGGAAAGCACTAACCCAATCAATTGAACTGAGCAATTTCATTCTGCTTACATTTACTCCTTTGTTCTTCCCAACTTTGTCTCTTTTCTGCTCGCTCCTGGCTACCTTCTATCCTAGAATATCTTTACAATACTTTAATACTTGAAACCCCAAAAGTTATATGCAGGAAACTATGACACCGATTAGGAATCCTGCTTTTCTTCCATGTAATTAGATAAACATACACTTGGGCTGCAAGGCACCATATGTCCCATCTTTCCAGGAGCAGACTGGCAGTGAGGGATACCCACCCACGCCCGTGAGCTCCCACCACTCCCTGCATCCTGGAGACAAACATTTGAGCATTTTTCCCAAGGGCTCCCCTGGCAGCCAGAGACCATTGTGCCATGCTAAAGGCAGGCCAGGAGCTCATGAGAGTCGATCGCATGAGGAAGAGCCCTCAGCTAATGTCCCTAATGGGACAGGGTGTATAGATCTCCAGCTGCCTGCCCCTCTGCAGGGGTACCACTGAGGCATGGTCAACACTGTCTATTGTACTTTCCCTGAAGGCTGAGCCGCACTGCCCCCAGGATCACTTGCTTCCTAATGCACCTTTTATTGGCTTTCGTATTCCCTTCTCTGTCTCCTGCCCATGTTTCCAGGGATCCCCTTCCAAAACAAATGGTGAACTTTGAATCTTTGTCTCAAGGTGTGTTTCTGGGGAAACCCAGGAAGAGGAAAGCAATTTACATCAACAAAAGGCCTCACTGGTTCAGCAGTTATCTGGCATCTTTTACTTGGTGAATGCGACCCGTCCTCAAAACCATAACTGCCATCAGTCCTGTTATTTTCCACCTGCTACTTTGTTATGGTTCTTCCAACTGCTACTTTGTTGTGTTCTTCTTAGCATGGGATGATTTTTAGAATATCCTGAACTCATGGAAAGAAACTGTCATTCCCCTAAATGGAATGAAAACCAGGATTTCCATCTAAGACCTTGCAGACTCACTTCCATCCCTTGAGGTTCAGTCTCTGCCTGGGGATTTCTCGCTAGTTATTGCTGCTGCCTCCTCTGGCCTCTAGAAAGTGACTGCTCTCTTCACCACTCTGGTCCTCAGAATTCCCCAACACCTAGCTGAAGTCAAGCGGGATATTCTGACAGGACTTTTATTCTGACAGAACTTTGCAAATGTTCCCCTATTGGTGGAGTGCTTTTGACCCATGACCTCAGTGTCCCTTCATTCCCTCGACACATATCTAATGGGCATCGCTGTGCCAGGTATTGCTCTAGAGGCTGGGGAGAAAGCTGTAAATAAAAGATATCAAACTCCTGCCTTCTTGGGCTCGAAGTAGGATGAAGCTGTAAGGGAGATTAGGGACTGTTGGGTGGTGCAATTTTAAATAAGATGGCCAGGAAAGGCTCAGCAGGAAGGTAACCCTGGAGCAGAATCCTGCAGGCAGTGAGGGACACACAGGTATCGAAGGGGAGAGCATCTCCAAGAGCGGGAAGAGTGAGTGCAGAGACTCTGGGTGGAGGTGCCTAGTCAGTTCCGGGCAAGGGAGGACGTCATTGCAGGTGGAGTGTGGTGAGCAGGGATGACAGTCTAGGAAATGGGTCAAGTGGAAATAGGAGACCTGATTAGCAGGGTCTTGTAGGGCCTGAGGAGGATGCTGCCTTTGTACTCCAAGTGAAGAGACGTCAGTGCAAGACCTGAGCAGAGCAGTGGGCTGCTCCACTGCAGGATTTAAAGAGAGTACCCGCACTGAGACTCTACCACAGGGAAGAAGGGTGAAAGCAAGGAGACCCCTTAGGAAGGTAACGCAGGATGGTGTTTGGAGCAGGGTGTAGCTGGAGAAGTCACCAAAAGTGGCCCCGTTGTGGTTGTATTTTGGAGGACGGTTGCTTCAGGATATGCATTAGAAAATGCATGAGAAGCTTACTGGCTAAGTGAGCCCTGCTCTTGCTAATGGGCAGGCGAAACTGAGGCTGGGGTTGAGAACATCCACTGGGCTTTGGGAGACCTGGGGTCCAGTCCCAGTTCGGCTCTTACCAAAGATTTTGGTGACATGATTTGAGTCAAAACAATTGATTGCTTTGAGTTTGTTTTCTCACATACTAGATGAGAAAGGTCACTTGGATTTCAAAAACCCCGTGGTTCTTTCTCATTAGCAGCATCATGAATAAGGCCAAACAAGCCTTTGGAATCTGTCACTGCTACTGGGATTATCTGCAGTGGCAGAACACTGCTGACACTATAGCCTTCCACAGCAACTCTACACCAGTAAATTGGAAAACCTAGAAGAAACTGATAAATTCCTATAAACATACACCCTATCAAGATCGAAGCATGAAGAAATACAGAACTGGAATAGACCAATGACAAGTAACAAGATATAATAGAAGCAGCAATGAAAAAGTTTGTAGGGGCCAGGCTCATGCCTGCAATCCCAGCAGTTTGAAAGGCCGAGGAGGGCAGATCACTTGAGGCCAACATGATAAAACCCAGTCTTTACTACAAATGCCAGAGGGAAAAAAAATTAGCTTGGCATGGTGGTGCACGCCTGTAATCCCAGCTACTCGGGAGGTTGAGGCACCAGAATCATTTGAACCTGGAAGGTGGAGGTTGCAGTAAGCCAAGATCACCCACTGCACTCCACCCTGGACAACAGAACAAGACTCTGTTTCAAAAAAAAAAAAGTGTATAGAGATAAAACATTAGCCATACAAAGCCCACATTTAGTCTTATCTATTTTTAAAGACCCCAGTTTTGGAGAAGGTAAAGAACTAGAGAAGAGACCAAGGGAATGTGGGAATAGGGGCCCCTGAAAACCACGTCTTACAAAGTGGGAGATAAGAGATCACATCTCTGGTGGATGGGACAAGAAATCGAGATTGAAGAATGTTTGTCGACATGCAAAGGTTACCAACAGAAGAAAAGAATAGAGGGAGAAACCTCTGCGGAGAGAGTAGAGGGAGATGGGCTGTGGTGTAAGTGAGCAAAACCCTTGTGGGTTGATAAACAAAAAAATCAGTGTCAAAGTCTATGATGTAGAGGTGTGTTGGTGGCCGCATGAGTAACCACAACCAGAATAGGTCAAAGTGATCGTCTCTGGGGAGTGGGCTGGGCCCTGGGCTTTTCCAGACCTACACAGAGCTCTGAGAGATTCGAAGAATGATACAAGAGATAATCCCGGCTAACATCCTTCGGTGCTCACTGACTTCCAGGAATGGTGCTGTGTACTGTCCACGGCATTACGTCCTGATAAACCCACCATAAATTGAAACTATTGTAAGTCAAAAATGCATGTCATACCCCTAACCTACTGAACATGATAGCTTAGCCTAGCCTACCTTAAACATGCTCAGAAAACTTACATTAACCTACAGTCAGGCCAAATCATCTCACATAAAGCCTCTTTTGTAATAAAGCCTTGCATATCTCGTGCACCTTATTGAATACAGTACACGGTAGAGCACAGCATCGGTGGTTTGCCTTCGTGATCGCTTGGCTAGCTGGGAGCTGGGGCTTGCTGCTGCTGCTCAGGAGTGTGAGAAGGCATTGTATTGCACAGAGTAGCCCAGGAAAAGACCAAATTGCAAAGTTTCTGCTGAGTGCACATCACTGCTGCACCGTCATAACGTCGAAAAATCATGCCAGCGACCATCTGTATTCACTTACTTCATCCTTTTCCAACCCTATGAGGTAGATGTTACAGGCCCACACTCCCTTTTTGGAAACTCTTAGGGGCAAGATAGGTTTCAGAATGCAGAATTTTTCCAGTTTTAGAATGGAAACAGGATGCATACATTGTGTGTTACCCAAGCCCCCAGCAGAGTGTGGGGCAGCGCTTCAGGCACACATAATAGATGGGGATTGAAACATATGGTATTTATAGTCACTGGGATAAATCAAGAGAATAAATAGCCTCTCACTGGATCCTGTGAGGTTTTTCCTGCAGACTCTCAGTTTCCAAACTCTTTAGATTTCAAAATCATGAAACGGTGCCCCAAAGCATTAAAGAAACTGATGACTAACAGAAATTCTGAAGCTTCTTTTATAGGGAAACAGATAGGAAAATATCTTGTTGAAGTCCCCTTCACTTACAAAGCAACAAAGTTGGCTGAAACCAGTTGTGTACAATATGGTTGACTGGAATCTGTGCAGAATGAGCCTTTTGATGTCATAACCCAAATTCCCACCACCTTTCACACTAACCCCCCCCAAATTTACACATGTGACCCATAAAGAGACATGATGAGATAACTGTGCATGCCCAGGAGACTTTCCAAACTTCCCCTTTTCCTTCACCAATCACTAACCAACGCCAAAACCCTTCCCCAAGCATCCCTCTCTTAAATATACAGCTTTATAGCCAGTATGGGGAGACAGATTTGAGCCTGTCTCCTGTCTTCTTGCTCAGCTGCCTTACAATACATCTTTCTGTCTGCAAAAATCCAGTAGCTTCGGTGTTTGGCTTTCTGATGCATGCAGGCAAATGGACTCAGTTCGCTCTGGTAACAATCACAGGTGAGGAATTAAAAGACAGTGATATTCCCATTTTACAGGTTATAAAATAGAGGCACAGAGAGGTTATGTGAACCAAGGTCATGACCACAGTTAGAATAGGAATGGAGATTTGAGTCCAGGCAAGCCAATTCCACAGCTCTCAGTCCCTAAGCTGTGATTTCACACAAAACAAAACCAAAATCAAAAAGAAAACAGCTAAATTAACATTTATAAAAGTTTTATTCAATGTCTACAATTTTTGTCAACCTCATTAATTATTAAATTCAATATGCATGAAAATATTAATGTATTTGAAAACAAATTTGCCGATTTTTTCACTTTGCAATAATCCCCTAACAGGTACCATCATTTCTGAGTCACTTGAAGATAAATAATCTCAAAAGTAGAATTATAAATATTATTTTAATATTTTAGAGCCAAAAATTACATTTAATAGAGATGAGGGTGGATTTTAATATTTCTGATATTGTATATGTTAGGAATCCCAAAAATAATTATACCTAAAATCTGTAAATGTCTTAAAACTTCTTTTGGAAAAAGTGGGACAGAAAAAATATTATCTTTTATTATGAACTCTTTATTCTATTTCATTTGGAAACTGTACATTACATTGATTTTTTTAAACATGACAAAAGCCTACAGCAGAGAGCAGAATTGTGGTTGCCAAAGGCTAGTTTGGGGGAAATGGGAAGATGCTGGTTCAAGGGTAAAGAGCTTCGGCAATGCAGGGTGAATGAATTCTGGAGACCTAATGTACAGCATGAAGCTATAGTTATCAATGCTGTTTTGTATACTCCAAATTTGCTAAGAGGGTAGATCTTAAGTGTTCTCACTTAACAAACAATGAAACCAAATAGTAACTATGTGAGCTGATGGATGTGTTAATTAGCCTGATTGTGGTCACCACTTCACAATGTATATGTCTCTCAAAACATCGCATTGAACACTTTAAATTTCTACAATATTTATTTGTCAATTATGCCTCAATAAAGCTGGTGGGGAAAGGATATCAAAGGAATTACAAACTTTAAAAAATGAAACACAATAGAGAACCCAGAAATAAAGTCATGTATTTACAGCCAACTTACTTTCGACAAAGTTGCCAAGAACATACACTGGGGAAAGAACAGTCTTTTCAATAAATAATGCTGGAAAAACTGGATATCCTTATGTAGAAGAAAGAAAATGGACCCCTCTCTCACTGTATGCAAAAATTAAATCAAAACGGGTTAAAGACTTAAGTGTAAGACCTGAAACTACGAAACTACTAGAAGAAAATATTACAGAAACGTTGCAGGACATTGGCCAGGCAAAGACTTACTGAGTAAGATCTCAAAAGCACAGGCAACCAAAGCAAAAACAGACAAATGAAATTACCTCAATCTAAAAAGCTTCTGCACAGCAAAGGAAACAATCAACAGAATAAAGAGACAAATTATAGAATGGGAGAAAACATTTGCAAAGTGTCCATCTGACAAGGGGTTAATTAACCAGAATATAATGGCAGGGCGCGGTGGCTCATGCCTGTAATCCCAGCAATTTGGGAGGCCAAGGTGGGCAGATCACTTGAGACCAGGAGTTCAAAACCAGATTGGCCAACATGGCGAAACCTCGTCCTACCAAAAATACAAAAATTAGCCAGGGGTGGTGGCGTGTGCTTGTAGTATCAGCTACTTGGGAGGCTGAGGCAGGAGAACCACTTGAACCTGGGAGGCAGAGGTTGCAGTGAGCCAAGATCACACCACTGTACTCCAGCCTGGGTGACAGAGTGAGACTCCATCTAAACAAAAAACAAAACAAAAAAAACAGAATATAAAAGGAACTCAAACAGTTGAATAGAAAAAAAAAGAATCAAATAATTTAATTTAAAAATGTGCAGAAGATTTGAATAGACATCTTTCAAAATAAGACATACAAATAACCAACAGGTATATGAAAAAATGTTCAACATCACTAATCATTGGAGGAATGCGAATCAAAACCACAGTGAAATATCATCTCTCCTCATTTAAAATGGCTATTATTAAAAAGACAGGGGAAAAAAATGTTGGCGAGGATGTGGAGAAAGAGGAATGCTTGTACACTGTTGGTGGAAAGGTAAATTAGCACAGTCACTATGCAGAACAGTATGGTAGTTCTTCAGAAAACTAAAACAGAACTGCCATGTGATCCAGCAATCCCAGTACTGGGTGTATATCCAAAGGAAAGGAAATGAGTATATTGAAGAGATATCTACACTTTCATGTTTATTGCAGCATTATTCACAATAGCCAAGATACAGAATCAACCCAAGTGTCCATCAATGAATGAACAGATTCAAAAATGTGCTGTATACACACAATGGAATATTATTACTATGGAATACTATTCAGCCATAAAAAAGAGTGAAATGCTGTCATTTGCCGCAACATGGATAGAACTGGAGGACATCACATTAAGTGAAATAATCCAGGCACAGAAAGACAAATATCACATATTCTGACTCATATGTGGAAGCTAAAAAAGTTGATCTTACGGAGGTAGAAAGTACAACAATGGTTACGAGAGGCTAGGGTGGTTGGGGCGGGGAGATGAAGAGAGGTTGGTTAATGGATACAAATATCCCATTAAATAGAAGGAATAGTTCTAGTGTTCAGTAGCATGGTAGGGTGACTGTAGTTCACAACAATATATTGTATATTTCAAAAAGCTATAAGAGAACCTTTGGAATGTTCCCAACACAAAGAAGAGAAAATTGTTTGAGGTGACGGATATCCCAATTACCCTGGTTTGATCATTACTTATTGTATGCATGTATCAAAATATCACAGGTACACCAAAAATACGCACAACTATTATGTATCAACTTAAAATATGAGAAAACTCTAGCCTTCATATATTCCATGATGACTCAGAATTACAACTCTGTTAATTAGAATAAATATTTTAGGATCTATTTTGATAAAATATGTATTGACTGCCTTATTGAATAACACACTGAATCTGAATGAAATCACACAACATCTGATCTGTGCTGCCTGTGGGAAAGAAATGATTTAGGAATTTTTGTTTCTTTCTAGAAACATCCTGGTCACAGCAGTAACGGTCAGCTTCAGATTTCTGTGGTCACTTATTTGTCATTCTAATCAGCCTTAACTCCAGGCCTACAGCAGGTGGAGTGTGTCATGGTTTTAGAAGATAAACAGACATGTCACTAGTAAATTAACTCTATAAATATTGGGAAAATTAACTCTTGTTGCCTGACAACATATTGTCTGGTTTCAAAGTAGAACTTGACTATTCCTTACTATGAAGCCATAAAAAAGGATACATTCATGTCCTTTGCAGGGACATGGATGAAGCTGGAAACCATCATTCTCAGCAAACTATCACAAGGACAGAAAACCAAACACCGCAAGTTCTCACTCATAGGTGGGAACTGAACAATGAGATCACTTGGACACAAGACTGGGAACATCACACACCGGGGCCTCTCAGTGGGTAGGGGGTTGGGGCAGGGATAGCATTAGGAGAAATACGTAATGTAAATGACGAGTTGGTGGGTACAGCAAACCAACATGGCCAGAACTTGACTATTCCTATCATGGTACAAATGGAGCAACGTTAACGTGTCCAATTTATTCTAAATAATTTGAAGTCCATACACAAAAACAATTTCATTGGTGACAATATAGAAGCCACCTAAGGGTGTACGCATGACAGGAATTTGGGGGTCTTCCTTGGCACCGGCCTCTCACATTGAATCCATCTGAAGATCCATGTGGCCCTCCCCACCTCTGGTCACATCACACCCCTGCCTCAAACCTTGTGCCTTTGCTTTGTGTCTGGAATAAACTAAGCCCCTCAACGAGGCCCACAGGAGCCCTGCAGAACTTTGGTCCTGGCTTTCTCCGTGTGCTCAGAGCACACAGCCACCATCCTTTCCCCACATTCATGGCCCTCCTTCAGGTTTCAGTTTACCAAGTACTGCCTCTGAGGGGCCTCAGGCTCCGCCTCTGTCAACACCTTGCACAGAGATCAAGGGGCCAGGGCCCAGTATTTCCCAGAGAGCTCCTAGAGGCCCACCTCCAGCAAAAGACCAGGGTAGGTATCTCATGACAAGCCCGCATTCCCAAGAGGCCCCAGAATGTGCATGTTCTTTGTGTGTGTGTGTAGTGTATGTGTGTATGCCATGTATGTGCATGTGTTTATGTGTTTGGTATGTGTTTTATATGTGTGTTTTGTATGTATATTTTGTATGTGTGTATTTACGTGGGTTTATATAACTTGTATGTGTGTGTTGAGTGTGTATATGTTTTGTATGTGTTTTTAATGTGTGTATGTGTATGTTTGGCATGTACATGTTTTGTGTGTATATTTTGTGTTGTGTATTGTGTCTGTATGTTTTGTATATATGTTTAATGTGTGTATGGTTTTGTGTGTGTGTGTTCATGTGTGTATATGTGTGTGTATGTTTTGCATGTGTGTATGAGTGTGGGTGTGTGTTGTGTGTTTATGCGTGTGTGTTTGTGTGTGCATGTGTGTTGAGGAGAATTGGGGCATTCTGCCTCCTATACTGCTCTCAGCTCTAAGCCCTAACTTCAAACTCCGACACCAGGCAGCTCACATTCCTTACACCTTCATTCTCTTCATCACAACTGTCAATTGTGTGTGTAATTTATTTATGTATCAGTTTGTTTAATGTACATCCTCCAGTAGCTCAAGCAATGGATGGATAAGTGGGGAATGGTTGGCTGGATGGATGGATGAGTGGATCGGGGGTGGGTGGATGGGTGGATGGGTAAATGGTTGTATGGATGGAGAATGGACAGACGGACAAATGAATGTATGGACAGGTGGGCAGGTGGATGGATGGGTGGGTGGATGGGAGGATGGATGGATGGATGGATGGATGGATGAATAGATGGATGGGTGGATGGATGAAACCTGCATATGTCTTTGTATATAGATGCCACATGCTTTTGTACCTTTTATTTATTTATTAAGCCAGTCATTGGTGAGGAGATAAATTTTAATATCATTCTCACCACTTAACAAGTATTAAACACCACTCATTCTAGACTACTCTTATGACATTGAAAGTAATGAGTTTCACTTCAATCTCTCTGATTTAGAAAAATGTAGAAGAAATGAAAAAGAGACAGTTATCATTCTAATGTTTAGGAATTTTCAAATGATATGCCCAAATTAACACATTGCAGTAAATGAGAATTTGTACGTTTTTCTGTAAGGCTTTACATTTCCCGCACTTGTCTTTTTCACCATGTGTCTCCAAAGAAATTCAGACCCATTCTTCTCACCATGCTTCTCAGCCATAGGCCTAATGACACACACCTGTCTAGATGATACCAAACATTTCTTGTGGGATGAGGATAAATATTGAGCAACTGTGAACTGTTGGCACAGGACCCTGGTGCTGGAAGCCCGGAGTGCCCCCGCTGTGATCTTCATAGTGAGGACCATCAGCAAGGCTTATTGTGAGCAGTCCCCAAATCTGTGTGTAAGAGAAAAATGAGTATGGATTTCCTTGGAAATACTTTTTTCTTCCTTTCTGTAAGATAACGGTACAATACCAATGAGGGTAAGTTGGCCTGTTCAAGAGGACTAAGTATAAAAGATGTAAAATAATCTATTGCATATTTCATTTGTTTTATGTCCTCCAAAACTAGCATAAAGGACAGATATCAAGCAGGCCACTTTTGTCGTGGAACTTGTACACATATTGTATCATATCTGATGGAGATTTACATGCTAAAACAATTATGGCTTTAATAAAAAGAAAGAAAAATGTCTAACCCTTGAGCCACACTCTGGATTCAATTTTGCTTGTAGCAAAATAGATTTAAAAGATGTGACTGCCATTGTGAAATAGGGAAGTCAACAATGTGTTCACTGGGAAGTAAATGAATTCACACTGGTGTCCCAGATCTGATTTCCTATGGAACCAAGTGTCCTTCTAGTCTAAAAAGAGAGCTGCAGCCTCTGTGTCCCTTTGTGGAATTCGTCTCTGCATTCAGTTCAGCAGTGTTAACTGAGAGTCTACTCTGTGTCTGGTAGATGTTTGCAATGTCAGTGCAGACAGAAAACCTTACCATTCATGGAGCCTTCCTTTTAGTTGGGGAGGGAGGACAAATGACAATAATGAGCATAACAAATAAAAATGCACTTGAAGTCTTATGTTAGAAGATGATAAATGTTAGGAGAACCTTTTATCAAAAGTAGACCAGAGAGATTAGGCATGGGGAGACAGATGTGGATTGTAATTATTTAAAAATGGTTAGGACAGACTTCAAGATGACATCATCTGAGTGGCAGCTTGCATGAGGTGAGCCAGCGTGCATGGGTATCAGAGGGAAGAATGTTCCAGGCAGAGGGAACAGCCAGTGCAAAGACCCTCAAACTGAAGGCGAGGGCAAGCCCGGATGAGGATCAGAGACAGGGTGCTAGAATCACTGGATTGCAGGCCCTGGTGAGGTCAAAACTTTTCTGGAATGTTTGAGGCACTAGAGGGAAAAAGCAGGAAAGACAGGAGGAAGTTCATGAGCCTGACCTCTGCGTGGAAAAAAAATGCCAACCTTTGTCAGGATGCAACTACATTCCATCCACCTCCTCTGCTTTGGCAGTGGGAAGTCAGGATGTAGAGTTCTGCTTAGTTTGCATTACTGACTGCTTATGCAGAGCCTGTAAGGATGACCTAGGCATCACCTCTTCCCCTTGGGAGAGAACAGCAAGTCTCTGCAGCCCAAGGTACAGGACACTGCCCATGGGTGAGCACCTCAGGAAAGGCCTGCTGGCTCTGAGCACCAGCTCACCTTGGCGCCAGAACACTGAGCTTCACCCGCAAAAACAAGCAGTTGTGTTCGGCCATGATCAGTCCCTGGAGGCTTGAAGTCTTGGAATTCCCCTCAGCTGCTCTTTACTTGCTGCTGATCAAAACAAAACAAAATGAAGCCTCAGTGTGAGCAGCCGAAGGGTGAAACTCACATCCATTTTATTTATCAGGAAACCTGAATAAATGCATGACTTTCTGGAGTGTGTTTTCCTGGTGCTTCCAGATCCTGGGTGTGGAAACAATACATTTCAATCACCACTTGTTTTTAAACAACTCTTCTCACTAAAAATGTGATGGGCCCTGCTCCATGCCAAAAAAAAAAAAAAAAAAGTTACTTGCAATTATTACAAATTATTGCAACAAACCGTGCATTTCAAAATGATTTAATAAGGGCGTATTTTGAAGACTTGGTCTTGGCTGTTGGTTTGAAATCATGAAAGAAGGCTGCTCTGTTGGACTTGGGAGCCCCTCAAATTAAGATTCTGCGGTTAATACCATAGCCTCTTAGCATGTCCCCTGCTGTCGGTTTTGCAGGTTTCTGATGTCCTTTAAATTGCTCTACCAGGCTGACAAACCATCATTCCCGGGGAATATTTGCCTTCACATGCTCAGAAAAGATAGAGCCAGGGAGATCTGAATTTCAAGTATTTTTAAAAAACCAGATGCTGCAGATTTAGGGGCAATTTTTATTCTTATTTTAAATTCTCTGAGCTTCCGACCTTTCACTGCTGGAAGACGTGCTTCGTGTTTTAATACCGTTTTAGGAGACATTTTCAAATGTCTTGATTTGGTCTGTATTTTAGATTCTGATACTCCAACAGCAAGAGTTTTGTGCCTATTTTTCATATTACGTTGTCCCTCTCATCTTGGAGAACAGAAAATTGAAGTTTATGAGTCAACATATCAGCTCCTAGATTGATATTTGATCACGCTAACCTTGGGAAGATTCCTGTGATAACAGAAGTGAAATGGCCTTTATCTTGCTGACAATCCCACCTGATTTTTTTTTTTTTTTTTTTGCCTTCAAAGTGGATGTCCAGACTTGAAAATGCTGAGTGAATTTTGACCTTCAGATTTTTAGATCAAATCAGTCCAATACTTTTCCATCATCCATGGAATTGTTAAAGTATAGAAGGCAATCCTTCTCGTTTATAGAGGCTAAAATGCCATCCATTAAAAATGACTATATATACACATATATTTATAGCAACTCAAAACTATATATTAAGTATGAGTAGAAAAAAAGCTTTAAATTGAGAGTAGTTGTATATGAAAATCAGTCATCTATGTCTTCATCTTTTTTTTTTAATGAAAGGAAAGATTACTTGGTATGTTAAGAACTCTATGAGTTCTTCAGGGGCAATTAGTTCAGAGAGAAAAATTGGTGTTTCACAGATGAGTAGAAGATAAAATTGTAGATCTTATGGCCAGAAGAGATGATAAAATTATTTAGCCAAAGCCCACTTCTCCAACAGAGGGACAGAAGCACAGGGGGCACGGGTAGTTCTCTCATCCCAACGCCCTTCATCTGTGGACCCATCTATCCTTCCACTCTCAGACCCAGCATGGAATCCATCCAAAGAGGACCAGCATTTGTGAAGAGGCCTCGCTCTGCCTTCATGTTCAAATTGGCTTGCAAACTTTGAGCCTTCTCAGGTCAAAGGCTCTCCGCCATGACCTGTCTTTCCCTGTTGCAATGGCTCTCGAGTCTACCAGAGCAACTGCACCATTTGTACTTTACTGCTGGTTAGTGGCCACCCATGTGAGACTCTTCCCCAGCACTTCTGAGACCCACATCAACGTTCTTTCCAAACCACCATTCTACTGGGAAGAAGTAATACACAGACACGGAATAAACAAATCTTCAGCCATCGAAGGCCATCTTTCCAAAGGCCTCTTTGAGCTCATCCTCCCCATCCCTGACTGAGAAACTCACAGGGAGACGTCATAGCGGCCGCTGCCCCATGGCAAGCTCTCTCACTTGCACTCCAAGTTTCACCAGTCTTGTACCTTGTAAAGCAGAAACGTGTGGGATTTTTCTCTCTAGAAATCAGAAATCCCATTTTGAACAAAACAATTCCGAATATTCTATATCACCTGACGTTGTCCCAAAGCAACTATCAGAGTATTTTCATTTCTCCCACACCCCTTACATCTGCTTTTCCAATTAGTTTTCACTTCTAATTTGCCTTCCTCATTGAGCGCAGGTGCTCACACAACAGGTGCTGTCTAATATTGTGCTTGACAGAGCATCTCTTTTCACACATTGCCATGAATGTGGAGTTAGGCTTTGCATCTAATTTTGACTATGACATCCTTGGTAGTTGAACACAGCTGACTCACACTGGGAGGAAGATATTTTTTGGTTCCCACAATTTCATCCTTCAAAGATTTCTAAAGTACATTCTCACCAAAAGATCTATCCTGGAGGATGCACAGTTTGTCCTGATTTCAGGTCTGAGAGCCATCCTAACAGTAGGTATTTCATGGCAGGCTCTCCTAGGCTTGGTAGGCACGTCAAGGAGGTTTTGTTTAACCGCGTCTTTATGAAGATGTGGGCTGAGGGTCAACCTCCCTGCCCTCCCCATTGCGTTCTGACATCCAATCTTGGTCCTAAGTAATACAGAAAGAAGTGGAGATTTGGCAATTAGCCAGCTGATTTGATTAATATAGACGGGTTACTAAATCCAAATGGATTTTTTTAGACACTAAGCCACTCTACCTTGCTAGTCGTGTACATTTATCAAATTAAATGGAACAATGCCAAGACTCTACTTCATGTTGTGCTGTGAAGGTACAGCCCAAGAAATGCACCAGATCCTGGGTTACTTAAGGTCTGCAGCAGGGATCAGATGATGATTTCAATTCTTGATCCATACTTAAAATTCGGGCCTCATTTTTGTTTTTTTTTTAATTTTTAGTTTTTGCCTAAAGCTTTCAAACTGAGTCTTGGTTGTAAAATCCTTCATACAAATGGTATTTTATTATATTGTTTTTGGGGTTTTTTTGAGATAAAGTTTTACTCTGCCATCCAGGCTGGAGTGCAGTGGCATGATCTCGGCTAGGATTACAGGCATATGCCACCACGCCTGGCTAATTTTTGTACTTTTTTTTTTTAAGTAGAGACAGGGTTTCTCCGTGTTGGCCAGGCTGGTCTCGAACTCTTGACCTCAAGTGAACCACCTGCCTCGGCCTCCCAAAGTGCTGGGATAACAGACGTGAGGCAACGTGGTCCGCCTCAAATGGAATTTCAGAGAGTAGCCCAAGAGGTTAATGGAGCTGCTTTGATTAGCCCCAGACAAAACTACCCCTATCCCCACAACCCCCTGAAAAGTATATTTTGAAATGCACTGATTTACACAAAATTTATCATTGACCAAATCCAGTCATACAGTCTGTGTGGGTCAGGAAAAACAAGAAGGAAAATAGATGGTACACTCAAACAAGGATAATGGGAGGAGGTTTTATTTACAAAGGGACCTTTTTCGAAGGCGTGGTGAAGGGTAGGGAGCCACGAGGGGTAAGCACAGGAATTCAGGTCAACAGCTGCAAGATTACCATCCAGCTCCAACCTCCAGGGCTGGCGGGAGGAGGGGAGGGAGACGTCACAGAGCCTGGGAGGGGAGACAGTCGTGCAGAGCAGGCCACTTTGAGAGGACCTTCGTATCTTTTTGTTAATGTTGGGGGAACCAGGAAATAAATATCCCGACCCCTCTCCTGCTCCTTCCTTCCAGTCCCCTGCTGGGCTATTCATTGGCTAAACCCAACCAGACGCCAGAGGGCACAGAACCCATTGACGCAACCCGGACAGATCAACTTTATGGGGACGCCAGCAGAGTGACGTGGAGATGGAGCTGGGGAGTCTACTTGTCTTCACTCTGTCTAGCTCTTCCTTCCCAGTTGCGTGGCATAGTCTTATGAAGATCTGTAGGCTTTCAGCACTGAGTTATTTCAACGGCTTCACAACAGGCCTTCCCACTTCCATCTTTCTATCATACCATTGTGGAAGGTATGATAGTATGATGGTACGATTGTCTTCAAACATCACAGAAAGACGAGGTTGCAAAGCTCCTTAAGATGTTCTAGTTTATTTCACTTCTGATACTTGAACCACGCTAGAACATCCCCATGTGTAATTGTAAAGCCAACACTTAGATCCCTCTTCACCCCAACAGAAGCCTGTATCAACATCATGAGCTTGAGAGTTTGGTAGGTCCCCTAATGTTGAGCTAAAATCTACTTCTCAGAACTTCTTTTTACTGTTCTTAGTTACAGAGATGCAGAGAAAAGTCAATTCTCTCTTTTACACAAGAGCCATTTGCTCATACATCCTAATACCCAGATACCCAGATATCCAGTGACCACCTGCCTGGATATTCCTGCCTGCCCTTCTGCAGAGTAAATCCCAGTCACCTCCTGCAGTAGCTCTGCATTCTGCAAACAGGCCGGCTGATTGCTTATGGCTTTGAATTGATGTTCTTGGCACACGGAAAGCCCACAACAGATATGCTTTAATGAACGAATACATCCTGTAAGTGATTTCTTCTCAGCGATACCCTCCTATTTCAATTATTTAGGAAGCTAAGTAATATGCAACTGCAGCCTGAGGCTCCTGCTGTTTTATTAAACGCCCGGACTTGTTATCTTGTAGTGTTATTCGGAACTCCAGTGAATAAGCTTTTCTAAATGTTTTTCAAATCAAAGAATAGAATCTTAGAAAGATGGAGGGGGTCTTAACCAGACTGGGTGGCTTAAACAACAGATGATTATTGTCTCACAGTTCTGGAAGCTAGAAGTCCGAGACCAAGATGGCGACAGAGCTGTTTTCTTCTGAGGCCTCTCTCCTTGGCTTATAGATGGCTGTCATCCCCCTGTGCCTTCACATGGTCTTTCCTCTGTGTCTTAATCTCTTCTTCTTATAAGCACACCAGTCACATTGGATTAGAACCCATGCAAAAGACCATGCTGTAACTTAATTATCTCTTTAAAGACCTTAATTCACATAAGGTTACATTCTAAGTTACTAGGAGTTCCTGGGGCTTCAACATATGAATTTGGCATGGGAAAGGGAACACAATTCAGCCCCTAACAGAGGGTCACCTAACCTGGTCATTGCTCTAGTGCCCTTGCAGGAATGCCTTCCAAAATATCAGTCATGAAAGCAGCTGCCAGACATCTGCTTGGGTCCTTATAAGAATGAGGAGTTCACCATTTCACAAGACAGCCCTTTCCTTTGCTGGGCAATTTTGAGTGTTGGAGTTTTTGCACATGTTGATCGAAAACAAGGATCTCTGTAATATTCCCTTTTAGCTTGGTCCTTGCTCCACGAAGAGCACTGGGAGTTCTGCCCTCTCTTCTACATGTTAGCTCTTCCTTTATGAATAGACTTCGCCAGCCCATTTCAGGCAAAAGAAGATGGCTTGATTGGATCCCCAACTGTGAGCACTCAGTTCTGATAATCGGATTCCCCAATTCACAGATGCTCATTACTGAAAAGCCTACAGAGGCGTTTTTCTCATTCAGCAGTGGAGAGCCACATTGCTGGACCAGAATTCTCCTCCCAACACTGCGTTTTCCCAGGGTTGCTTCAGTTGGAAAAGACCCCCCTCCCTCCCACACATCCCTTAAGGAACGATCCATTCCTGAGTCCCACGCAGGAATCCAGAATCGACATGTCCCTGTGTGTTCGTCAACATTTTCCTAGTGCTTTCATGTTGACGAGAGATGAATCAATCCCATAAACCTTGGTTATTTCCCTTAGCGACTGGAAGAATAATTAACAGACAGGGCTTTGTTCTTTAGAATAGAGTATCTGCAGCAAACTCGAACTGCACAGGCAGGCCAAGGTCAGGGCAGCTGCCAGCAGATCGCCCACGCTCCCAGCCATCATTATCAGCCCTGGGGAGAGCCTCTGACCCGGCGGAGCAGCGCCAAGGCTGGCGTGCATGCAGAAAATCTCCTGCTTCCTCCTGGCCTGAATCAACCTACATACCAATATTTTCCCCCACTTACATTAATTTTAATATCATGACAGTTTAAACATGTTAAAAGCATGGCTCTAATCACAATCCCACTCAAAAGCCTCCAGGGGTTTATCATTGCCTATCGAATTTAGGCAAAACTTCCAACCGTGCCTTTAGTGTTGTGCTTGTTATAATCTATTTGCCTCCCCCCACCCCACCCCACCCCATGCTCATCCCAGGGCTCCAGGAGGCTGATCTCTGAGAACAGAATTGCCTGAGCTTTCCCCTGGTGGCTTCTGGTTGGGCTCAAACAACTGGAAGAAGCAACAAGAGATTGATGGTCAAGAGGAGAAAAGAGGTGGCGTTTGTCTTGCCCACACCTTCCCTGCTCAGTGCTACTGAGCAGCGACTGGATCCCCCCAAGAGCACAGCCCTGCCGGCTGGCCCCTCCTCCAGGGTTCTGTCCCTTCCTTCCCCATATCTAGGGGTGAGGGGCTGCTCCCTACTGACACCGTCCTGATGCCTTATTATCTCTTGAGTCCCTTAATGCTGCCCACAACCTCTGTGAACCGCCAGAGGCTCTTGACCTGACTTTTCCTTCTAGAACAAAATGAGTATAAATGTCCCCCGGTAAATGAACTCAGTCTACGTCTCCATTCTGCTCTTCTATCTTCCTAACTCGCAGCCTGAACCTCAGTGATGCTTTTCTACCCACTGTATGAAAAGTCACAAGTCTTTCAACTCTGCATAATAGAATAACTTGAAAAAAAAATAAATAAATATCACTGTCTCAACCCCAGCCTCTGAGATTCTGACTCAGGGGACCTGGGGTGAGGAAGAGCTGCACGACTGTGCACCATCAGAGCCCGTGCCAATGGCGAGGATCTGGCTGGGCAGGGGAAGCCCCCAGCACAGGCATGGCTTGTTTAAAGCGCTCCAGGTGATTCCCATATACAGCCACGACTGACAGCCACTGTGTCGCTTTGCATTAGCACATGAGTTTCCTCCTCTATGGAACACACCCATCTGTCCTGCCCATCAGCACGTCATGCAGTCCCACCTTCAAAGTCCATCTCAGACGAGCCTTTCTGTGAAGCTTTTTCAGTCTGCCCTCAACCCCATCCCAACCAAGTGCACATGTCTGTCCTTTGAAGACCTGTGGCTGTGGGATTTTTTTTCTCTTTACTTTATATGAGAGTTGGTGAGCCAGGCAGCCTTTTCACACAATGACCTCCGATGATGCTGTAGGCATGTACATGTGAAAGACCTGAGTCGTCTCATCCAACTTCTCACTCAGTGCAGGAAGCGCAGGCTTGGGCGATACTAGGTCAAGTGTCTCTGGTGTCTTGTGTCCTGCCACCACTTTTCCAATTTAAAAAGACTGGAATTGATTCCAGTTCAAATTCTAAACCCAGCCTCCTTACATCTTCCTAGCTGTTTAACTTCATATTCCTTTAAAATGTTTGGAGAAAATCAATTCTATAATCGTGTTGTAGAAGAGGAGTGTTTTGTTTAGCTGTTACACCTGAGTATGAATTAATTGTTACGAATCACAATCAATAGGTACAAATGCTGTGTTCAAAACAATTCAATATTTTCTGTGAAAACCGTGATTTACTTAGTTTTAGGCCATACTGCAAATACACAAGAATGTGGTTATTATTTTTTAAAAACAGCTTCTTTGGTTCTGGGAGATGAAGCAATATGACAATTTTTCATGGTGGTCTAGAGCTAGATCCTTCCTCATTTTAATGGTAAATGAGGCAGCCTCATCATCTTTTTTTTTTAACCTTCCTTCTCCTCCTCAAACACTTCATATCCGTCTCACCTTGCATTGACGCCTGTGTGCTAGGCTCTCCTGCCATAATCACAATTAACTGATAACAGTGAGTGTGAACAGTGCTCACTTGCCACTCATTAAGGCCCTCCACGCTTTGCTCACTGGTAATAAGTATTCATTCTTCATCACATTATGACACTGGCAGTTGTAAGATGCACCATTATTTTCTGTGCCACTAAGGAAGAAAAAAATCGCTGATAAATAAACTGTGGCAAGCTGTCAACTAGAAGGTGTTGTTGATTGCGGCACACATCACAACGTCAGAGATGTTACTATAGGAAAATATGCGTGTGTTGGAATCTATTAAATACAGCATTCCACACCACCATTGCTTCCTTCCTGTGAGCTCCACAGTGATTGTATGTCTGCCTCCAATTATTGTCTAAAGTGGATTCTGGAAACCAAAATCCTTAACTGTGGCTGTGTCACCATCTTCCTCCCCTTATATCTATGATATCTCATTAGGTTACCTTGCATTCAAAGAGAGATCTCTCTTGTTTAAGAGGCGGGTTTTCTTTGACACAAGAAGCTTATCTTGTAGGGGTACAGCATAGTGAAGGGACTAGAAGACATTGTCTTTGAAATAGTCAAGTTCATTGGCAACATGTTTCAGTCCTGGGAGATTTCTGAAACACTCAATGACTTTTGGGAGAGTGGCTAAAGCTATTCACTATGACAGAAATGTTCATTATTACGATTTTGAAATGTCTCAAATTGTTTTCTAGTTGAAAAAAGAGTAACATATAAAAGTGCATATTTATTCTCATGTTACCCACAAAGCTGAAATGATGTTTTAATGTTTTTTCTTTTTTTTTTTTTTGAGACGGAGTCTCGCTCTGTCACCCAGGCTGGAGTGCAGTGGCCGGATCTCAGCTCACTGCAAGCTCGGCCTCCCGGGTTTACGCCATTCTCCTGCCTCAGCCTCCCGAGTAGCTGGGACTACAGGCGCCCGCCACCTCGCCCGGCTAGTTTTTTGTATTTTTTTAGTAGAGACGAGGTTTCACCATGTTAGCCAGGATGGTCTCGATCTCCTGACCTCATGATCCGCCCGTCTCGGCCTCCCAAAGTGCTGGGATTACAGGCTTGAGCCACCGCGCCCGGCCTTAATGTTTTTATCTAAACCTTTTTTTTTTTTTGAGACAGAGTCTTCTCTGTCACCCAGGCTGGAGTGCAGTGGCACAGTCTCAGCTCACTACAGCCTCTACCTCCCAGGTTCAAGCAATTCTCATACCTTAGCCTCCCAAGTAGCTGGGATTACAGGCATGAACCACCATGCCTGGCTTGTATTTTTGGTAGAGACGGGGTTTTGCCATGTTGGTCAGCCTGGTCTCGAACTCCTGGCCTCAAGTGATCCACCCACCTCGGCCTCCCAAAGCGCTGGGATTACAGATGTGACTCACCTATGCGGAATATAATCAAAAATCTATTTTTTTCAATGCCTGCAATTTTTTTCTTGTAAGATTTCTCACAGGTTCTAAAATACTCAGACATTTAAAAAATACTGAGGACATGGCAAGGTGTTTTATGTGATTTGACATGGAGGGGCAATTCCTAAAAATAGAACTAGATGCCTATTCTAAGCAACATGCTGCATCAGATGCTGCAAGCAGGCTTCAATGCTGAGGCCATCACTTGGCAGCAAATTTAGATTTCTCTTTCCAAACATAGGTCATGTTCTCTTTTGATGTTTATTATTTTTAAACTGTTTAATTTGCCCTCTACAGTGCTAATTTCTGGTAGAAGAAAAGTTTGAGAACTTGCCAATTGAGTACTTTTTTTTTCTTGCAGAAGATACCAGTGAGACAGTATACGTTGTGGCTAGGAGTTGGAGACCCGGATTCCATTCTGAACTCTTCCAGTTACAAGCTGTGTACCATTGAGAAAGTTGCTATGAGAACCTCAGTTTCCTCATCTATGTAATGGTGAAAATAATAGCTACTTCATTTGGTTGTGGTGGTCATAAAATGGGTTATATAATTAGCAACATCTATCAACATCTTAAATACACCTTATCTTTGGTTCAGTAATTCTAAATGTAGGAATTTGTATTACAGGTATATTGGCACAATTGCACAAATGGTATCTATGGAAAGATTTGATGTGCTTCTGAATGTGAAAAAAAGAAAACAGAAAGAGATTAAAAGGCCAACTATAATGTGGGAAAAAATCTGGAAAATGATATTTAATACATGAAAGCTCTTAAAACTAAATCAAGAAAAAATATCATATTAGAAAAATGGGCAAAGAATATAAGTATTTAGATAATTAAAGAAGAAATTTAGTTGATTGCTATGTTGATATTTACCAGGAATAAACAAACACACACACAAAGTATAAAATAATTATATACCATTTGTTCATTATAAAATTAGCAAGATTTCTAGAGATAATAATAGTCAGCATTTGCATGTGGAACTAGATTTCTCATTCTCTGTTGATGGGGATATAACTCGCATAAACATTCTGTATCATGTTTTAAGAATATGTAAACATTTTAACGTTGTTTTCCCCCTGGTAGAATAGTTCCTCTTCTGGGAATTTATCTGAGGAAATAAGTACATATGTACTCAGAGAAGCATGTACTTCAAAACAGCATTGACAATAGAAGATAAAAAGAAACAAGTGAAATGTGCAATAAGAAATTGGTTCAGAAAGGATTATATCAATCATGAAACTACACCAAAGTACAAAACTCACTGTTACAGCAGATACACAAATGAGAAAGAGAAAGGAGTCAAATGTTGTCACTACAAAAAAACTAACAATTGTAAGGTAGATAATAGAAGAGAAAGAAACAAAGGATAAACAAAATAATCAGAAAAACAATTAACAAAATGACAGGAGTAAGTCCTCATCTGTCTATATGTAAATGGTTTAAATTCCCAAATTAAAACTTTTAGACTACTGAATGGATTAAGAAAAAAAGACCCAAGTATATCCTGCCCAGAAGAAACTCACTTCACCTCTAAAGACACACAGAGACTGATAGTGAAGTGACAAAAAAAAATATTCCATGCAAATGGAAACCAAAAGCATGCAGGAGAAGCTATACTTATATCAGACAAAATAGACTTTAAGTAAAACAACAGCAACATAAAAAGAGACAACGAAGGTTATTATATAATGATAAAGGAATAAATTCAGCAAGAGGATATGACAATTGTAAATATATATGCACCCAACGCCAGAGCACCCAGATATATAAAACAAATATTATTAGAGCTAGAGAGAGAGAGAGAGAGAGACAGATCCCAGCACAACAATCATTGGGGACTTCAACATCCCACTTTCAGCATTGGACAGGTCATCTGGACAGAAAACCAACAAAGAATCATCAGACTTAATCTGTCCTATCGACCAAAGGGACCTAACAGACAATTACAGAACAATTCATTCGGAGCTGCAGAATACATTTTCTCATAAGGACATGGAACACTCTCCATGTTAGAGCACATGTTGTCCACAAACCAAGTATCAACAAATTTTAAAATATTGAAATCATATCAAGTATCTTTTCAGATCATGACAGATAAAACTAGAAATCAATAAGATGAACTTAGGAAACTGTATACAAATATGGAAATTAAACAACATAATCCTGAATAACCAATGGATCAGAGAAGAAATTAAGAAGGAAATAAAAGTTTATTGAAACAAATGAAAATATGAACACAACATCTCAAAACCAATGGGATATAGCACAATCAGTTCTAAAAGGACAGCTTATAGCAATAAACACATCAAAAAAATAGAAACAGTTCAAATAAATAACCTAATGTGGCACCTCAGGGAACTAGGAAAGAAAGAACAAACCAAAGTGAAAATTAGTAGAAGGAAAGAAAGGAACAGGGCAAAACTAAATGGAATAGAGATCCCAAAATAACTACAAAAGATCAATGAAATAAAAAGTCTGGGTTTTGAAAGAAAAACAAAATTTTAAAAATCATTAGATAGACTAAGAAAAGGAGACAGAAGATCCAAATAAATAAAATCAGAAATGAAAAATGAAACATTACAACAGATACTACAAAAATGCAAAGTATCATTAGAAACAATTATGAACAACCATATACACCAACAAATTCCAAAACCTAGAGGAAATGGACAAAATCCTGGACACACGTAACCTACCAAGATTGAACCAAGAAGAAATAAAAAACCTGAACAGACCAATAATTAGTTACAAGATTGAATCAGTAATAAAAAGTCCTCCCAACAAAGAAAAGCCCAGAACCAGATGGCTTCACTGATGAATTCTACCAAACTTTGAAAGAAAAACGAACACTTCTCAAGTGTTAAGCAGGAAACAATTCTTCTTCAACTATTCCAAAACATGGAAGACGAGGGAATTCTTTCAAACTCATTCTATGAGTCCAACAATACCCTGATACCAAAACCAGAGAAGGACACAACAACAACAACAAAGGAAACACGGTCCAATATCCCCGATGAACACAGATGCAGAAATTCTCAACAAAACACCAGCAAACCAAATGCAATAACACTTTAAAAAGATAATACATCATGATCAAGTGAGATTTATCCTTTGGATGCAAAGATGGTTCCAATATAAGCACATTAATAAATATATTACATTACAAAATATCAGAATGAAGAAGAAAAAACGTATCTCAGTAGATGCAGACAAAATTTGATAACACTCAACATCCCCACTCAACATCCCTTCATGATAAAAACTCTCAACAAATTATTCATTTAAGGAACATACCTCAACATGATAAAGGCCATATATGACAAAGCCTTTCCTCTAAGCACTGAACAAGACAAGGATGTCCACTTTCACCATTCTCATTCAACATAGTACTGCTAGTCCTAACCAGAGCAACCAGATAATAGAAAAACATAAAAAGCCTCCAAATTGGAAAAGAGAAAGCCAAATTGTCCCTGTTTGCAGATGACATGATCTTATATATACAAAAACCTAAAGACTCCACCAAAAAAGAAAAAAACCTCGTAAGAACTGATAAATGAATTCAGTAAGGTTGCAGGATACAAAATCAACACACAAAAGTCAGTAGCACCTCTATATGCTAACTGAATTATCTGAAGAAAATATCAAGAAAACAATCCGATTTACAATAGCTACAAAACATAAGACACCTAGGAATAAATTTAACCGAAGTGATGAAAGACCTCTATACTGAAAACTATAAAATATTGATGAAATAAATTGAAGAGGACAAAAAGAAATGAAAAAATATTCCATGCTCATAGATTGGAAGAATTAATATCAATAAAATGACCATACTACCCAAAGCAATGTACAGATTTAATATGATCTCTATCAAAATATCAATTACATTCCTCACAGAAATAGAAAAAACAATCCTAAAATTTGTGTGGAACCTCAAAAGACCTTGAATAGCCAAAGCAATCCTGAGCAAAAAAAAAAAAAAAAAAGCAAAAAAAATAAAAATAAAAAATAACAAAGCTGAAGGCATCACACTACCTGACTTCAAAATGTACCACAAAGTTATAGTAACCAAAGCAGCATGGTATTGGTAAAAAATGACATATAGACTAATGGAAAAGAATAGAGAACCCAGAAAAGATCCACATATTTAGAGCCAACCTACTTTTGACAAAAGTGCCATGAACATTGGGAAAAGGACAGCCTCTTCAATAAATGGAGTGGGGAAACTTGATATTCATGGAGAAACCTGATATTCATTCCTGTTTCTCACCATATTAAAAAAAATCAACGCAAAATACATTAAAGACATAAACATAAGACCTCAAGCTATAAAACTGCTAGAAAAAAATATGAGAAATGCTTCAGGACATTGGTCTAGGCAAAGATTTTATAGCTAAGACCACAAAAGCACAGGCAAGAAAAACAAAAGCAAATAAATGAGGCTGTATTAAACTGAGCCACTTCTGCATAGCAAAGGAAACAATCAGCAGTGAGAAGACAGCCTGTAGAATCGGAGAAAATAATTACAAACTATTCATCTGACTAGAAATGAATATCTAGAATATTCAAGGAAGTCAATTCAGCACCAGAAAAGAAAAATCCCATTAAAAAGTGGACAAAAGTTTTGAATAGAAATTTCTCACAAGAAGACTACAATTGGCCAACAGGTATATAAAAAATATTCCACATCACTGATCATCAGGGAAATGCAAATCAAAACCACAATGAGAGATCATCTCAACCCAGTTAAAATAGCTATTATCAAAAAGATTTTTTTAAAAAAAGGCCGTGTACGGTGGCTCACGCCTGTAATCCCAGCACTTTGGGAGGCCAAGGCAGGTGGATCACCTGAGGTCAGGAGTTCGAGACCAGCATGACCAACACGAAGAAACCCCACCTCTACTAAAAATACAAATTAGCCAGGCATGGTGGTATATGCCTGAAATCCTAGCTACTTGGGAGGCTGAGGCAGGAGAATCACTTGAACCTGGGAGGCGGAGGTTGTGGTGAGCCGAGATAGCACAATTGCACTCCAGCTTGGGCAACAAGAGTGAAACTCCATTTAAATAAATAAATAAATAAATAAATAAAAAGATAAGATAAAAAATAACAAATGCTGGTGAGAATGCACAAAAAGCTCATCAACAGATGAATAAAGAAAATGTGGTCCATGTACACAGTGCAATACTATTCAGCCACAACAATGAATGAACTCCTGTCATTAGCAGCAATGTGGATGGAACTGAATGTTAAGTGAAATAAGCCAGACACAGAATGACAAATATCACATGTTCTGACTCATATATGGGAGTTTAAAAAGTTAATCTCATAGAGGTGGAGAGTAGAATGATAGTTTTCAGGGACTAGGGAAAGGTGGGGGAGGATGAAGAGAGGTTGGCAAATGGTTACAAACATATGGTTAGATAGAAAGAATGAGTTTTAATGTTCAATAGCAGAGTAGGGTGACTATGGTTAACAACAGCGTATCATATATTTCGAAATAGGAGAGACTGTTTAAAATGTTCCCAACACAAAGAAATGACAAATGATTGAGACTATTGATATCCTACTCTGATCACTACACCTTGTATGCATATATTAAACTGTCACATGTACCCCATAAGTATGTACAATTAGTATGTATCAATAAAAAATTACAATAATTCAAATTTTTAGAAAAGCAATTGGTTCAATAAATTAGATTGAAACACTGTTCAGCCACTTAAAATGATGCCACAGAAAGTACTTGTTGATGAGAAAATATGTCATAATGTATTCATGAAAAAAAGAGGGAGAGTTTCCAAATCTGTGCATGGGCATAGCCCTCTCTGCCCCAGTGCCTTTGCCCAGGCTGTTTGCTTCAACTGGGGGAAGTCTTTCCCCTCATCTCTCATCATTACTGTGACTCTTTGAGATCTGAGCTCGCTTCCTGAAATCTAGGCTATGAAAGCTTCCTATTTCACATGCTTGCTGCACTCCGTATGTCTTCCTGGAGGCATGTTCCGTAATCGTCATTCAATAATTATTTCATCAATTGGTTTTGATGAGTGACTCCTTCTGGAGCACAAGCTCTAGCAGGGCAGACAGAAGTTGGCTCCGTTTCTCTCTGGAGTAGCCCAGTGTCCACAGTTTAGCAGGCATGGAGGAGATGAACATTAACATCATTCATTCCGGGGAGGAAAAAACTATGTGTGCAACAACAAAATACTTGGAAATATCACTCTGTGCTTTTCTCTCACAAAGTTTTAATTTTTTTCTGTACTATTCTTGCACGTCTTTTGTTTAATTCATTAGCAGGTATGTTCTTTTTTTTACTATTTTAGATAATATCTTCTTTCTTAAATTATATTTTCTGTTTGTTGCTATTGTTATATAGCAATGAAATCTTTTAAAATACAGAACTTTTATTTGGCAACTTGATGAACACTCTTTCTTATGTAGACTTCGATATTATATGTCAAGAATGACATTTTTTTCTTTCAAATCCTTATACTTGGTATTTCTTTTCCTTGCTGCGTTGGCTAGGACTGCTAGTACAATGTGGATTACAAAAAGTGATAGTGAACATTCTTGCTTCTTCCTGATTTTAAAGGAATATTTATATTATTTCATCACTAAGTATAATTTTTGCTATAGGTTTTTGATACCTATACTTTATCACTTATGCTAAGAGTTTATATAATAATTAGGTGTTGAGTTATAATAATTGCTTTCACAGTCACATATTAAAATGATCTCTTTGGTTTTTCTTAATCTGTTAATATAGTAAAATAATAGAATCTATGTTTATGAGTTTGGCCTATAATTCTTCATTCTTGTACTTTTCCTGTCAAATTTTAGGGTCAATGTTATGCTGACCTCAAATATGAGTTGGGGGTCATCCTTTGTTTTCAGTTTTCAGAAAAACTTTGCATAAGATTAGGATTCCTTGAATACATGGTAGAACCTACATGTAAAACCATATGGGATCGGTGTTCATTTTGCGGGGAGATTTTAAACTACTAATTCAATTTCCTTAATAAGACATTCCAGTTTTCTATTTCTTTTTTGTCAGTTTTTGTGATTTTATGTTCTATTACTTTTCTTTTTTCCTTATTATATTTTATGAGTTCTTTTCGGAATATTCACGTGGGAAAGGAAGAGCAGTGTGAACTAGCGAAATTTGTATCTTAATCAAAATGAAGGTCTTTATAATGCACAATTGATTGTGTGTGTGTCAGAATGAGAGCAAGAAGAGAGTAAGAGAGACACATGCGGTGGGGGAGAGCAGGTGTTACTGTAATCTTTGCTTTTTCAGCCCACAGAAATCAGCAGTTCTAGAGCTAGTCACAATTCAGACTCTGGGTCCTTTATCCAGCCTTATTAACAGCTTGCTTCCTACAAGGATGGCATGTTCGTGTGCTCTCTCCATCGCTGTCTTCACCTGGGACCCAGGCAGCCCCTGTGAGGAGCTGTCGGTTTCCCTCCCGCACTTACACACTGTGGAGACTCACGCCCTGCTGACCTTGCCTGAGGCATCGTGTCTCTGTGTCTTCTCCCACTCCTGATTTATCTTCAATGCACTTTTTAGGTCTTGATTATAAATTTTAAGTGGGATTTACTGATGTTTTCTACTTTCTTTTAAAAAGTGTCTTATATGTGTTCTATTGTTTGGGAGATTTGCAAGGGGAGAATAGAGTACAGATGCCTTCAGAACATCACCTTAAAACTGTATGTCACAGTTTATGTTCTTAAAAAAAATATATTGCATCCAAATAGTATGCCTCGGTCTTGGCACTACTTTCATACACTATTTGCCCCAATATTTGTGACCAATTCTCCTTTTGCGCTACTCTGTCATTACAAGTACTGTGATGAGGTTTCTATGTGCCTTCTCACATTGCCTGTCCCTCTGAGAAGTACTAAATCACGTAATAAATTCCTTCAACCTTACCTACTTGTCTGTCTTTATTTACAAACAAACATTGAAGCATCTGCTGTGGGGATGAATCCGTCCTTTTCAACAGTTCAGATACTAAAAGTTGGTCAAAGATGACCAGGGGAAATCACACCAGTGTTTTTTCCCATGAGGGGTACCAAGAAATACAAAAGGCTTGAATCCTAAAGATCTGGTTTCAAATTCTGTTTCTTCCACCTACAGTCATGGGATCTCATTTAGGTCCTTTTAAAAAAGTTTTCTGAGCCTGAATTTACACAGTTACAATGTAAGGGTAGCAATGATGCAGATTTTTTTTTTTTTTTTAGAGTCTTGCTCTGTTGACCAGGCTGCAGTGCAGTGGCACAATTTCGGCTCACTGCAAGCTCCGTCTCCTGGGTTCAAGCGATTCTGTCTCAGCCTCCCGTGTAGCTGGGATTACAGGCTTGAGCCACAGCGCCCGGCCAGAAATGTGATGAGGATTAAGTGCCGGAAGTCTGTGTATAGTGTCTAGCACATAGGTGCTCAGAAACGTTCCCCTTCTTGTGCGTTGCCACACCTCAGTAATTCTGTAATAAATTCTAAAGGACAACCTCACTCTGTCTTTTCCCTAGCTATGGAGTTTAGCATCTCCCTGTGCCTTCATGTGCGCCCAGATGTGAATGAGTTAGCAAAAGCGCCAAGGAAAGGAAAGCCCAAGACCCAGACGTGCGAAAGGAAAAGCTCAGCTGAGAAGCATCCTGAAGTTCCCACCGCCTCTGCACAGGAGCTCATTCTGCCTGAAGGGACACAGGGGAACGTGGGGAGCAGCCCTTTCTTCTGCAATCTTTGCAAAATGAATTTGTCAGTAAAAGTCATTTTATAGAACAGCCAAAGACTCCCTGTAGATTCAATTACACGGAATAGAATCTGCTGCCGAATGTAAGAAAAGCGTTGCCTGAACTGCAAAGGGGAAAATAAATGATTTAATTCACACCACCTCTCAACAGCTACCTTCTGTTTTAGAGACACTGGCAAAACTTCTGGGGCTCTTACTTGACATACGTACATCGTATTATAGGCCTATTGGTTTCATCAGAGGAATATCCTTTCCTCACATAAGCTATTTCTTTCTGTTACTTGCTTGCAGTACAGATTTAAAGGTGCATTCAGGCAGCCTCCAGATGCCACGATGGATTAACTCTCATGTTACACAGTAATGTCGAAGCTTCTCTTCATTCTCAGAATTTATCTGACAACCACTCCTGTATCCCCACCCTCAGCTGAACTTAACCTGAGTTGTTTTGCTTCACGTGTTATTGTAGTGAAATATACATAACATAAAATTTGCCATTTAACCATTGTTAACTCTCCAGTTTTATGGCATTAAGCGCATTCAAATTACTGTGCAACAATCACCACCATCAATCTCCAGAACTTTTTTATTTTTCCCAACTGAAACCATACACATTAAACCCTAACTCTCCATCCCTCCTCCCCTCCAGCCCCCGGCAGCGACCGTTCTACTCTCTATGAATCTGACTGTCCTAGGGACTTCGTACAGATGGACTTATACCTCTTATTTGTTATTCTGTGACTGGATTATTTCAGTTAGCGTAATGTCCTCAAGGTTCATCCAGGTTGTAGCCGGTGTGAGCATCTCCTTCCTCTTTAAGACTGAATACTTCATTATGGGTATAGACCAATGGACATCTGGGCTGTTTCCAGTCTTCGGCTACTGTGAACAGGCTGCTATGAAACACCACCTGACAAAAGTTCATTGGGTGACTAGTGTTTAACCACATGGGACGTGGGCATGACCGAGCTCAGAAGACCACTGGGAAGAGATTCAGCTGTTTCTGAGCCTCTGTTCTTAGCCACCGCATTGACTCATCACTGGTCTGCTCCCAGTGGAGCAGAAGAATTTTCTTTTGGAAATTATTATAGGAGGAAATTATCTGGGCGAGGCTTAATGGAGGTCTACCATATAGTTGTGTACAACACTAGCAAATAGCAGAATCAGCTAGAATTCACCACAGAGGCATTAACATGTTTGTCACCCAGGAGATACTGAGAACATTCAGACCAAACTTTAACAGCTAACATATTGGATATGAAATTCTCAGGGTGTCGTACCTCGATTCTAGCCATTTACCATTGTGGTTTAGGTTGATGTTCTCTTTTAAAAGACAAAAATAAATTACCTAAGTAGAGACTCCCATGTTGCGGTCTGCTCAAATAGTAACCAAAGTCAAAAAGCAATGTTAATATGAATCGGAAACTGAATGTTCCAGAAAGAGATTCCTGTTTATTGGGGTATAGAGATATGTTTAAAAGTTTGGTGATTTGGACTTTATTATATGCAATCAAGGCTTATGTGGAGAGCAAAGTCTGGGGTAGCAGAGATTTTATCAGCTACTATTTGTGTAATCTAGGCAGACTTTGTATCCGTGCAACAACTCTGCCAGGTGATTTTTATTATCTCAATCTTACAGATAAAGAATCAGACTTAATCCTAGTGATTAAGTAATCTCTCTAGCTTTACACAGCTGGTAATTGGCAGGGCTGGGATTCTAGCCCAGGTTTGTCTGATTCCAAAGCCAATTTCTTTCCCACCTTTAATCCAGTGCTACTGGATTTACAAAAGGTAAAAGAAATTCACAGTCTATGCTTACGTGGACCAGTTGTTCTCAAAGTGTGGCCTGTGGGCCAGCAGCATCAGCATCTTTAAGGAATTATCAGAAAAGCAAATTCTCAGGCTTTGCCCCAGCATTTTGATTTAGACATGAGGGGGTTGGCCCAGCATCTGTCTTTGGCTTTTTGGGGTGTGTGTGTGTGTGTGTGTGTGTGTGTGTGTTTGAGACAGAGTTTTGCTGGAATGGGGTGACTGCAGTGTGATGGAGTGTGGCTGGAGTATGGTGACTCAATAAGTTTACTGCAGGCTGGACCTCCCAGGCTCAATGGATCCTCCCACCCCAGCCTTCCAAGTAGCTAGGACTTCAGGTGCACACCACCACACCAGCTCACTTTTGTATATTTTGTAGAGATGGTGTTTCACCATGTTGCCCAGGCTGCTCTCCAACTCCTGGGCTCAAGTGATTCGCCCACCTCAACCTCCCAAAGTGGTAAGATTATAGGCATGAGCCACCATGCCCAGCCCAGCATCTGTCCCTGATAAGCACCCCACCCCACTGGGGGTTCCAACGGCCTCCAAGTGTGAGAGGCCCTGGAGAGATGATCCCTGTCAAGGGGGAGCAGTGAGTCATCTGCTGTTCACTGCATTTGGGTACCAAACAGAGCAGATGGGAATGGCAGGGACTGCAACACAGGTAGCGTTACACAAATGCTGGTCAGACAGTATTTTGATCCCAAAGAATTTTAGCTCATTTAAGATTGCGTTGTGAGTTTCACACGGGTAAGAGTGTTAACACTGATCTAAATTTTAATGTAGCCAATTTCCCTCCTCCTCCTTCCCCACCCCAGCTGTCACTTCCTGCAGCGAGTTACCTCAGGCATCTGGCATTTATTGAATAGATACCACCTTCCATATTTGAGGAATGCCAGTTTCATCAGCAAACACTCCCCTGTGGTCTTTTCCTGTGCGTACTCATGCTGGAATTTCTGGACACAGGTTTTGCTTTTGTTCATGCACAGAGCTTAAGGCAGATTCCTAGCCAAGGAGACAATGCATAGAGACTACTGATAGAGCCGTCGGATTCCTGTTGTTTGTTGACATTCTCTTGAGCACCAGAAACAATAAGACAGAGAAGTTCAAATGTTTGAACAGATTCCGAGGCAATTTTAGTGGGTCAGATGTCAACAGTGGTGAAAGAGATGAATATGGGGCCTTGATGTTTTGAAACCTTACAGACCTGAGGAAGTCCTTACAGAAATGCACTGAGATTTAACACCTTCCAGCAGAGCAGGAGCTGACTTTGACATCCTGACATCCCTCTGTTGAATGATTCAAGGTATTGACTCGCCCATGCTGCTTGAGCAAAGTGTCCAGATGTGAGCTGGTGAGGTGCTTGGCAGACAGCGTAAATGATGAAATTGGAAGGAAAGCATTTTCTGGGGTCACTCCACAGGGCTAGGGCTCAATAGAGCAGAGGAGAGGACCTTTGGATACACAGTACTTGTCCTGACAGTCCCGCTGCAAAGCTAGCTTCCAAGAATGCTTTATTTCAATTGTGCCACATGTTTGCAATGTCACTGTGAGTCTAATAGTCACACAGGAAGGGCCAAAATAGCTGTGTTACACTCACAGTGAATTAAGATCTTTGCATGTGCCTAGTCAACAGGGCTGACTCAGCAGAGGCTACTTGTATATTTAGGAACTGGGTGCTCTTTGATAGGGACTTTCACATCCCCAAAGACAGAGGGTATATGAACAGACGGGCACTCGCAGGAGGGTAGCATGGTGCAGTGGGGAGATCCCGGGCAGCCTCTCCAAAACCTGTCTCTCCCAGTTATAGACTGTGCCATGTCAGGGGCCAAGCACCTTGCCAGCTCACATCTGGCCATTTTGCTGAAGTCTCCCTGACTTCTTCCTCGCTGTAAGACAGGGATGCTCACCTCCGTTCTCACCTCCTCAGACTGTCAGGTAAATAGACACAAGGTGCCAAGGCTCCCAGCTTGCATTCTGTAACTATCAGTTGTCATCATACAAACATTCAGCCTGGTTATTTCAGAACCAGGTGAGTGTTAAGGCATCTCTGATATCAACAAAATCTTTTACAAATCACCTCAGTCTGTGGATTTCTTGTATCAATAGCACATCAAATAGTATACAATATTCCAATGAGAAGAAGGGAAATTAACATTTACCGTGAGCATAGTGTGTCAGGTACACCTATGTTCCAAATGTTCAAAGTCCTTGCACACATGCACAAGCCCTATGACAGTTTTTTTCATCCCTAGTTTTAAAATAAAGACACAGAGGGCCAAATATTAAGAAATGTGTCTTGGGTCACAGAGGGCAAGAATTTGAAGCCAGGATGACTCATGCTAGACACCCTGGAGTTCTGTCACACTCCCTTTGACATGTTCTCATACACATTTTCCCCCAGACCCACCTACCGCCCTGGGTCCCAACCAGCCACCAGACAGGTAAACAAGTTGGGGCTCAGACTTCCCTTTTCACCATCTGCTCAGAAACAAATCCATCACAACCTGTTAAGCTCTGCTTGGGGGAATGGACCTTCCTGTCTAAGAGCTCAAGGTTTCATTTTGCAGAAAACACACAACTATCATTTTGGATTCGTTTGTGAGTTGGCTCGTCTCCAAATGCCATCAGAATGTTAAATCCCCAGCATTTCAGTGGAGGTCGAAGGAAGACAATCCCAGCAGTACTCTGATTATAACACACATCTCTAGCAGGTGTATGTCAACTGAAAAGCCGACAGCCAGGTCAGACTGTTACAATCAGGCTCTCTGCAGTTAATTTGGAAGCAAAGAAAAATAATGTACTTTCAATAGGTAAATATGGTGTTTGAACAATGTAACTCAATTACAGAATTCCTCAAAAATGCGGAAGACAATCAGAAGCCCATTACCATGGCACGGCTTCTATCATTTGATGATATTTACCTTTGTGTGTCTTCAGTCCTTTCATTGACAAACATGTAAGAAGATGAGGGAGGTGGCACTCGGCATTAGGGAAGCCTGACAGCCTGAAAGAAGGCTCTCAATGTGGGGGACACCCAGGCTATTTAGAGGAAATGGGGGAGATGGGTCTGGGTGAGTTGCAGAGGGTACAATGGGAACAGTGGCCTAGGTGAAACTGGAAAGGAGCTCAGGGAAAAGGAGTACTGTTCACTCTGCCAGCCTATTTGATGCACCATAAACACAGCACCCAGGGTACAGACTCATCTGGACCTTTGAGACCCAAAACCAAAGGACTGTCTCTAAAATAAAAGGAAAACTGCAGTGGAAACAAAGAACGTAACGTAGTGCTAAGGAGTCAATAACAACCCAATCCTTCAATAGTCAAACGTTGATATGAATATTTCTTTAAAATGCAGCATGGCTGAGATGGGCGGATCACAAGGTCAAGAGATCAGGACCATCCTAGCTAACATGGTGAAACCCTGTCTCTACTAAAACTGCAAAAAAATTAGCCAGTTTGGTGGTGGGCGCCTGTAGTCCCAGCTACTCAGGAGGCTAAGGCAGGAGAATGGCGTGAACCCGGGAGGCGGAGCTTGCAGTGAGCCAAGATCGCGCCACTGTACTCCAGCCTGGGTGACAGAGCGAGACTCCGTCTCAAAAAAAAAAAAAATGCAGCATGGCTGTGTCTCATCCACCTGTCTACTCAACACCACCACTTGGAGGTCTGGTAGACATCTAAACTTCACACATCCACCGCAGTTGGTGACAATTACATCCCTCCAGTTGCTCAAGCCAAAGTGCTTGGAGTCATCCTGGCTTTCTTTTCTCCACTCACATATATCATTAGATATATGTAGATCTACCTTCAAAGAGAGTCAAAATCCAATCATTTCTTACCACCCTAGTGTGAATGACTATCTTTCACCTAGATGTCTGGAAGCATCCCCAAATTGGTCTCCATGCTTCCACCATTGCCTGCTTGTTGCCATCCTTAGCCCAGGAGAGGAGCTCTTCCAAAACCCAAGTCAGAGCCCCTAAGCTGCTCAGACCCTGCAATGCTGCCCATTTGCCTTGGATTAGAACCTCGATGTGCCTGCATGACATGGCCTCATCTGTCAGTGTGCCCTGGCTCACTCAACCCACTCCAGCCACAGTGGCCCCCTGCGGGTTTTCCACAAGGTAGGCACAATCCCGCCTTGGAGTTCTGTTCTGGCTGTTCCCTCGATCTGGAGCGCTTTTCTCTCAAACACTCACTTAGCTAACTCTATCACTTCCCTTAAGTCTTTCTTCCAATCTCCCCTTCTCAATGAGTTCCTATTCTGACTGTTCTATTTGATATGATGACCTGCCCCACTGCCCCATCCAACTGCCCTGCAGTGCCTTCTAACCTACTGCACAGTTTTTTTGACTTGTGTTTATTGTTTGCCCTCCACCGCTCCACCCCAAACTCAAGCATAAGCTCTGTGAGATCAGAAATCTTGATTTTTATTCAGTGAAGTAGCCCACGCCTCTATAACTATTCCTGGCTGATGGTTAGCACAAGGTAAATATTTGTTGGATAAACAGTGAGCAAATTAATTTGGCAGAAATGTGGAAGATTTATTGGAGAAGGATAAGGCACACACAGGTAGAGATAGGTACCTGAAATTCAAGATAATGCTGAAAAGACAGAACTGGGCTGAAAATACAGGGTGGACAAAATAGGCATAGACAGTGTGACAGCAAAATTAATGTATGTGCAGTGTTGAATCTTGCTTTTTCCACTTAAAAAACATACCAACATACATTTTTCACAAGTATTATTTTAAATGATTGAATTCCCCTAAATGGATACATAATAACCATTTATCTTTTGTTGGGCATCTTGATTCTAATTTTTCATTGTTATTAATGGTATTGTTATGAATGTCTTCATGCATATAACCTTTGCTATATTTTGGATCATTTCATTATAATAGATTGACAAAGGCTAGACAAAAATAATTTTATGGTTCTCCTGAAGGGTTATACCCAATTTCATCATTTCAACCTTGTTGGAACATATGCATTGCACCATATTATTATCAACATTGCCAATTAATATATGCAAATGTTGGCATGGTGTTTTCAATATATATTTCCTTTTCGGTATGATGTTTATTTGTATCTTTCCCCATTTATTTACTTGAAGTTTACTGTTTTTGTTTTATCAGTTCCTATTAATTATTTGCCAGTCTGAGAGGTTAAAATGCTATTTTAATTTGCCATTTCTTATTAAGAATAAATTAATGTTCGGGTATATGTTTCAGAGCTATTCCTATCTCCTTTCCTATGAACTGGCTGTATCTTTTGTCTGTGGCTTCTGTTTTTTATATTCAATTATTAATGCCATTTCATAATTACTTTCCTATACGACGTCTAAGAGTTGTTAAGGGAGGAGGGCAGGGCAGGATAGGAGGCTCTGTTCCACAAGATCATCCAGGGATCCACGCCCCTTCCCTCTAACTGCTCTGTCATCTCCCCAGGCTTTCGTCCTATCCTCATGGCCACTGCTGGTTGGCCACTGGCAAGTCTGAATTCTGGGTGCTCTGCCATGGGAAGGCAGAAAGAATGAAGACCATGCAGTTTCCTTTTGAAGAAAGTACCCAGGAAGTTGCACTGTTTACCTACCTACCAGAAAGCTGGAGGAATGCAGCTGGACATCAAGGTACCTTACTAAAACCCAGAGGCTTATTGTAAAAGAGGAATGGGGAGAAGGCATACTGAGGAAATTACAAGTCATTGCTACAGGATGTAAGTGAATTTTTCCCCACCAAGTGCCAAACACTTATTCCAACACAATTTATTAAATAAGACACTTTCTCCCATTGTTTACAGATGATCCTCTCTTAATATACTATTGATTCCAATAACAGAGGGCTGGGCATAATGCTTTACACCTACAATCCAGCCCTTTGGGAGGCTGAGGTGGGAGGATTGCTTGAAGTCAGGAGTTCAAGACCAGTGTGGGCAACAAAGTGAAAGCCCCATCTCTACAAAAAATATTTTTAAAAATAACCATGCATGGTGGCATGCACCTGTAGTCCCAACTACTCAGGAGGCTGAGGCAGGAGGATCGCTTGAGCCCAGTAGCCTGAGGCTGCAGTGAGCTCTGATCACACAATTGCACTCCAGCCCGGGTGACAGCATCAGACCGTGTCTCAAAAAAAAAAAAAAAAAAGTCTTGTTTTCTTGGACAATATTCTTATTACCATTGTCATTACTTGCTAATATTTATCAGAGGAATATATAGTTTGTCAGTTTACCAAATTTTGCATAATACTTTGAGTCACCTGAATTAAATTATTTAGGTTGTCAAAGAGATAACATTTACCTTTTTACAGATGCATCAACAAAAGCAAAACATTATTTTAATCTAATGGATAGTAACACAGACTTGAAAGATACTTTAAGATTCCAAACTTGTCTTCTAAGAAAATAATAACATTAATAAAATAAATGTGGTACCATATTTAGGGTAGGTATTAAATCCTCTATTTGAGTCTTGAGTAAAAAAAAAAAACGTGGAACAAAGACATGTGCAAACAGGCGACGTTAGCTTTCTAAATGTGAGTGAATCGAGATATCATTTCCCTTTGCACTGAAAATGGTATTAAGGAATGGTGAAAGATTAATAAAATTTAAAACTTCCATAGCAGAAGTGGTAAGGGTTGATAAAAATTAATAGAAAGTTGTGTTTCTCCTGTGTTGCTTGGGCTCATGTCTATCACTAGCGGTTTCCGTAGTTTCTGGAAAAGGCCATACTTGCCAATTCTTGCCATCTTTGCCTGGGATGGGGGATACACTGGTTCTGGAAATATAAAAAATCTTGACATATTGTTTGGGTTGATATGTGGGCTGAGACTGAACACTGTAAGAGCTTTAAAAGTAAGGGTCTATTACCTGAGAGGAACTAACTAAAATTTTGAAAAATGTAACATTGCGGACTTATCTCATTATTAAGCCTGTTAAGATTTTCCTTGTCTCCAGTCTGGACAAATGGCTTTCCAGATCCTAAAATCACTCCTTTAGAAAGACTCTGAGCTGTCATCCAATTCATCTTGCTGCTCTAAGGCAGGATCATAATTAAACTGCTCAGAGAAATGGGAATCCATGTTCATTGTAACACCCTTCAGTGAAGACTGGTTTGTGAGGACTTCACCGACAGGTCTCCTCACTTAGGGATGCCTCAAGCTCCAGGCAGCTGGCATGAGAGACAGGCAGAAAAGAGCCCTGAAGGACAAGGTCTGGGGAACCTGGATGTCCTCAGGAAGGCTTTCTGACTGTGTCCCTCCCTCAAGCAGAGGGAGCAGCTCAGACACCAGAGCTGTGGGCCGGCAGGCAACTCCCACGTGGACTGAATAATTTTCACAAGGGCAGCTCAGAAGATAATTTCCAGGCTGGATACATCACAGCTCCTGCAACTTCCTGCCCCTCCCCCTGCCTAAATTAGAAAGGTGCCCAGCGCCGCCCCAGAGCCCATAGATGACTGTGCCAGAGTGTTCCGGTGGTTTCTAGCATAACACCACAAACGTGATCAGCTCTTTAAGACAGCATAAAAAAGGAAGGGGTGGTCACCCTGAGCCCTTCTCTTCCTCCACCTGCTGCAGAACAGCTCCTGTCTCTGCTCAAATAAGTGGATGAAGTTGGGCAGAGATAAAACTGATACAGCACAGTGGAGGCCCATAAGACAGGGTGACAGAGGGGATAAGGGGAGGGTCCGAGGAGGAAGAAGGGGTCTTCACCTACTTTAGATTTTATTTGAAATTTTAGAAAATTTAAGCAGCTAAATACAGAACCTTACATTAAATGAATATAATACTTATTAAAATCCTGGCCGGGCACAGTGGCTCACGCCTATAATCCCAGCATTTTGGGAGGTGAGGCAGGTGGATCACCTGAGGTCGGAAGTTTGAGACCAGCCTGGCCAATATAATTAAACCCCATCTCTACTGAAAATATATAAATTAGCCTGATGTGGTGGCAGGTATCTATAATCCCAGCTACTCAAGTCACTACTTGAAGTCAGTGTATAGCATCCTCTAAAATTCTAGTTTAAGGGAATGTTCCCGAACAGCTACTCAGGAGGCTGAGGCAGGAGAATCACTTGAACCCAGGAGGCGGAGGTCACAGTGAGCCGAGATCATACCACTACACTCCAGCCTGGGCAACAACAGTGAAACTCTGTCTCAAAAAATAAAATAAAATCCTGAGGGAGGAATACAGTCATCCCTACATATACTCAAGGCATTGGTCCCAGGCCTCCCTGAATAGAACAAACTCAATGCACGCTCAAGTCTCACAGATGGTTCCGTGGAACCTACTTTAAGGAAGGGTCTGCCCTCCCTCTGCATTACATGGGTTTCTCATTTCCATAGACATTGTATTTTCTATCTGTGTTTGTTTGAAAAATATCCAGATATAAGTGGATCCATGTAGTTGGCACCTGTGTCATTCGAGAGTCACCTGTAGTTTCCTCAGCACAGAAGTAACACAGTAAATCATAAAATAAAAACTTGACCATATAAATATTTAGCACTTTCAATGGAAAACCCAAGGCAAGAAAGCAAAGGATAGGCTGGGATGAATGACAGAAAAATTGCTTACCATATTTATTAAATAAACAGAGGTCATGTGGGAGCAGAAGAACATTGTAAACTTGACATTTAAATGCCAAAGAATACAAGCAGACCATTCATGGGCAGGAAAATAAAACTAATCATCAAAATATGGGGCAAAACTCAGTGATTCTCACTTGTAATCAATGTTAGGCAAATAAAAACAACAAGGTGGCAACATTCTTTACTTTTAAAATTGAATTAACATTATGTATACATTACCCAGTTCTAATCACAGTGTAGTGAAATCTGTACTTTCATTGTGACCGTGTTGTGTGTTTTTTTAAAGGAACTTGGAAATGTGTATGGTGTTTAAAAAATCATTTCCTTGTTCCAATAATCCCACTTACAAAATTCTAGTTTAAGGGAATGTTCCCAAACATGGAAAAACATGTATACAGGAAGATGATTACAAAAGAGGTTACAGGAAAAAGTTAGAAAAAAAGTCCAGCAGCTGGACTCTGGTATAGTCACTTAGTGGCACATTGTACATGGCAAGCAGTCATTATAGCAATTAGAATGTAACATGAGAAAATATTATTGAGTGAAACAAGCGGTGAGAAATCCTATGGACGTTAAGTGCAATGTCTTAGTCCTTTGGGACTGCTATAACAGAAATGCCATAAACTAGCTGGTTTCAAACAATAAACATTTATATCTCACAGTTCTGGAGCCAATGACAAATTCAGTGCCTGGTGGGGGCCCATTCCTTGCAGATGGCGTCTTCTCGCTGTGCTCACAGGGCAGAAGCGAGAAGAAATGCACTCCTGAGCTTCTTTTATAAGGGCACTTCTTTTATAAGGGCACTGATCCCATTCATGAGGGTTCTACCTAATCACTTCACAAAGGCCCACCTCCTAACACCATCACTTTAGAGATTAGGTTTTAACACAGGACTTTTACAGGGACACAGACCATAGCATATAATGGACTATAAATATAATACGCATTTAGGAAAAGAGACTCAAAATAAATATGCCTGTAATCCCAGCCCTTTGGGAGGCCAGGGTGGGAGGATCACCTGAGGTCAGGAGTTCAAGACCAGCCTGGCCAAAATGGTGAAACTCCATGTCTACTAAAAATGCAAAAAAATTAGTCGAGCATATTGGCACATGCCTACAGTCCCAGCTACTCAGGAGGCTGAGGCAGGAGAATCGCTTAAACCCAGAAGGCGGAGGATGCAGTGAGCCGAGATTGTGTCATTGCACTCCAGCTGAAGCGACAAGAGTGAAACTCTGTCAAAAGAAAAAGAGAAAGAAAGAAATATGCCAAAAAGATAGTGGTGGCTGGGTTGTGGCCATGAAATGATCTTGGATTAACTTTCTTTATCTTCAAAAGTTTTGGTGTAAGGTTTATAACACATTTAATTTTTAAAACAGACTAATATACTAGATTCCTTGAAAGGTGGAAATTAGGAGATACTGGTTCCTCAAACAATCAGAGTATGCTGGGGCTGGGAGGGGGCCCCACTCCTTACCATGACCACCCCTACATGTCCAGCAAGGTTAAACATCTTGAGTGACCCTAAGTCAATGTCTTTGGTCTGTTCTATCTTCAGATCCTACCTAATTGTTATAAAATTGTTAATTTAAACTAGTCGAAAGATGCATGTATGAACTTCCCGTGGCTGTTGCAAAAAATTACTATGAATTTAGTGGCTTAAAACAATAGAAATATATTATCCTACAGATGAGGAGGCCAGAAGTCTGACGTGGTTTTATAGCTCTTAAAACTATGACGTCAGCAGAGTTGTGTTCCCTCCAGAGACTCTAGGGAAGCACTGGTTTCGCTGCCTCCTCCAGCCTGCAGGATTTCATCCCCTGAATTCCTTAGATCCTGTCCCTTCCTTCATCTTTGAAGTCAGTGTATAGCATCCTCTATCTGACTGTGCTTCCCTCTGCCTCCGTCATCACATGACCTTTTCTTCTTCTGTGGTCAAATTCCTTCTGCTTCCCTCTTAAAATGACACATGGGATTGCATTTAGGAGGACAGATGCCCTCCTGGATCATCTTCCATCTCAAGATCCTCAGCTTGATCACATCTACAAAGACTCTTTCTCCATGTGGGGTAATAGTCACAGGTTCCAGGAATCAGGACGTTAGTATTTCTGGGGAGTGTCGCTCAGTTTACCACATGACCTTTCTATGTCTTCCAGCCACTGAGGATGTGGAATCAGGAAGATCTGTGCATGATATGTTCATTTTTCTTGATGATGGTGACGGTTTCTTGGGCATATAAATATGTCAAAACTATCAAATTGTATAGTTTTGAAATGTGCAAGTTATAAAATGTTAATTCTCCCTCAACATAGCTGTTAAAAAATATAATTTCATGTTACACGATACACATTCTCTGAACAAATGTGACAATGTTCTTTTTGAATTCGTTTTGTATAATTTTATGTAGTTGGGGAAATTGTTGGTATAGCTTCACATAGGAGTCTGGGGGAACAGCAGATAAAAGTCTAAAACTCAAGGGAGCCTTAATTAGTCTTTAACTGAACTTAATTCTCTTTGGAGGGTATAGTCCCCCAGGTGACACACACTTAACCATCATGACTTCAATGTGCTCCCACCCTCCCTCCTTCCCCCCCCCACACGTGCTTTTCCTGAGGTTGACTGGCCTATGAAGGTCAGGGGAAGGCACACAGGGCCCTCAGGGTGGTGACATCCATCGAAGCTGGCACTGCGGGGGTGTCCATCTTCCTGTGGATCCAGGTCACTGTGGAGTTTCACATCTTGCAGGGTCAGGTCATCCTTTACCAGTATCCATGCAGTCGTTCAACACTAGGTGAGCTAACGGGCTGCTCCTGCACTCCTTTGGGCTATGGGGAGAATCCAGAGGCAATGAGAAGCTCCAGCTGATTGGCCACAGATGGGGGTGTATACACACACACACACACACACACACACACACACACCAGAGAACACTACTCAGACATAAACAAAAATGAAATATTGGCATTTCCAGCAACCTGGATGGGGGTGGAGACCGTTATTCTAAGTGAAGTAACTCAGGAATGGAAAACCAAACATCGTATGTTCTCGTTTAAAAGTGGGAGCTAAGCTATGAGGACACAAAGGCATAAGAATCATACAATTGACTTTGAAAATGTGGGAGAAAGGGTGGGAAGGGGGTGAGGGATAAAAGACTACAAACTGGGTACAGTGTACACTGCTTGGGTGATGGATGCACCAAAATCTCAGAAATCACTAAAGAGCTTATCCATGTAACCAGACACCGCCTGTTCCCCAAAAATCTATTGAAATTAAAAAAAATGTGTGTTTGAAGAGCTACTTGAAGAATTCTAGCAACCTTGTTGCTTCATAGGGAGGATTTGATGGAGGATCCACTGCCAGTTGTTTGTGTTATAAGCAACTAATTACCATATTTCAGAATTTACCTCATTCTTGGTCAAGAATGATTTCTAAAGACTTTAACAGAGTGTTTAAGATGGACAAGAAGGACCCACTAACCTGCCCCAATTTTTAGTCTTAGGTTTAAATTAATAAAAGTTTGCATATCGGGGCTGAAATTAGTTGCACGTCTTTAGTTAATGTATAGAGCCTTAAAATAGTTCTTGACATAAGTCTTTCCACTCCCTGCAATCTGTGCTGAGGGGAGGCAGGGAAGCTCGAATCTCAGGGGATCAAATTGCTACTGCCGCTACAGTCACCAGCATTCCCATAGAACTTCAAAAGCTCTGGCCGTTAGGTTTCGTTAAGTCTAGTAACGACTGCAATACTGATATAACTTTTAGAAAGAGAAGTCTTCACTTGGAGTAAGCCTGGGACCACACATCTGCACTGTGTTGTAATGCAAATCAGGGAGAAGCAAAGCCTTTTCTTGTTCTTTGTTGCCAGTCTTAACAGGAGTGACATTTCATCTTGCATCTTGTCCCCAAATGGAGACTATCATCTCCTCTTGTCTACTCGGCATTTCAGGATATGAGTTAATTTATCATACCAGTCTTTCCATGTAAATATGCATTTTTCAAACATATATCCAGTCTTTTATTTAACCCTCTCATGCAGATGCTATTTTTATTAGCAGTGGCAGCTGACAGGTGATAGAGCTTTGCCCAGGTGGTGCTTCTTGCAGCTGCTGCTGAAGCAGGGCCATACACAGATCTTGGCACGGTCAGCTTCTGCTTTCAGTAGCAGCTGAAGCAAGTACAGGACTGAAATCTGGGTGCACACCAATTAGCAAGCTCTAGAAACTACCGAGGCAGCAAGTCAGGGCTGCAAAGGCTTAGCTGCAGGATACCTGCTGCATGTCAACCCTCATTTGGGGAAAAGAATTCTTTTAACCTTAAAAAGTCATTGTATATGCAGTGAGGCATGGTAACGATCTGACAGGTAGGGACGAGGTGTGATTAGAGAGGAAGAGAGGCGCTCTGGGCCTCTCATGGCATGCCTTGCGATTTCCACAGAGTTTGGCTCTCCATTTCCAGTTCTTGTGGGACACATGGTAAGACTTGCAGGTGCCTGTTAGCTGGGCGTGGTGGCGGGCGCCTGTACTCCCAGCTACTCGGGAGGCTGAGGCAGAAGTATCACTTGAACCTGGGAGGTGGAGGTTGCAGTGAGCCAAGGTCACGCCACTGCACTCCAGCCTGGGCGACAGAGGGAGATGACTCGGTCTCCAAAAAAAAAAAGACTTGCAGGTGCCTGATGACAAGAGAGCTGGATCCTTTATCACTGCCACCACCACCTCCCTGATTGACTTGGATGGCTACAAAATGCTGGCAGAATCAGCATAAGGCAGCTGTACTTCCTTCTCATTTCAGGAACAGATTAATGCCAGCCATCTAGGCCTACTGTGTGATTCCAGGCTTTTACTTAGGTTACTGGGAGGTAGGAAGTGGACTCACTGGGCTAACAGGGACTGAGGGAGAGGCATGAGGTTTCTTCATAACATCTCATGGTAGCTGGTCTCTGAGATGACATCCAAACATCCACACCACCTGGGTTGAATGCCCTTGTGTAATCCACTCCCTGTGAGTGTGGGTTGGACCTCGAGACTTGCTTCTAACACACTATATTAGTCCGATTTCACATTGCTATAAAGAAATACCTGAGACTGGGTAATTTATAGAGGGAAGGGATTTAATTGGCTCACAGTTCCACGTGGTTGGGGAGGCATCAGGAAACTTGCAATCTTGGCCAAGGGCAAACAGGAAGCAAGCACCTTCTTCACAAGGTGGCAGGAGAGAGAAAAACAAAGGAGGAACTTCCAAACACTTGTAAAACTATCAGCTCTCCTGAGAACTCACCCACTATCATGGGAACAGCATGGGGAAAACCACCCCCATGATCCGATCACCCCCCCTCCCTTGATACATGAAGATTAGATGCCCCTCCCTGGATACGTGGGGATTAAAATTTGAGATAAGATTTGGGTGAGGGCACAGAGCCAAACCATATCCCACATAGAATATGAAAAAAGTGATAGGATGTCATTTTCACAATTGGGGTACAAAACATCTTTGACATCTGTCTTGGACAGCCTGGCTTGGTCTTTTCCTTGGTCATTCTGAGCTGCCATGACCATGCCATGTTTTGAGCTGGTCCATGGAGAGGGTCACAGGGAAAGGAGCTGAGGGAGGCCTCCAGCCAACAGCCAGTGAGAAACTGAGGCCCCCAGCACAACAGCCTGAGTGGAAGTGAATCTTGCTAATAACTGGCTGCGTGAGTTTGAAAGCAGGTCCTCTTCCTTCAGTAGAGCCTTCAGATGAGACCACAACCATGGTCAACAGCAGGACAGTAATCTCATGGAGATCTTGACTCAGAAGCATTCAGCTAGGCTGTACCAGGAATGCTGACCCATGCAACCTGTGAGATACTACATGTGCATTGCTTTCAGCACTAATATTTTAAAGTAATTTGTTGTCTAGCAAGGGATAGCTAATACATACCCTGGGGGCACAAAGCCATGATCAGGAATACAGGGTATTTCAATTGTGTGATACAAGGTTTCTCCAGAATCTTTTCATCTTGCAGATATTTTCATTTTGCAGCAGAAAAGACTAAAATATTGTCCCAGTCAATAATTCTAAAGGTTTACTCCATTAAAAGCTTTTTGTTAGGGTTAACAAAATACCAAAATTAGCTGCTTTCCTTTTCCTTTTCTTTTCTTTTTCTTTTTGAGATGGAGTCTTGCTCTGTTGCCCAGGCTGGAATGTAGTGGCACCATCTCAGCTGACTGCAACCTCCACCTTCCGGGTTCAAGCAGTTCTCATACTTCAGCCTCCTCAGTAGCTGGAATTACAGGCGCCTGCCACCACACCTGGCTCATTTTTGTATTTTTAATAGAGACGGAGGTCTCACCATGTTGGCCAGACTGATCTCGAACTTCTGACCTCAAGTGATCCACCTGCCTCAGCCTCCCAAAGTGCTGGGATTACAGGTGTGAGCCACTGCACGCACCCTGCTTTCCATTTTTGTTGTTGTTTTGTATAAATTTCTCCATTCATCTTTCAGCAAAAGTATACATGAGCAGTGAACTCGCTTGAGGGAAAGGAACTAACTTGAGGGAAGGGAAGTGAGGAATCACAAACTGGACGATCCAAGAAGCTGGCACATCTGACTGAATGATGATGGATGGCACCTGGATTGCATCAGAGACAGTAAAGCTGAACTACAAGACAGAAACAGGTGTGTGTGTGTTTGCGTGCGCGAGCACACACGCGTGTACATTTTCGGATATATGTCTAATTTAGGTAATATTTCAGTCTTTTGGAAAATGTAGAAATTTGTTTCAAGATCAAATTAGAGGAGTCAAGTCTTCAAAAAGTAAAAGAACCTTAAAAATCAGTTAGTCCAGGCTGGGCGCGGTGGTTCACGCCTGTAATCCCAGCACTTTGGAGGCCAAGGCAGGCGGATCACGAGGTAAGGAGTTCGAGACCAGCCTGACCAACAGGGTGAAACCCTGTCTCTACTAAAAATACAAAAATTAATTGGGCATGGTGGTGCGCACCTGTAATCCCAGCTACTCAGGAGGTTGAGGCAGGAGAACTGCTTGAACCTGGGAGGCGGAGGTTGCAGTGAGCCGAAATTATACCACTGCACTCCAGCCTGGGTGATAGAGTGAGACTCTGTCTCAAAAAAAAGAAAAAAAAAAAAATCAATTAGTCCAGGAATTTTCAAAATATATTTTACCCATACAAGCTTTTTACAGAAACAAAACTGTAAGTATAACTCCAATAAGCAAAATATAAAATGTTGTATTTTATTAGCATAAATGTATTTTATACCTTCAAATTCATAACATTTACTCATACAGCAATTAATTGAAAGCAGTAATATGAATACATGATTTAGAGACTGGGGCCTAACAGATGCCAGATACAGTCTTATGGCCCCTACAGTGTGGTTGTACGGTATAGAAATGATTGTGATTCATTCAGCAAGACAAGTAGTTCCAAATAGTAAAAGTCTTAAAAATAGCGTATCTTGCAATCTAGGATATCTGTCAACTAAACGAATTCAGAAACTTGATACAGAAATAGACAAAATGTATCTAACAATATCAAATAAACATCATTATTTCTCAGTACTTGTTAAATCTGAAGTAAAATACTTGTTTTAATGATTGCTGGGCAAAAGATAATTTTCAAACATACCTTTTGACAAAAAAAATTTTACAAACGTTAATTTTTCAAAAATCAGATAGAGTTATATACAATTCTTTGTCAGATAATAATCTGAATCGTCTAATTTGCTTTGTTTTGCATGTGGCGTACCAGCTTTAGCTTTCATATTCACTGCTGACACTTTAGCTGTAATTTTAGACCTGGTGACATAGGGGCCTTCCATTGCCAAATTTAGTTCTTTAAAAATATCACCAAGATATGCAAAGGAATGCAGCCATGCTATATTTGAGAGTTTTAGCTAAAGACGCTTCTACTACACAATAGTAATTTTCTGTCTCATTGGAAGTAGTGACACTGATGCTTTGCTGCTCTATAACCAGTGAACTTCAATATGAAAAGTAAATGCTGGAATTCACCCCATTTATCACTGTAAACAACTGAAAAGTTTGCAATGTGAAGACAATCCTTTAATAGAGTTGTCAATTTGTATGACATTATCAAACACTTAAAACACAAAGTTGCCTTCTTTGTAACAGGCAGTGCTTCTTATGCAAGTACACTGCCTGCACACATACTGGCAATAATCTTTATGTGAGTTGTTTTTCTATCACTGCTGTCACCCATTATAGAGACATTGCTACATTTTTATAAAGTTGTTTCTGGTGTTACTGGAGTTCTAAGCAGTTAAAATATTCTCTTAATAGGTCTGTGGTGAGTGTTTTATAAAGTGATAAATATCCCTTTCTTGCCTGCAAGAATATATACAAATACAATCAGAATGGGGAAATTACCAGCATCCACACACTCGCCTATTTGAAATTTAAGGATTTTACTAATCTCAGTCTTCGAGTGAATTATTTAAGAACCTTGGATCTGCACTCTTAGATTCTATTTTAGACTGTGTTGGTGGAAAATGGTGATTATTGTGTTGTGTAAACCTCCTCTCAGCCCACATTTTATTGGTGACTCCAATGACACAGGATTCAGGGATAACCTTAAGCAGTGTGAAGGGTCTGAGATTTTACCCAACTTGTAAGCTAAACATTTAGCTTGCCATAGTTTTGTGAATGCTGCACAGAAGAAACAAGATTCCTGGGTCAGAGACAAAAAGCTTTAGTACTCACAGCACAGCAAGTAGCACGAGCTTCATGTCCACCATGGTTTCTCCTGCCTCCTAAGTCCCATGAGAATAACATGCAGACACCCAGAGAGATACTGGGCATACTGTGCGTTTACATCACTGCTGAGGAACCCAGAGCCAGGGAACTTCAATATCTTATAATCAGCTATAAGCAAACAAACCTGCTCACCATTGCCCTGGACAGAAAAATTATCTTTATTACACTGAAAAGTAAACAAACTTATCATTGCTATGTTGGGAGACATGATCTGTATTCTCCAAGGCTCTTTGATATACAACATCTTTGAAAAGACAGTCTGAGACCAAGGTTGCCCATGCAGAGACCAAGATGTGCAGAAATGCGAGACACCCATGGAGAACTGTTTCTCAATACCCAGTGGATTTCTCCCCTTCACCTGCAATTTCACAACTTAGTTTGTATGATTCTGTAAGTGCCTTTTCATTTTCAGATTTCACTCTCATCTGGAGAATCCTTCAAGTACTTCAGGGGAATCCCACATTTTGAAAATCACTATTTTAGTACAAGCCCTTATTTTACAATAAGGAAACAGAGGTATAAAGAAGTTAAGTGCCTTGTCCAGGTTACGGGTATTTAAGTGTCAACTCCAGGTAATGGAATTATAAATCTAAGAAGTAAGAAGATAACAGCCAAGATGTCCTCTTCTTTAATCTACAAATAACTATTTAAAGTGTGCAAGGGCCGGGCGCGGTGGCTCAAGCCTGTAATCCCAGCACTTTGGGAGGCCGAGACGGGCGGATCACAAGGTCAGGAGATTGAGACCATCCTGGCTAACACGGTGAAACCCCGTCTCTACTAAAAAATACAAAAAACTAGCCAGGCGAGGTGGTGGGCGCCTGTAGTCCCAGCTACTCGGGAGGCTGAGGCAGGAGAATGGCGTGAACCCAGGAGGCGGAGCTTGCAGTGAGCTGAGATCTGGCCACTGCACTCCAGCCTGGGTGACAGAGCGAATCTCCGTCTCAAAAAAAAAAAAAAAAAAGTGTGCAAGGGCACCTTAATGTGGCTTCCTTCATACACAATCTTTGAGACAAGGATTGGAGTACAAGAATGTCATTCGGGAAGGAAGACAACATAAGGTTTGTTATGAAGGAAGTTATTACTGTGGATACCTGGGCCCCAACCTCACTGGGGAGCTCTGGGACCTACTACAGTGTAGGTATCTCAGAGTTATAAGACGGGGAGGAGCTGGGTTATTTATCAGCTAGTTCCCATCAGTCATTGGTTGAGGCAACTCTAGGAGGTATAAATGTCCTAGCACTCCTGCCTTCCCTTGCCCTTGGGTAGAACAGGCTGTGTTGGGCAGAGAGGGCCTGAAGGTGATGTGTTGCAGGTGGGGGCAGGTGTAAGTTAGGTCTGTGTGCAGGGAATGGTACATTCCAAGGGGATATGGCTGAGCATCAGCTACACCTGCTCCACTAGGCATGGCCCCCTACTTAAGACTTAAAAAACATTTGAGTGAATCTTCTTTAGTCTAATTCTTCATCTCTGCATTCAGGTGAAGGTCTTCACACCTGACAGTGACACATGTGGATGGAGTCAAGATGGCTTTTTAATGAAACGAGATTACAAGAAGCAGGCAAAGAATACAGGAAGTGTTGATCAAGGTGAGGAAGGAAAACGTACCTGACTGGAATGAGGCACATAGGCAGGAGAAGAGAGCAAGATAGAAAAGAGGAAGTACGGGACAAGAAGAGCTAAAACAAAAGAACTGATGGCATGGTCAATTCCAGTTAAGGAAACCATGCTAGGGTGACAGGAAGCAGATTACAGATTCTGTCTTAGGTCCTGCCTGAGGGGACTCTGCTGAGTGAGAAATGTCTCTGTGTTACCAGTGAGAACAATGACTCGAACATTTTGAGGAGGAGGATCCCTTTTACGGACACATATTTTTTTGAAGATCTTCATGTGTTTGTGGTTGTACGTAGTTGAAATCTCCTTTGATTAAAAAGCAGATGGCTTAAAGCTACAATGAATTCAGTAACACTGCAAAATGAGTTTGTGTTTTATTCATCACCGCAGCATTGCCTGTATTTGAAAAATAGTAGTGCATGCATGTGCCAAATGTGAGCTTTGTTCAGACCCCAGGCTGGGAGAGTCCACTAGTTCTGCGGTCCCATAAGTGACTCTCCTGTGAGGATGGGCCACCATCTGAAGTCATGAGGGAGGAGCCTGAAAAATTTTCCCCCGAACTGCTTTAGAGACGTGCCAAGCAAACACATTACGCAAGGCCCGGAGACAAACTCCCCTGAGTAATCTGTCTCCTGAATTTCCTTCCATCAGTCAAGATTAGTCGTGCACCCACACGTCTTTGTGTAGAACGATGATAATGGGAGAGCAGAAAAAAACTGGGTGCAGAGAAACCAAAACCCTTGAGTCCCTATGTGCATTCTTTTAAGAAAAAATGCTACTCTTCCACCTTCCAACTTTATTCTTGGGTGGTGTATTGCAAGGCTGTGCCTTATCTGGCTTGGGATGCTTGGAGGCATTTTCCACTGTGAAGAATCCCTGCTTTGTCAAACCAGGTGTGTGTGTGTGTGTGTGTGTGTGTGTGTGTGTGTGTGTGCGCGCGCGCATGCGCATGCATGCACATGCATGTGTGTATTCTTTATAACAACTTTGGATATATGCTGTTTTAATTTGGGTTCCAACCCTGAAATAAGGATTTGGGCATAAGTAATTCATTTGGCTGGTGTTATGGACTAAATTGTGCCCTCTCTCCCATTCAGATATTGGAGCCCTGACCCTTAATATGAGTGTATTTGGAGATGGAGCCTTTAAAGAGGTAAACAAAGTTACACGAAGTCATAAAGGTGAGGGCCCCTGATACAATAGGACTGATGTCATTACAAGAGGAAGACACCAGGGATGTGCATGCACAGAAGAAAGGCTATGTGAGGACATGGCAAGAAGCTGGCCATCTGCAAGCCAAGGATAGAGGCCTGTGGAAACCAGACCTACTGGCACCTTGATCTTGGATTTCCAGCCTTCAGAACTGTGAGACGATAAATGTCTGTCATTTAACCCCTTGGTCTGTGGGTCTTTGTTCCGGCAGCCTAAGCAGGCTACTAAGCTAGATGTCCCAAGCGGTACAGGGAGTGCATGAGATGTGAGATGGAGAAGGAAGGAAGGTCACCAGCGGGTCCCAGCTTTGGACAGCTGGGGCAGTCTCACTAGGGGGTTTCCAGGAGACCATATCGAACACACCACAGCATTGTTCCACCAAGAGGAGAGAAAGCTGGGCACTTATGAACAGATGCACATTGGGGTGTTCAGGAAGGGTTGCTCCCTGGCACTGCTGCTCTGCCCCTACCTCGGAGTCAAGCACACACCTATAGCCAGAGAAAGCCCCCAGCGAGAGCAACCCAGGGCTTGAGAGAGGAAGGCATCGGTGTGTAAGGAAGTGAGGGCCTTGCCCAACAAAGCCGCTGGTGATCCCTAGGGAGGATGTCAGGCAAGCACTGACAGCATCTGCTACAATCATCTGCATCAAACAATCATATCTGCTTTTAAATTATGTTGGTGTGTATCAAATTAGTACAGGTTTTAGACTAATTTCTTCAACAGCAACACATTTCTCCTCCGTGCCGCCCCCCACCACGCCACCCACTTATACTGACTGGATAGGAGAAATAATTTATTGAAGTGAGACCTGCTTGTTTTCACTTAACCTTGGAACCAATCTTCAAATAACACAGAAATCTAGAGGTTTTGAGGTCTAAGGCAAACCACACTAGGAATGTGTGTATATTACTGAAATCAGGCTTAACCCATTTATGCCTAGTGTTTCATTATTGGAGAGCTAAGCTTGTGGGAGTTATTTATATCCTATTGTTCAAGGTCATTGCCAAAGTCTGAATTTTTACAAAAACAAAAATTGCAACCTCAGGCATAAATGGGTTAAATGATATTCAAGGTTAGCTTGGAAGAGAAGTTACAAAAGGTGGGCTCAGCCATAGGTGAGACCTGAGAGATTGAGACAGGGTTGAGGTGGGGTCTGAGGGGCAGGGTTGAGGGTCTGGGCAGTACCATAGGGCTCCAGACACAGGGGCTCCAACAGGCTGCTGACTTCCAGAATGACTCACTGTTAGCATCAGCAGCACGGGACCCTCAGACACAGTATGAGTATCTCAATCAACCCAAGGCAGCCTCCCACGAAAGTTAGAGAAAACCCCCCTGCCACCTTTCACCCATTCAATACTCCTTTCTTCAGTAATTCAGAGCCGTTTCAGAAGGTTAACCTGCAAACTTGATAGCGACAGGGACTGTTTTCCTTGGTTGAGAAAGATGTAATTTCTCTTAACATCCAAAAGGATGCCCAAATTGTTTCTGGACCAATCCCCCAGTGAGAACAACTAGAAAAAAAAAAAAAAAAACACAGGAAAAAATAGGAAAACTTTTGTATGAAGACATGGCTGTGGAGTCAGTGAGAAAATTGTGGGGCCAGTGTCTGGGAGGGACTATCCTTATAATTCCAGCTTTTTATCCTTGCATGTTTCACCCTTCCCAGGCTCTCCCATTCCTCTCTTGGCACCACTCCCCAAATGAACTACTCACATACAAGCCCTTGTCTTGCGTTTTAATATCCAGAAATCAGGACATCTGAGGAAGCTGCTAATGGTCCCCTAAGGAGACAGATTGGGACTCTAGGCAAAGCAAGGGTGCCAGGTCCCTCATGAGCTTAGAGCAGCCTCTGTTTCTTCTGATGCATCTTCTGGATTAAGTAGAACTATAGAATACACATTCCTCTCTTTTGACCCCAATATGTAGCCAGCGACTTCGTCCTGCCCAGTGTTCCCTCATCTGAACAACACACATCCCTCTCTTTCTGTTCATTTCTAGTGTGACCGCCATGGGCAGGTTTCCTCAATCCCATCCAGCCCAACGCTGTGACCTTCACAGCTTCTGTCTGTCTCCACATTTCTTGCATACCCCCACCTGACAATCTTCCCAAATACATCACCAACATTTCATGTTTTTATTGATAAATGTGGCACACCTACAGAAAACCACAGGAAGCAAATATATGGCCAAATGAACCACTGTAAAGCACACACTCTTATAACCACACCCACCTCCAAATCTCCATCTCTTTCCCCTCAAGAATTCTCTCTTTCCTTTCTGTTTTTCATCCATCCTTAATCACTGTGGCTCATTTTCTTTTGGTTATTAAAATGTATTTTAGGTCTCTTAACCTATAGGTTCAATGTCCACCTTTGTTTAGTTTTCTTAGCAACATGGGTGGAAGAAGCCAGGTCTTTTGTCCTTCAGAATACCACAGTCGGGATTTTGCTGATTGCATTCCCAGTATAGTTGGACATGTTCTCTGTCCCCTGTGTTTCCTGTGATTTTGTGGTTGGATCCAAAACATCTTATTAATGCCTCACTTCCTTGTTCAAGAAACCATCAGCCTCCCTAAACTTCTCCTCTTGCCTCTTAGGTGGTGTATTAGTTCATTTTCACACTGCTATAGACTAACTGAGACTGGGTAATTTATAAAGAAAAGAGGTTTAATTGACTTCCAGTTCCACATGGCTGGAGAGGCTTCAGGAAACTTACAATCATGGCAAAAGGCAAAGTGGAAACAAGGCACATCTCACATGGCAGCAGGAGAGAGAGGGAAACTGCCACGCACTTTCAAACCATCAGATCTCATGAGAACTCACAAGCATGAGAACAGCATGGGGAGAACCACCCCCATGATCCAATCACCTCTCACCAGGTCCCTCCCCCAACACATGGGGATTACAATTAGAGATGAGATTTGAGTGGGGACACAGAACCAAACCGTATCAGGTGGGGTGTGTGACTCACGAATGGAGGTGGGCAAAATAAATGCCCTACCTCCTCTAACCCACAATGGCCATCTGGGCCAGGGGCTCCAGACAGCACTCACAGGAGGAGTGACGTGTCCTCATTCTCTTGTATACAGCAGGCTCATTTCCTCCTCAAATTCTCCCTTCCAGTGGTTCCAGAGGCCAGAATATCCCCTCTTCCTTCTTGTCTTCTCTGTGGCATCCTGGTTCTGCCCACACCCTCCATACAGGATTTAAAGTCTGTCCAGGAATAATGCTCCAGAATCATGACCCCTCAAAGATGCCCCTGCCCACAACCCCAGAGCCTGTGAATGCTCCCTTCCATGGCAATGGGACTTTGCAGAGGTGAGTAAAGCTACAAACTTTGAGATGGAGAGATGGCCCCGGATTGTCCAGGTGAGCCCTCTGCAATCACAAGTCCTAAAGGGAGGGTGACCTTTCTGGGCTGCAGTGAGAGAGACTTAGAAATGGAAGCAGGGTCAGATAAGATGCATCGCTGCTAGCTTTGAAGGTGGAGGAAAAGGCCATCGTGGAAAAAGTGCGTGTGACCTCCAGAGGCTGGAAAAAGCAAGGAAATGAATGGTCCCCTAGAGCCTCCCAAAGGTAACGCAGCCCCACTGCCACCTTGATTTTAGCCCAGAGAGACCTGGGTTGAATTTCTGACTCACAGAACTGAAGGATCATAACTGTGATATTTAAGGTCCCGACTTTGTAGTGACTTGCTATGGCGGTAATAGGAAACAATACCCCATCCAGTGTGGCTCTGAGTGCTGGCCTTCAGGAGGGGTCACGTCTCTAGTCTGAGTCCCTGCAGGTAAAGGTGCCAGTCCTCTCTAACACCTCCCTATGCCCTGAGGCCCCTGGCCCAGTGCAGATATGGGAAGTGTCTAATAAAATTAGAGTACAATGGGTGAAATCAGTAACTCTGTTAAGAATTCTCAACATGAAAGTGATTTAACAGGATATTAAAATAAGTGCAATTTATTGATCTTGGTTGCACTTCTCAGATACTTTGTAAATCAATATTAGGTATTAGTCAGGGACATCATGAGAAAGAAATCACAACCGTTTGTTTACTTTGTGACCTTAGACAGGTTTTCAAAGCTTTTCAACCTCAGTTTCCTTATCTATAAGATGGGGGTCTTCGTGCCTCCCTCACTGGGGTTGTCAGTATTAGATAGTGTGCTTGGCCAGTGGTAAGAATGCAACAAATGATAGCTATTAACAACTATTGTGTTAATAATAAAAACTTATACAATGGTACGTAGCTAAACCCACTTGCATTTAAAAAATGATATTTCTAAATAGTATATTTTTATCCCACACCTTTCCTTCAAAAAGCATCATCAACTGCCAACTTTGTATGAGGTGTCAGTGAGATACTCTGGGGAAGTCAAAGAAATAATTTTGGTGGTTCATTCCTATAATCCTAGCACTTTGGGAGGCCAAGGTGGACAGATCACTTGAGGTCAGGAGTTCGAGACCACCCTGGCCAACATGGTGAAACCCCATCTCTACCAAAAAAACAAAAATTAGCCAGGCATGGTGGCATGTGCCTGTAGTCCCAGCTACTCAGGAGGCTGAGGCAGGAGAATCACTTGAACCCAGGAGGTAGAGGTTGCAGTGAGCTGAGATCGTGCCATTGCACTCCAGCCTGGGCAACAGAGTGAAACTCCATCTCCAGGAAAAAATAATAACAACAATAATAATAATAATTTTGCCCTGAATCAGTTTACGATCTTAAAATATCATATGGACATAAATTACTAGAAAACAAGGCATTTTTGGCTATACGCCCCAGCAGAGTTTTGGAGAATGAGAGGAACTCCAAGGAAAGAGAGCTTACCACATCATGGATGGAAGGGAAGGCAACACAGACTACAGACAGGAAGCTACACAGGATTATTCCTCAATGCAGCCTACTCTCAGCTGGATTTGCATCAAATTCACAGAAGAAAGCCGTCCAGTGCACTGCAGAGTGAAAGAGAGATTATGTTACAGTGTCTCTAAAACATACCTTCCTATTAACTTATTTTTTCTTTAGTGAAGACTGTGATTTTAAAAAAAGCAACATCCCACTTACCAGTACTCTAGTTGACAATTGCTTTATATTTTAGAAGTATTCCCTTTTATTTTTATTTTATTTTATTTTTGAGATGAAGTCTTACTTTGTCGCCCAGGATGGAATGCAGTGGCAGGACCTTGGCTCACTGCAACCTCCGCCGCCTCCTGGATTCAAGCAATTCTCCTGCCTCAGCCTCCCGAGTAGCTGGGATAACAGGCATGTGCCACCATGCCTGGCTAATTTTTGTATTTTTAGTAAAGATGAGGTTTTGCCATGATGGCCAGGCAGGTCTCGAACCCTTGACCTCAAGTGATCCACCCACTTCTGCCTCCCAAAGTGCTGAGATGACAGGCATGAGCCACCGATCCCAGCTAGAAGTCTTCCCTTTTAAAACATATATGTAAGCACTGAATGTCTAGGCTGTAAGTTACTGGAGCCCTCACTCAATGGCAGTCTCCTACTCAGCACTTTACCTTCAGAAAAAGGCAGCAAATGCAGGAAAACAAGCAAATTTTATTAACTTTTTAAAAAGTAATTTGAGCACATGGCTCTGACTTAGTACAGATTCTGCCACTCAATCATCTACACACTTAACACTATAAAATGAGGATGCATGTTCAGAATGATGACTCTGAGACATGATGAGGCACCCCACATCAAAAAGGGACTCATTTCATTTACTGTCCTGTGCTTTCCAAGGTGAGATATCTGCCTCCAATATACGTACATATATTTTTAATTTCAATTTATGTTCCAGCTGAAGGGAATGTCTGGTTAATCTTTAACCAACATGAAAATTTAATTTAGCAAAACAACTCCTTCCTGAGGCACTCTGATTAATTGAGGGTTATTGTAGCTAACATAAATGTCTCGTCCACGATGTTCACCTAAGGCGGATTTCAAAATGGAAATTTGCATAAAATCTTAGCTTTTCTAAAGTTACAGACTCTCTTAAAATTGTTCCTATCTGAAACTGACGCTGCCCTGCTGCTAACAATCAAAAAAACGTAAAGTTGTGATCATTTTTATTTTTCGGCTCAAGCACCTGTTACATTTTAAAGTTATGATGTGTAAAGTTGATCACCACAGGAAGCGTTTGATAAAACACATACTGAAAAATAGGTCGGTGTTCAAGTGCACTTCCGTTCCTTTTTTTTTTTTTTGATACCCTAACTTACATTCAACTTTATAGTGTTACTTTGTCTGTTTTTCCTTTATTTACACAACTAAATAGAGCATAGCTACTTCCTGAAGTCCAGATCACAGTTCTTAGACAGAGGCAGGAGAATCATACTGATCATCCAAAGAGGACACCCCACTTTTTTGGGGGGTGTGTATGAACTTTAACTCTTTGTAGTGGTGGTTTGTAAAAAGTTAATCCTGCCAGTCACTGAGAGATGGATTTCATGGGTTTCTAAGCTGCTCCTTCTGGGGTCTGATGAGGTAGTGAAAAGGTACTTTGTAGTTTGGGTGTGAAACCACTGTGCCATCTTAAGACTTGTCTCTTCCCCATGTGTTCACGCAGGTGAAATGAAAAGTGAAAATCTATATGTCCACCAGTATCTGCTTTGAGATTCTCATAGTGAGTTACTAATGGTCTCCTTTTAAGTCTCTTCACTAATGCTCACTGTCCTCTTTGACACACTCGTAAGTGTGGAATTTCCATCCATTGTGAAAGGTTTGCAAAGTGTGTGCTCTGTACTGGGTAGGCAGGAGAAGGGTCAGGGCTGTACAGGAAAGCCAGGCGTGGCTCTTGCCCTCAGGGCGTTCATATGTGGCTGAGATGAATGACACAATTAAAGAGCAATAGGCTCATTACTCCAGCAGGGTATTTATAGCAGTAATAGCAACTTTTCTAGCACAGAGGCACTTAAGGGCAGGAACTGTGGCTTCCTCATTTGTGTACCTCCTGCAGTGCGCTCTCCATGTAGTAAGTTGGCAATAACTATTCTTCTTTACATTTAACAGATGTACAAAAGCAAAACTGTTCATCCCTCACAAGCCAGTCCTCCCCACTTTTCTATTTGGGATCTTGGCACCGTTATCTTTGTGGATGTGGGCATCCAAAGCCTCAGGTTATATTCGTGCCCTATTCTCTTTCTCTTTGGTCCCCCACATCCAAGCAGCTGCCAATTCATTTTGAGTCTCCCCTTCCATTTCTCCTAAAACACTTTCCCATCCATTCGCAGTTGGGGTTATGAATTCTCTTGGAAATGCGAACTTTTGTCTGCTCTTCCTGTCTCTAGCTTTCCTTCCGCGCATGCGCCAATTGTGTCTTCCTGGGCTGAGCCTAGATGATGTCCACACGTAACCGCTTTCCTTCTTGGCCTCGCAAGCCGCTCTGTGCAGCCTCTGCTCCATTTAGGCAAGTGGGCCATTCCCTGTCCCTACAGGGTTCTCCCACATTCCCCTGTCTGCCTCAGGGTTCTGAGCTCCCGCCACTGGGAATTTTCTCCCTGTCTATCTCCACCTTTCAAAACGCTACCATTTGCATTATTCAGGGGTTTGGGTTGCAAAAAGAGAAAGTGCCTCTGGGTACCTTAAGCAGAACAGGAGAATTTACTAGAAGCATATCAAGTAGCTCACAGGGGAACTGGAGAGCAGAAGGGGTGAGAATGGAGCTGGCTAACTCCTGTGGGAGGGACGTGCTGGGACTATTTCAGCTATGGCAAATTGAATATCACCCTCCCTTGTCCTTGTCACCCTCTCCAGTTTCACAGTCTTGAGTGGGAGGGTTCCACTGGCCAATTCCAGGCTGTTCATTCTCACAGGGCTTCTGGGAATGGAGAGACTGAGGTGCCCACTTTGCCTCCCTCCAGGGTTCAGACAGGCCTCTCTAAAACCAGGAAGGGGCTAGACACGGGGCAGCTCAATTAAAGGCAGCTTCCCACCACATCATCTCTCAAGGTCATTGCCAATGCCACCACCTTTCATAAAGCCTAAAGCCTAAATCCTCTCCTGATTCTCCAGACATATTTTCTTTGGTACTGTTCATATTTAGTTTTATATTATAGTTATTTGTATGCTCGTTTCAACCTTCTTTTTGCATCTTTCCTCTCCATTTCCCCTAAACTATTTTCCCATCCGTTCACTCCACTCCAGTTTGCGTTATCACCTCTCTGAATAATGCAATCTTATATCTGCTCTTTGCACATCCAGATGTTCTTTGATATCTGCATCAAATGAATGAATCCTGAAGTGGACCTTATAATGCCTTACAAATAGAATTACACCAGATATGCTTAATTGAATTGATGATTAAGAGAGAAGGTCATGAGAAAGCAGACATGAGTGTTTACCATGTGCTGAACACACAGTTGAGACACGTTTTTATTATCTCCTTTAATTCTCACAACCCTTTGCAAGAGCACTATTAATATCTGAGGCTCAGAGAGGTGAAATGACCCCAAGGCACAGGCTCGAAGGTAGGCTTTGAGCCTCTGACGTCTGACTTGGACAGCACCCTCAACCTCGCTTTGTGTTTTCCATGAGTTCAACGAGGGATTAGAGAAAGCCTTGAATGGAGATCTGAAGGAGGGGGACAGGGAATTCCTTAACCACCTTCACACCACAGAAGGCTGAAACTAGTATGACTCAGTGTGGCACTGTGGGCAGAGCTGAGTGACTGAAGCAAACAGCTTACACTGGACAGAGGTAAAAAGGAGATTGTATGGCAGGACTAAGTTTGAGGGGCCTTTGGAAGAGAGGTCATAAGGTGTAATGCTGATGTGATTTTAGGCAAAAGTGTACTACACCTCCTTCCACTCTATGTTTTTTATGCTTTCAATACTTTGTGATTGAAGACAGTAAAACAGGTGTGGACACATTAATGGAATAGAATGCAGGAAAACCTGTATAGTTTTAGATAAAACATAAGCTTCAAAGAAATGTCTCCCCCATATTAAGCCTTGCAGTGGGTTGGATGTTGGCCCCAAAAGATATGTTCACCTGGAAGCTGAGAATGTGACCTTATTTGGAAAAAAGGTCTTTGCAGATGTAAGATAAGGATGTCGAGATGACATCATGCTGGATTACAGTGAGCCCTAAATTCAATGATACTTGTCTTTACAAAAAGAGAGAAGGGAAAGGACACAGGGAACCAGGTTGTGTGAAGACAGAGAGGCAGAGGTGGGAGTGACGCTGCCACAAGCCAAGGAATGCCTGCAGCCGCCAGAAGCTGGGAGGGGCAGGGAAGGATTGTCCTCTACAGCCTTCGGAGAGAGACTAGTGTCTTGATATTAGACTTCTGACCTCCAGAACTTTGAGAAAATAACCTCTGTTTTGTCACCTAGTTTGCAGTCATTTGTTAAGGCAGCCCCAGGAAACTCACACAGGCCTCTCAGGACTAAATCTCCCAGCCTCCCTGGGGGAAAATGCTCAGTCTTCTGTCATCAGATAACTTTTGAGGAGACCGTGGTGAGCAATGGGGAGCCATGAGAAGTTCTTAAGCACAACCACCAGCAAATGGAAGCAATTTATAGGAAGGTTAGGATGACATTGATGTCCAGTGCAAATCTCAGGGATTTAACAAGTAAGTAATGGGAGACCAGTTGGAAGGCAGTTGTGGGGAAATGAACAAGTGTTTTGGAGTCACGTACATGTAGTTCTGACCCCAGTTATTTGATCCACTGATCAAGTGATTTCATCTGTAAAATGGGGACAATACTATTGTGTGTGGATTAGAGATGATTTATGTCAAGAATTCAATCAAGATACTTTATAAGCATTGCTAGGAATGATGTATAAGTTACGATGCCAGGGATGGAAAGGGAAAGAAAGGTGCAGTCAAAAAGATGTTTAAGAATCACCAGAACTCAGAACCATGGGGGTAGACTGAAAGGGGTCTTAGTGTCATTCAGTGCTCTTCTGGCTTTTCTTGGGGAGAACTTGGAGAGAGGGAAGGAAAAGCCAAGATGACAATGAGGTTTCTCGCAGGAGCTGAGGTGCCTGGTAGACTCTTGGCCAGGCCTGAAACTGTGGGAGGAGGAGCTGGTCTGGGGAGGAGATGAGTTTCATTCTGAACATGGTGACCTAGAAGAGATGCTGGGCCATGTGTAGGGAGTGCAGATTAGCTGGGGAGCTCTTTAAGGCTACGGGTCTGGGAGTTAATCAATGAAGGTTTAGACAGGGAGTGTACAAAAAACAATCAACTCTCTCTTAAAAAAAAAAAAAGATGCATATCAGAATAAAAACAAAGGACCACCATCTGCCTTGGGAATATTACTTTTAGAGGGTGGGAAGACGACAAACTCTCTAGAGGAAGCAGATGGGCAGGTCAGAAAGGCAAGAGAATCGGAACTGGCTGTGTTTGATGAATGAAAAGATGATGGTGTTTCTGGAAAGAGCAGAAATGCCACATACTTCAGAAAACTGCATAGGATAAAGATTGACAAAGGGCCACTGGATGTAGATAATGACATCGGTGACTTTCAAAAAAATCAGAGAAGGAAGAGGCATGCAACAACCACGATTCCGTGAAAGTTTACAAAGCAAACAAGCTAGAAACTGGGTCAACATTGTTATACTTATTTTGAGTAAATTAATTTAAAATTGGGCAGACTGATGACTAGTATTCTTCTTTCCTTATTGTAAAGCTAGATATTAGTAACACGAGGCTTGCACAAAAGGATGAACTGAAGTAGCTTCTTTCACAGGATCAAAACAAGGAAAAAGGAGGCTGTCCTGATTCCCTGAGCTTGTACCTGATCCCTGCTCAGCGTACTGTGCCTTCTTCCACTTACTGAGCTATTGAGGGCTACCTACTGCCAGGGTCCTTCACATAGGAGGTAGGTAAATATTATCTCCCCATTTGACAGATGTTAGAAAGGCTAAGGACCACCTGTGCAAGATTACACAGTTCAGGAAGTCAACAAACACTCACCTGTCTGACTTCAAAGCTACACTTACTCTAGTTACCTGTCCTTGGGTACTTCCTTTCTGGAAGGAAGCAGATGACTGAATCAAATAATACTGCCTTGTAACCTTGGGTAAATTATTATTGTCTTAATAGTAAGCAGAGACCAGCGGCCTAAGAAAGAATCTCATTAACATGGATGCAGGCTATCCTGCCAGGAAATCAGAATCATTTGAATATTAGGATTTCCTTTGGGAAACCATATGGGGAGGAGAAAAGACATCCGGATGCATGTGTCTGTGAAAGGGAAACTTGCGTCTTTCCCCTTGCTCTTGGGTTTTAATCTTCCAAGTTTGTTTATAGGCTAGCCACAACTTGAGGCTGGGTGAGCTAAACGGTCCCATCATTAGCGACACTCCTTCTCGGGGCACATTCGGGCAGCTCCTCTTCGGATTCTGTCCCCACGGGTGTGCGTGCAACCAGGATTCCACTGGCTGGGGCTGGCCTGGATGCCTGGGAGGCAACAGAGGTCGAGTTTCTTCTCCTTTTAGGAAGTGCCTCGGACAGGGATGATGGACTAAAAACGTGCCTGGTTGGGAAAGTAAATAGATGCAAGGCAAATAAATAAAAATGCCCACAAGCAATTACAAGGAGGAAGTGACATTTTTATTTAAGTCACTTTTCTGATGGACACCAGGCCTGCTTAGCTGAGTGCCGTGGGAATGCTTCCGGGAGGGGGGCGGCTGCCCGGCAACTACAGCTTCGCGATAAGGACATCAAACAAACAAAAAAGAGGACGCAAAGCCCAC
>NW_012117599.1:9887503-9901465 GCF_000951035.1 Colobus angolensis palliatus
TCGCAGGGCCCCGGCGCAGGGACCGGGGAGGCCGCGATCGGCCGGGAGAACTTAACTGTGTTTATTACAACTATTTATGATCGCGTACAAAGCTGGGCTAGCGTGGGACCGTGCGGTGGCCAGGGTCGCCAGGGCGCGTGTGCCAGGGAAGAATAGCCGCGGATCGCAGGGCCCCGGCGCAGGGACCGGGGAGGCCGCGATCGGCCGGGAGAACTTAACTGTGTTTATTACAACTATTTATGATCGCGTACAAAGCTGCTGTCACATCGCATAAAGGTGGTCCTCGCTTCGGCGAAGGGAGCTTTTGTGCCCGGCTTCAGGCTCTGCGCCCTGCCCCAGATTTACAGGACTCTTACAGCCACCTGAACCAAAGTTTCTCACAATCGCTCGGCCCTCTCGGTTTTTTTCTGGGCGATTTAATCACCCAGTGGTTTTGGAAAAATTTGATGTGTGAGTTTTAAGGCATGGACAGTAACTCCCTTATGAGCACAGTTAGCTTGGCATTGTGGGGAGGGGTTTCATTTGCAAAACGCTGTAATTTGTAGACAATAAGGATCTCTGTGAAGGTCTGCGCTGGATGCTAGGGGTCATTGGCTGGTGGACCCCAGGCACCTGACTTCAACTAGTTTTGTAGCAGCTTCAGGGACAAAGCCGAGCGTGCGTGGAGTCGTGGAGTCGGCCTTGGTCACTTCTCACAATTCAGGTTGGCAGATTCCTCTTTATTTGGCTTTGTTTATTTTGCCAACAGGTTTAAGGCCGCTTCTGCCAAGTTTGCATATGCATGATGGGATGAGCAGGCCCCAGTGTGGGCAGGAGGGGGCCTAAAATATCGCATGGGCCAGCTCCATCCCTCGACCCAGAAAGAAACAACCCTGAGAGGCCGGTGGGCGTGGCTTGGTGGGACCCACAGGTAGGGGAGTCCCTTCCTGGCCCAGGCCCAGGCCCAGGCCCAGTCCCCCCTTCTCGGAAGGGATTTTGTGTAGGAATGAAAGTGATTCAGGGTGTTTTTCATGCCTCTGTTTTAGATGTAGTTATCAAGTCTCAAAAGTGACTGAAAATGAAATTAACCTGGGCTGCTTTAACTTACCGAAACGGAACTGTGCTTGTGAACACTCCCTCAATTCATTTTCCAAGCTTCATAGATAAGCAGGTGAATTAGTAACAGGATTCAAGCCTATGCGAGTTTTATGTAAAGAGAATGGCAGTCATCGGACACATGGAGGAGAAATTGACTTCGCCTGGAGATTGGGCTAGACATGGAGGTTTTTTGAAGTTTGGAACAGGGATTTCCTGAGAAGCAAGTGTTAACCCTGCTTCTGAAGAAGTGAACACAAGGGAAAATCCTACCTCAGTATATTCTGCCCTGGAGGTTGGTTAGATGTAGTTTTGACTGGAGAAGGTGGCAGAATCTTAGTGGTCTTCTGGCGGCTACTTGAGGCTGAAATGGAGAACTTTAGGCATAGGAAGCTGTGGAGGTGCCTGGCCCACTTCCTGTCCGGGAGGCCTCTCCTGGATTCTGAGCTTCTTTCCTGCTTCATAAACATTCAGGGGGATTGGTCATGAAACACTGGATGAACTTGGGTCACAAATTGCCATCAGGAAGAGTTGGCTGCTGCATAAGCCCCTCTGTCCACTTGTGGAGAAACTGACCCTGTTAACCGTGGGGCTCGCTGAAGGTGCATTGCAGGTGGCTGTGCTCAGTTTTCAGGCTTTGTGTTTTGCTTAGGACGCGCTGCATACTTAAATCTCCTTCATCCCTGCTCTGTTTGACCCTGACATATTCCCAGGCTCTGTCATTTACATTTTGGGTTATTTAGCTTTTCCAACAAACAGCAGATCTTATGTACACAGTACTGTATTTGAGAAATGCACTATCATCCATTTTAAATACACCGGAAATCTTCCTTGCATGTGCACAGACTGGATAACCTTTTAAAATACCCTAAGACTCCGCGAATGGCGCAGAATGCACTGGAGTCCTTTACTTGATCAGTTGCGCTAGCTTAATTTGCCCTGGCTAGAGCAGGCTGTGCTGCTCTATGGGACACCCGTTTTTCTAACTGCTCAGACTGGCTTGCCATGTGCACTGGGGGAGACAAGGCTTGTGGAATTCATTCTCTGACATTAAAAATGAGTCTTAATGACTGAAGAGCCCAAAATTGCTTGCCGGAACTGCAGGGGAGGATGATGAGCGATGTTTGGGAAAACTGTTTTCACAAGTGAACTGGAAACTCCCCACAACTCACTTCAGAGGCTTAGGAAATTAGTTTTCCCATCCAGAGGGATGGCAAGTGGCACTTCCAAATGGTTTCTCTTTCCTAAAATGAGTGATGGAAATACTTCACGGCATGTTTTCAAAGGGCCTAAGCTAAAACGTGATTTCATGTGTGTTGTTCCGTGCCTGAGTTAAGGCAACTCAGAAGAAGGTCATGATAGCCTTTTAATGGGTTATCAAAAGTATACAGCTAAAGCAAAAATAGTTTTGCATTTCTTTCGGCCATTTAGTAGCACAATTAAAAAATTAGACTCTATTCTTTTCCTGCATTTTCCTTTGAACATATCCCAAAGTATGTTTATTTCTAAAGGTAAATGAACATTAACAAATATTACCTCTGCCCAGTGACACACATCCACACACACATGCACCGGCACATACATTCCTACCTCCAGAATCTTCTTTCTTGAAACTGTGGAAATGAAAGTTATTTTGATTGAGGTAGCAGTGTCACAGTGATGTCTCACTGTGTCACTGTCCCTGACCAGGCTGAGTTGCCTTGGTGTCCTGAGTTCTTACTCATCCCAAGGGTCATCTCTTATTTCTTTTCTTCCCCACATCTTATCAACTCCAAACTAGAGGGGATGGCATCATCTTTAAACCTCCACAGCACTTTCTTTGTATCCCTGATTTGTCATCTGTGATATTCTTTTCCACAGTTTTTGTTTTTTGTTTGTTTGTTTGTTTTTTTAAAGCAGGGTCTCACCCTGTCACCCAGGCTGGAGTGCGGTATCACGATCACAGCTCACTGAATCCTTGAGCTTCTGGGTTCAGGCAATCTTGCTACCTCAGCCTCTGAGTAGCTGGGACTACAGGTGTGCACCACCATGCCCAGCGAATTTTTTTATTTTCATTTTTTTGTAGAGGCAGGGTATTGCTGCTTTGTCAAGGCTGGTCTCAAACTCCTGGGCTCAAGTGAGCCTCCTGCCTTGACCTCCAAAAGTACTGGGATTACACACCTGAGCCACCATGCCCTGCCCTATGGTTTTTTTTGCCTTAATCTTTTCTTTAATAGATTCTGAACCCCCTGGGGGCAGACTGGTCTTGCCACTTATACACAATGGGTGTGTAACAAATACTTATTGAATATGTGAATATTGAGTTCCCAGCCTGTCAGTATTGGGGCTCTAGCCTCCCACTGAGATTCGAGTGGTAAGAGACCTCCAGCACTCTTGTAAATCTCAGAAACTTCTGTCTACGCCGGAAGACTTTGACCTCAGGATGTTCAGACAATGGGAGAATTTAGTCTGTTGGCCTCTCTATTTGGCAAATTTTCTGTCACATGAGTCATTTGTAGTCCTGAAGCTACATTTAAAACAACAATGGCAATAACAAAAACAAAGCCAGACCCGTACCCACCTACATGACCTGGTGGGCTGGCTGAATGGTTTACTTTTGTAGGTTAGTCTGTTCATATCAACCTGAATTCGAAACGCTGGGCAGAGCGTTTGTGATCCTGGCCTGGTAAGTTAGTTATTTGTGTCACCCCTTCTTTCTACTATTGTATTTGTAGTGTTTTTAAGAAAAGAAGCTTCAAGTGCGCTCAGAATTTTAAGTATTGCAGTTGCTTCTTTTGAGACAGTTTTGTGAAGTGGGGTGTTCCTGTTGCCCAATTGTTAGTGAGGACCTAAAATGCCATGATGAGAGAATGGCATGTACTAATGCATGCACGCTCATTCATCATTTGCAAAGTCCTCTTCACATACACCATCATTTTAAGAGTCAGAATAACATGGCGCACTTGGTTCTGGCCCTCATTTCTAGGTAGGAGACTAGGGATGACAGAGCTTGAATTTAGGGTTAAGTCCTTCTGCACCAACGTGTTGCTGGGTAGAGTTGTTTTATCCTGAGGCAGTTTACGAAACACAGTGTCCTTGGGTGTCTGCCTTTGCCATGTCGCAGCTGTGTGTGGATATTGGCGGAGAAGATTCTGGGTGTGAGTTGACTGAGGTTGAGCGGTGTGAGGGGAGGCCGGCAGGAGCAATGTCAGTCTCTCTCGTCCTCACACTCTGGTTATGGGCCAGGGTTACCCTGGAAAGCCTCCTCAAGTTGAGAGAGCTTATTCCTGTTTAGGGCGTGTATTAGTCAGCTCCAGCTGCCTTAAGAGAATAAAACACAGAGGCCAGGCGCAGTGGCTCACGGCTGTAATCCCAGCTACTGGGGAGGCTGAGTCACGCGAATTGCCTGAACCCAGGAGGTGGAGGTTGCAGGGAGCGGAGATCGCGCCACTGCACTCCAGCCTGGGTGACAGCGTGAGACCCTATCTCAAAAACAAACAAACACACACACACACAGACACACCAAACAGAATGGGTGGCTGAAACTGCAGACATTTATTTTCTCACAGTTCTGGAGGCTGGAAGTCCACGACCCTGGGGCCGGCAGGGCTGGTTTCTGTTGAGGATCTCTTCCTGGCTCGTCTTCTTGTGTCCTCACTCACATAGCCTGCCTTCTGTGAACGTACTGAGAGAGAGGTCTGGTGTCTCTTCCTCTTATTGGATCAGGGCCCCACCCTTAAGACCTTTTTTAACCTTAATTGCCTCCTGAAGTGTCCTGTCTCCAAATATAGTCACTTAGGGGTTAGGGCTTCACCATATGAATTTAGGGGGGACAATTCAGCCCCTGCCAGTGTGTCTGTCTAGGTTCTACAACAGGGCTGATGCTTTCAGGAAGACCTGGTGCTCCCATCATCCAGATCTGGGATCTGTGTTTATTTGGGGACACCTACCAGGGATGGTTAGAGTAGTCACAAGTATGGAGGGAATGTCAGCTCTTTACATGTTGGTTGCAGCACCCCATAACAGGGAACAAGCCTTGGTGCTGGCCTTCCAAAGGCTGGAAAGGTTTTAAGTAGAGTGATTGAAGAGAGAGAAAAATCTTGACTCGATTTCATTTATGGAAGCTTCTCTTCAACTTAGGTAGGTAGACACTTATTTGGGGGTTGGTTTGTCTTTGATTGAGACCATGATAAAATATCAGTGATATGCAAAGGAAAGTCTTTTCTGAACCCTGGATGAAGAGAGCAATGCAAAAGGAAGGACCAGTGGCAGCCAGGGTAGAGAGGCCATCCCCTCTGAGTCTGCCATCTCTGTGATCGTGCAGTCTTTGCCACATGAGCAAATATCCCTTAGCAGAATGTGCATGACAGTGGTGAGGTGCACCCCGAGCATGGCTTGAATGTTTCTGACCTAGGCCAGTTTGCCTTGTTCAGACATAAGGCAGGAGCAATGCCTGCATGACTGACCTCCCTCTAGCTCCAGATCTGTATGTTCATTCATGCTTTGTTTGCTCATTCATTCACATTTATTAATGCATAAGAATTATCCAAGTTCTTACCGGTCATTTCCACCATCCCAAACCATTTGCAGCATCTCCTGCAACCTGCCTGCCTTCTCAGTTATATTCCCCGTCACCGACTCACTCGGTTATCCTTAAATTCTCCCTCAGCCCCCAACTAGTTATCAACCCCTATTGATTCTACTTCCAAAAGATCTAACATCTCAACCCTGCTGTCCTTTTTCTCCTTCCCTTGGACATCAAACCGCTTTTTAACCATTCCTGCCAATCCATCCCAAGCTTACTGCACCCTGACAGTCAGGTCTGGCCACGACCTGCACACGGTGGCTCTCCACCATCCTTAGGTCAGTGACTCAAGTCCCCAGCATGGCAGTCATGGGCCTGCACGACTGGGCTCCCCCTCTGTTTCTCCCAGCATCTAAATATTCCCTTCTCCATATACACACATGCTGAGCTACAAGTCATCTGTGGCCACCCACTGACAGTTTGCTAATTGTGATAACAAAACTAAGTTTATCATCAGTTTGTTTTTAAAGACTCTCTCCATTGGGACTGGTTCAGGGTTCTCCTGTGCAGTAATGGCGGGATTACCCCACTAGAGCTTTGCATGGAATTGAGCGTGGGCCCGGCTCTCTGTCGCGGGAGGAGGGGAGACTAAGTGCAGAAAATGGTGTGTATGTGTGTTTTAATGTGGACTCTCTCCCTGCAAATGCCATTTGAACTGATGGATTGTCAAGAGCAGCGCTGACCCCTTGAAATACAATGTGAACCACAAATACAAGCCCCAGATGTAATCATAATGTTCTGGTAGCCACATTAAAAATGTAAAACGAAACAAGTGTTATTAATTTTCATCATATATTTTATTTTGCCCTATATATAAACTCTGTATGTAATCAATATAAAATGTAATTAATAAGATAATTCATATTCTTTTATTTGTGTGAGGGCTTTGAAATTCAGCATGTAGTATATACATTTACTGCACCTCTTAAGAGGCTCCCTCTCGCTGCATTTTGATTGGCCTTGGCCACATGTGACTAGTGGCAGCTTTGTTGCAGAGTGTGGGTCTATACGCTTTTCATGATTTAAGCTTCATTTACTGTCTGTTTTCCAAAGCTGAGATAGCTAAAGAGACAAAGTGAAAACAATGTAGAATAATTATAATTGTAATTATGATTATGCTTTACTGGGAAAGGTGTAACCTTTTTAAATATAAGGAGTAATGCCATACTTCAGGCACTCAGTGCATGATGTTTCAGAGCACTAAAATCAGATTCAGTTAAAAGTGAATATCTATCATCAAAATACCTTGTTCATTTTACAAATATTTAAAAATGTGCTTTGAATTCTAGAAGTTACCAGTGTAAAATAACATTATTGTATATCAGTATTCAACACATTTCTTTTTTAAAAATTTGTTCAGCACCATAGGAAAGGTGAAAAATGACATTGCTAGACAGTGATGGGGTATAGGTGTTATTTTGTTACATAGATTGCCTAAGGGTAAGTCAGGGCCTTTATTGTATCCATCACTCAAATAACATACATTGTACTCATTGAGTAATCTCTCATCATCCAGCCCTTCCCACCCCATTACCCTTCAAGTTTCTGGTTCCATCTGGATAATGGTCTCCAGTTCCATCCATGTTGCTGCAAAAGATATGATTTCATTCTTTTTTTTATGGCTGAATAGTAGTCTGTTTTCTTTATCCAGCCATCTGGAGTATTCATATTTCTGATACATATTAAGTACAAGCTAAAATCATATATTTTTGAAGTGAACATTAACTTCTTCCTTCGCACGGGGACACAGACAAACACAAACACACACACGTTGTAATCACTGTCCTAAGCACTTTCCACGTAATAACTCACTGGGTCCCCACCAACGGAGCGTGTGGTACTTTCTGTTTGTATCTTCATGGCTAAGGAAAGGGAGGCTGCCATGTCTTAGGTTCCACAGCTAGACTCTGACCAAGCTAGCTGCCATCCCTTCATTAAGATGTATCTGAAAATACATAAAACAGAACCATAAACTTTTATTATGGTGTAAGATTTGAGAAACATTGATGGAAAATCGTTGATAGGGAGTGGAGCTTGCCTACAGGTTCATTCTGGGAACCCCTTATCAGGCAAGTGGTTGGGGAAGGCCCTGGACTTTGGAAGGACATCATGGATAACTGACACCTTGGAGGAAGGGAAGCCTTGGATGGTCATCGCTGGGCACCATTGGCCTGGCTGCTTCTCTCCCCCAGCCCCCTTGCCGTGTTCTGTAAGCTGGTGGTCCTCCACCTGCCCGTCTCCAACTCTGCAGGAAGCACCAGCATCCTCTGGGGAGAACCGCTGCTGGAGGGAACTGCAGTGGCACTGGGTGACGGGGGGAGTATTTTCTTAGTTCAAGTGGCCATGTAGGTGCCATCGTACATGCCTGGGTGATGTGCCTCTTCATCAGTAGCTGTGTGGTGGGTCTCCACCCTCGTCTCTCCGCACTGGGGGCTGAGAAAACAGGAGTGTGTGTCTTCTCACTCGTCCAGGTGGCCCCCGGACCTTTGTGCTGTTGGAATAGCTTGCACAAGGCCATTTTTGCTGCTGCCGTTTTTCCTTAATGAGTTGCTGTTGTTGAAGTGAAGGTAGGCAGGTAGGTTCTTGCTGAAAACCTTGTAGCAGGACATACTAAATCCTTTTCCTTTGTGCTTTTATGACATCTGGGAAGGTCTTGAAGAATTCTAAGGTGGGTTTGAAATCTGCTTCTGAGGTCATGAGAGAGGCCAGGTCAAGTCCAAGTATGGATTCTTGGGAGACTGCTGCTACAGGTCCTAATGGGAACTTTGACACTGGCTGTTCTTCCAAGTGAGTTGTCTGTGCCAGCTTCTCGAACCTACCCTTTTGTGTTGAGAGGGCCATTGGGGCCATCAGAGGATTGAGCAGTGCTCCCTGGAGCAGATGGGACTGCGACAGGACTGTGAGTCTGGCATCTCTGTTGGGAGAAGCTCCTGCATGTTCCACGTTTTGGAGGGGCTGCAACTTGGGCAGTTTCTTTCAACTCACAGGTTTAGATTTGCAGTCATACTGCCTCTCATGTGGCCACTTCTATGCCTAGCAGGTTCCAGGATGTGTGGTGGCAAAGATTTGTTTACTTAAACATGCTTTATTTCCCAGCAATGATGGGGGCAGCCAGGAAGTGAAAAGTAAGTTAGATGATGGTGAGATCACAGGGAGATGCCTAGAAAGACGCCCATGCCCGTCTTGGAAGACAAAGTCCATCAGTGTCTCCTTTGATTTTCCTTAAAGGTTGTGTCTCTGTTTAATATCGTTTTTTTTTTTCTCTTTGAGATGGAGTCTCACTCTGTCGCCCAGGCTGGAGTGCAGTGGCCGGATCTCAGCTCACTGCAAGCTCCGCCTCCCGGGTTTACGCCATTCTCCTGCCTCAGCCTCCCGAGTAGATGGGACTCCAGGCGCCCGCCACCTCGCCCGGCTAGTTTTTTGTATTTTTTAGTAGAGACGGGGTTTCACCGTGTTAGCCAGGATGGTCTCGATCTCCTGACCTCGTGATCTATCCCTCTCGGCCTCCCAAAGTGCTGGGATTACAGATTTGAGCCACCGCGCCCGGCCTGTTTAATATCCTAAGAAGTTTGACTGAGTATTTAAGGATGTCTGCAAGTCAACAAATATTTTAATTATGTCGCTTATGAGCCTGGCTACAGGAGAGAAGAGCAGTTGCTGTCTCTTTCACGCTTTCCCTCTCGTCAGCTGTCTTCATTTTAAGGACAATCACTTTAAAAGCTTGTATTCCTGTTTGTGTGCGTCTGTGGGAGGTGGGGGGTGGGGATGCATTGGTAAGAAAACAGCCTCCCCAACAACTTTTTTTTTTTTTAACTGCTCTGCATGATGGAAGCCAACTTGGAGACATTGACATAAAAACCACAAGCTGCCTGAGTATTTTTAAGAGACCAAAAAATAACAAGGGATTCAGGGAGTTATTTTGAGAGAGTTTTCGGGAAATTTAGTATAGGTGAAGAGTGAATTTTTATCAAATGATTAAAAAAAAAAATGAAACAACCTTGGTAGCAGAATCTAGCAAGATGGTTATAAAAACAGATTTTTTTTTTCTTTCCGGCCATTTCCATTCTTTCTTTCCATTCTTCTGGTTCTCCCCTCACTTTTTTGTGTGTGACTCCCCTCATCCCGTCTCTCCCGCCCTGAACACCATTTATCTTAAAGTGTGTGTGTTTCCTATCTGTCTTTGTTACTGCACTCACAGGACTTTTTCTTATGTGCTTCTGTTACTGTCTTCTTAGGACCTTCCTAGCTTGGATTTAGAAGGTTCTCTTCCCTTAAATTAAGCCATCTGTCTTGCTTAAGTTCCCTTCTTTACTAGGTCTGTTTTACATGGTGCGGTAGACGAGACCCAGTGGTGCCTATGAAGAAACGTGGCATTATCGTCTTCCTTAAAAAAGGAGGAGGGTGTCAGACACCGTGCTGTTGTGATTTTCATTTTGAAGCTTTGCTGAGTAGAACTAAAGTTCAGTTGATTGATCACCTATAGAATAGGTGTCTAGTGTTGAATTTGTTGCTTCTGAACTTGATTGTGCCAAGCACCTTATCCCTCAGACATCCCAGCGGGTGCAGCCGATTCCGTCTTCCGTAAGAAGTAGGTTTTCCTTTCGTGAATGCCTCCGGTTGGTGAGGGTTCCATGTGTAAGGAAGAAAATATGTTTTCAACACGCTGCACATTCATACATGTTGCTTCTCATTCATTTTAGATCTTATTAGTTATTAGAACTAGATTGGGAAGTAGAAACAATTTACGTGTGCAGGTACACAAATACCTTTTTAAATGTTAGTATTTTGAGAGACTTAATTGAGATCCGAACCCACGTCTAGAAATTCGTGGTTCTCAGCTCGGGCAGTTTTGCCCACGTGGACATTTGGTGATGTCGGGAGATCTTTTTCATTGTCGTGCCTGTGGGGTGCTACTGACATTTAGTGGGATGCTAGACCAGGGATGCTCCTAAATATCCTGCAATGTGTAGGACAGCCTCCACAGCAAAGAATTAACCAGTTCAAAATGTCAGTATTTAAGCAACCTTGATATAAGTGAATGCTGCTCTGCTTTATTTAAATGTTTAAGTCAGGGGCACATGCATTCCTTCACACAGTTGCCTTTGGAGATCAATTTCTTTTCCATTTTAATAAACATAGTGAAAAAATACATATGTAGATATCTAAACACAATTTACACATGTATGCAGTTAAATGGGTAAAGGAGAAACTGTAATGTAACTGACTTAGCCATGTGTTTTGTTGATCTGTAATAATATGAGTGTTAAAGTAATGACAGGCGTTACTTTTTTATTTTCTCATTCAACATATTTGGACCATAAACATACAAAATGCTGATTTTGCGGGAAACATTTTGATACCCGGCTGGGATGTGATAAAAGTACATTCCCCTCAGAATGCCCACTGATGTAGAAGTAATGAGGGAGCTTTTATCAATTACTTTTAATAAGTAATTGATCTTCAGAGTTTGGCCTAATCAAAGACATCTGTTTTCTTAGCTCGGAAGCCTTACATTGGTGATTGTCTACAGAGGAAAATTTGTCTGTGTTGTTGTTACTAGGGTTCATAGGATTCTAGGTTCAGCCTGATAGTTTTTGAGCTGGTCACATATGTTCGCTTTTGAATGTTTAATTTCCTTCCTTGTATAGTTCTAAAATACACTCCTCAGGGGAGAGAGACTAAAAACATCACAAATTAGACCTTACGAAGGAAAAGGGAAAGGGGAAATTCTGATCTGGCTGTTAGTCGCTGACTCCCAGTGTCTACAAAGCTGCTTATTACCTGGCCTAGCATATGATGTTTGCTGTCTGAATGTACTTTTTTTCTCTAAAATAGGCCCTTACTTGATCAAGTAGGATAAGCCTCGAGATGAAGAGAACTGTCAGTTAGAAGTTCCCTTGGCCTTCTCACTGTCTGCTTTGTGTAAATTATTTCCTGTTCCGTTGTTCTTCCCTTTGACTTTGTTGCGTCTTACCCCTCTCTTCCTGTACTGTTTCTAGGATAAGCACAATGTCAGCACTTTGCAAAACTTGGAGCTTTCCTTGGTGGAGGTAGTTAAAAGTACAATCAATCTTTTCCTTTCCTCAATTGTCCCGTCTCATATGGACTGAGAAAGACCTCTGAGAAATTAATAGTAATTCTTTGGACAGACTGGAAAGTTCTGAAGTTGCAACTTTGGAACAATGTGTTTTTCTCTTTATTACTTGCACACTTTGTATCATTTGATTCTAACTTTGTCAGGTAGAGGGAGGCCAGTGTTGTTAATTAGCCCTTTTTTAGATGAGGAAAGCGTGGGTCCCTCACCAGGGCACAGTGACTGGCCCACTGGGGTCCTGTGGTGAGTGGCCATGGGGAAACGTCAGGCCCAAGCAGTGTGGCATGTGGGATGCCCTAGCTCCAGAGCGCCTGGCCCTGGACTTCATTCTGGCTTTGTATTGATGTTATTAAAGTCTGGTCCTCCCTCAAAACATTTGCCTTCGCACAGTGACTGCTTGGCTTTCCATTACAATGGGAGCTGGATTCAAACAGTGTCATTCTGAACTTTACATTTTATTTTATGAGACAGAGTTTCGCTCGTCACCCTGGCTGGAGTGCAATGGCGCGATCTCAGCTCATCGCAACCTCTGCCTCCCGGGTTCAAGCGATTCTCCTGCCTCAGCCTCCCGAGTAGCTGGGATTACAGGCATGCACCACCATGCCCGGCTAATTCTGTATTTTTAGCAGAGATGGGGTTTCTTCATGTTGGTCAGGATGGTCTTATACTCCTGACCTCAGGTGATCTGCCCACCTCGGCCTCCCAAAGTGCTGGGATTACAAGCATGAGCCACTGCGTCCAGCCCCATTCTGAACTTCATTAATGGCTCATGTGGATCCGAACTTCAGCAATCTGGATTCATATGAGGAATAGAGATGGAGAGTCTCCTTTTCCTTTGCTACTGATTTGGCTCAAATTGCATAGCGTAGTTTTAAACTCTCCTGACCTCTGTTTTGTGTTCTGTGAAACTAGGGGTTGCCTGTAATGTGCTTTCACAACCTTTTATAGTCCCAACTTTCCCTGTGTTAAAATTGAGATGGGACCGGATGTTGATGATTAGGGAATTTTTTTTCTTCAAAGCAGCATGGGATGAACTGACTTATGTGTAAATTGATGTTGCTGCTGCTTTTCGCTGAATGTAGTTAGGAGGGCTGGAAGTGTGTGGGTGCAGAGATGTGGAAAAGCTGTGTTGTTCATCCTGATGCCACCAACAGGTCAGACTGTTCTCCTGGCTGTGTTTTCACTCGGTCGTGTACCTGCAGTTCATACCTACAAAGGACCAGCTATGGGCCAGGCACCATGCTGGGTGCTGTGGAAAAACCACAGCAAACCAGACAAACACTGGCCCTCAGGGAGCCTGTAAACCAGTGTGGAGTTCTTACAAGCTCACAATCCACCGTAATCTTAATTAACAAGTATGGAAAATGACGTTCGCCATCTCTGGGTGGGGGAAGCACGTATGGGAAGTCCCCCTCTAACCTCTAACCCACCCCTCAAGGCCAGGCAGAATTCATTTGAAGCATTCCGGAGGATAGTATTTTCTTCGAGATCCTCAGAAGCTCTTCAGTACCCAGGCAACCCCTGGATACTGGAATTGTCACCTGAGCTGAGACATTCGCATGCCAGTTGTAAGCCCGGTCAGTCCCCACCACAGCTGGGGTGAAGCACCTCTATTCTCTTATGCCAGGATGGCTGTTATTACTCCAGGGCCTGGATGAAGCTCAGTTAGTTTGCTTAGGATGAACACATGATTTGTGGGTCAACTTTCAGATAATGTGAACTCTACTTACATGTTGTTTATTGCTTAAGAGCTTTATCTCTTAAAAATGAGTAAAACTACTTGGTGCTTTGAGTGGAATGCAGGTGTCATGTAGCACACTAATACTTCCTTTTTTTTAAAAATTGATATTAAATGCATTATGCCATCACATTTAATATAGAAATGTAAGTAATTTAATCACATTACTTCTCTTGGATTAGTAATGAATATTGCAAATCAATCCTGTGCACACATTTTATAGGTTTGTTTTTTATCCTATTGATGGTTTCATTTGAACTGTGTTTGGCAATTTAGTTTATTTCTTACTCCATTGTAGATGTTCATTTTTGTATTTTTTTTTTTTTTTTTTCTGAGACAGAGTTTTACTCTGTCACCCAGGCTGGAGTGACATGAAAGGATTCAGCAACGATCGAGATTGGATTAGTAATGAATATTGCAAATCAATCCTGTGCACACATTTTATAGGTTTGTTTTTTATCCTATTGATGGTTTCATTTGAACTGTGTTTGG
>NW_012117599.1:9901515-9913436 GCF_000951035.1 Colobus angolensis palliatus
TTTTATATTTTTAGTAGAGATGGGATTTCACCATATTGGCCAGGCTGGTCTTGAACTCCTGACCTCGTGATCTGCCCGCCTCGGCCTCCCAGAGTGCTGGGATTACAGGTGTGAGCCACTGAGCCCGGTCCATTTTTGTGTTTTTTAAATGCAGTGTTGCAAATTCTATGCAGTACTACTGACTACTCAGTCGTCAAGACTGGTACTTCTAACCAGTACCCAGATTACTATACTGCTCTGATAGTAAGTTGTTAAAAACTATTTTCCAAAGGTTGGAACTGACTTCAGGGTTTACATTTAAGCTGTGTTTAACATCTGAAACTAAATTAATGCTAGCATTCAAAACTAATAAAATCATAGTGATTTATCCCTTATTTGACACTGAACCAGCAGATATTTCCCTTAGCTTTTGGCGACATGGATTACAGTAAAATGGTTTTGGTGATTTACTATAATTAATTAATGATAGACTATAATTAATGCTTAGTGTTTTGAATAAACTTAATATGCGAATAATGATAATTTAAATCTGAGTTTGATACAATTTTACATATTGATCAAATACCTAGATTCCTGGTTCTTGGGCCTTCAGAAGAAGAGAATTTCATGTGTTAAGTCCTTATTTGGTCTCATTCAAGGGAACAAGATTTTTTGTTTGTTTATAAACACATGTAGTATATCATTTTACATATTCAGGTACACATAGTATGTTCTCCGGAGAAGGCAGAAAATTATTGCATTTCAGCCACATAATACCCTCACATTAGTGTATTAAGCTGATCAATAGGGGTATTTATCTCCTTTTGTTGAGCAGTGTTTTAACTTTTCCAACGTGTAATTTGTTATCGTTGAAAGTCAACCATGTTACCTTATACATACAGGCTTTTATATAATATTACACATAAAAACATATGGTATATATTTTTTAAGTAAGCCCTTAATTTTAGAATAGATTTTAAATTTACAGAAAAGTTTGAAAGATAATACAGAGAATTCTGATACAAACTGTGTCTACTTTCCCCTGTGATTCGCATCTTACGTTACTATAGTACTTTGGTTACATCTAATTAACCCGTATTGGCACATTATTGTTAAGTGCATAGTTTATTTGCCCTGACATCTTTTTTCTGTCCCAGGATCTCATCCAGGGCACATTTCCCTTAGTCTCTGTAGCACTTCTGATCCGGGACAGTTTCTTAGACTCGCCTTGTTTTTAATGACTTGACAGCTTTGAGGAACAAAACTGCTTTTCAGGTGTTTTGTAGCCTGTCCCTCAGTTGAGAGTTGTCAGATGTTTTTTTCATGTTAGTCTAGAGTTACCGGTTTGGGGAGGAAGGCCACCGAGGTCATGTGCCATTTTCTATTAAGGGTCCATGCGATCAGCGTGGCTTATGATGGTTGATGATGTTGACCTTGATCACCCGGCCCAGGTAGCGTTTGTCAGGAGACTCCACTGTCAAGTGACTCTTTTCCCTTCTTTCCACACTGCAGTCTTCGGAAGGAAGTCACTTAAGGAAGAGGGAGTTCAGCTCTACCTCCAGTAGGGATTGTATTTACATTAGCTATTTAGAATTCTATCTGAGAGATTTATCTATTCCCCCCAAGGGACCAAGATTTTCAGTGGGCATAGAAGGCACTGTGGCACAGACAGCCCCTTGGCACTGTTGCAGAGGAGGTGATGGGATAGGATGGTGCCCTAGCATGGGATTTCCAGAATGTGGTCCTGGGCTGTGGAGAAAGGCAAATTCCAGGGACCTGCCTGGAATCTCCTAACTCACCCTCGTGGGATGGGTTGGTCTGGAATTCGTCCTGTTGAAGGAGTTCTCCAGGTGATTCTGATGCCTATTCAAAGTTGAGAACCTCTGCTGTGGATTAGCACTGGAACCCCAGGTGTGCTGGCCAGGAGTCAGGCCCTCACCTCCATCCTTGCCATTCACACCTCTTCCCTGCTGGTGGCTTCTACCTCTGAGGTTCTCTGTGTAACCACTCCTTCCATGGTTTTGATCACCTCTTGGATCTCTCCATCTGAGGCTCCGTGTATCAACCAAGGGTCTTTGCTTTCTGGATAACTTCATCGTTAGTTTGGTGGGCCCAGAGTTCCAGTAAAGGGAGAAACCAGTTACAGCTGAGAACCCTATTGTGGAAAGGCCAGTCAGGGCCTGAGTAGGGAGGTCCCTAAATGCCAGGCTTCTCTGAAAATGGTTTTGTTACATGTGAGAGAGAGAGAGGCAGAGACACCGAGACCCCATGTGGACTGTGTTCAGGTTTGGGCAAATAAAAAATCACCAGAAAATCTTCATAGTTTCTACATGTGTCATGCCTTGTGCTTTGGGACAGCCTTAACTCTTGGGCACATTCCCTGGTTGAAGTAGGAGGGCAGTGGCCTGAAGAGGTTTCTTTGGGGTTGGGATCTGGGTGGGCCTTATCCTGGTGCAGCCTGAGGAAGCCCTGGGCTGTGACTGGGCTCATGAAATGGTCCCAGCCCAGTGCCTAGAGACCCAGCGTCTGAGGAAGGCATACTCCTCTTGTAGATGGGGGCCAGAGTCTGCCCTGAGGCCATGCTGGTGACCCTGCCCACCCACCCTGCCGGGCCTCTGCTGGGCAGCAGGGTCGTACTCTGCCCAGGTGCTGGGAGGTTCAGGCAGGTATGGAGGTATGGACAGGGCAGGCATTGGCTCAGAAGCTGGTGTGGGGAGGGGCTTGAAGGAATCCATTTAACTCCTGGCTGACTGACTTCCAGAGAATCTTTTTTTGGGAAGGAGAAGAGTGGCTCACCTTTCTCTTGGGTACAGAAAAAGTCAGAGTTAAGGCCATCAGTTTCTCTTTCTGGTCACTACCTTCTACCTCCTAGTGACTGGACGATTCCAGAGTTGAGTGGAAGGCCAGGTGAGGGGGACACTACTTCCTGCTCCACCTTTCCCAAGCCATTATGCACAGATGAGAGAGACTCTATTGTATTCATTCACCTGGATATAATTTATAGTAATGCATTTTGTTTATTAAAAAATGACTGGGCCGGGCAGGGTGGCTCATGCCTGTAATCCCAGCACTTTGGGAGGCTGAGGTGGGAGGATTGCTTGAGTCCAGGAGTTCCAGACCAGCTTGGGCAACATGCAAAAACCCTGTCTCTATAAAAAATACAAAACCATGAGCCGGGCATGGTGGCAGGTGCCTGTAGTCCCAGCTACTTGGGAGACTGAGGCAGGAGGATCACTTGAGCCTGGGAGGTCCAGGCTGCAGTGAGCCGTGATCAGGCCACTGTGCTATAGCCTGGGTGACAGAATGAGACCAGAAAACAAAGACTGAATACAGACATGTGCACTGACCCTTTAGAACATGATTTTCTTTTCAGTCTCTGCCTCCGTGTTACAGTTTACGTTTTCTCTTTTGTCCTGCAGATTTCTGATAAATTTTAAAAATATCTCGTCCTTTTTCTAAGTTTTTGCTTTGACTAATTTAAAGTTGCAAGTGTGGGTTTTGGTGGCTTTGTGTAGATGAATCACTTGACCTGAAAACAAGGACTTTCGCTTTGCTAGAAAATCAAGGACAGAGTTTCTGGAATGGACTGCTCTTGGGTTTTCCTTAGAGGAAGCTTGTGAGAAGCACAGTTTCTGTGCGTAAGAGTGGGCTTAAACCAGGTGATCTGCAAAGATTTCCTTCAACTCTCAAGTTGAAAGAGGCCTTGCCGAGGAAGCAGGCAGCTAATGCGCAGAGCATCAAACCAGGGGAGTCTAGGTCCAGGCCCGGGCGCTTCCTGCTGTCAGGCTGCCTCCTCACACCAGCAGGCGTTCCTGGGATTCGTGGCAACAAAAGAGCCCTCTGCTTTGAAAGGGGCGCAGTCTGTCTCTTCTGTAGTCTGGACTCTGGAATCTAGGGATTTGCTGAAGCTCATGGACCAGGGTCTTGACGTAGTGTGAAGCTCTGAGTGGTTTCCTAAAGACGGTGTCCTGAACCGTGGGCCTGTGGTGGTGAGTGCATGGACTTCAGGATATCTGTGAACTTTAGGGTGGGAAAAAAAATCCTTATTTCTACCAGCTTTTCACTGAAATTCAGTATTTCCTTCCTGCATGAATGTAGGTAGCACAGCCCACAGCATTTACAGTCATCAGAGAAATGGTCACTGTTTTCCTGTTACATAATAGTGATGCAGGTGTATTGAAAGAGTGACTGGCGTTTATCATTGTTCTCAAATTATGGTCATTATTAGCAACTGCTGCTACCCTCTCGTTTGGCGTGTTAATAAGGAAATACGTGGATTACTATGTCTCAAGTTTGTTTTTCAGTAATATATTAATAACTGTGTTCCATATAGTTGCATAAAATGAAAATCACTTAAAAGGAACCTGAGGCCAGGCGCAGTGGCTCACGCCTGTAATCCTAGCACTTTGGGAGGCCGAGGTGGGCGGATTGCCTGAGCTCAGGAGTTCGGAACCAGCCTGGGCAACACGGTGAAACCCCGTCTCTACTAAAAAATACAAAAAAATTAGCCGGGCGTGGTGGTGGGAGCCTGTAGTCCCAGCTACTCGGGAGGCTGAGGCAGGAGAATTGCTTGAACCTAGGAGGCAGAGGTTGCAGTGAGCCGAAATCACACCACTGCACTCCAGCCTGGGTGACAGAGCGAGACTCTGTCTCCGGAGAAAAAAAAAAAAAAAAAAAAAAAAAAAAGCACCCTGAGGAGAAGTCCCTAGCCCTCACCATTCTGCCAAGGGGAGAGCAGGACCTCGCCAGAGAGCAGGTGTCACTATGCCCTCTGATGACAGAGCTGCTGGCCAGACACAGTCTATACAGGCATTGCAGAAAGAAAAGTAGCTCAATTTTTCTGCCTAACAGAATTCTTTCCAGTCATGCAGTAATGACAAAACACGCCCCAAGTGGGTAAAATACAAACCTGTTCTCAAAAGAGAATATAGAAAGAATTTTATTTAAATTGGGCAAAAGCTTATTGTTTTTATAAATTTTATTTAATTAAGTTGTCATGGTGGGAAAAATTATATTCAATTTATTAGTTAAAAAGTGTAAATTTGTGTTCTGGGATCTGTGATTATTTACTGTTGTAGCAGCGGGGTTGGGGTTGGGTTGTGCTTTGGGAACTTAGGGGGTTATAATAACTTTCAGGATCAGGACAATGTAAATGGCTTAAAAAAATCTCTTTGCGTGAAAAAGTTTGACTTTCTGATTCTCAGGCATGTTGTGGCAAAATGGTCCCTGGAGTTTTTGACCCTGTGTTTAAAGAAATGTGCTATAAAATAAAAAATAATTTGGAAGAAGACTTGGCTCACACATTACTTGCATTGTGCCTTCTTGCATGTGGAACTATAAATACCAGCTGCTAGAAGCTCCCTCACAATGATGGACTGCATGAAGGTACATTCTTAAAGTATTCATGTGTCAATAATAATAACTGATATTTATTGAGCACATAACGTGGCTAAGCATTTCATGTGTTGCCTAATTTAGTCCTCTCTACAACCCCACAAGTCTGCCCTCAGCCCTGTTTAACAGATGAGGTAGCTGAGTTGGAGAAGCTAAGCAATTTATCCGAATGCTAGTTCTGGCAGCTTCGCTTTGCAGAGCTCTCACGTGGGTGCGTTCTGTTTGCACGCCTGTGCAGTGATCCTCGGTGTGGGCCACAGCCTTGACCCTTCGGCTGCTTTTGCATCTGCACCCTGCAGGTTAAGGAGAGCCTGTGGGCAGACATCCCACATTCTTAATCATTTTAGCCCCGGAGCTCAAGTGGAAATGCTTCCTTCTGCAGGGCTGTCTGAGCTCCACGTGTTTATCGTCGGCCACCCTCCTAGGATTGCATCCCTGCAGGAGCCTGCAGCCTGCTCTGCTTCAAGGCTCAGCCACAAAGCTGCCTCAAAACCCGATGGCCTGCCTCATCTGACTGAGACAGAGGTGAGCAGGAGGCAGAATGATACTGGTCACTTGGCTGTGGTCTTCCAAGGTGGGGTTTTAGCAGTATCAGGTAAAAGTGCAAACCAAACACACAGCTACTTTATGGAGACCTAGATTCCTAAGATGTATTTTTCTGGCATTGCTTTTTCTTGATGTGAATTTCCTTTTAAAGATAGAGATAATATACTGACTCTTAAGCGTAGTTTTTGAAAAGCAAGATGCTTCCTGTAATCTCACTATCCTGAAAGAGAAACTTTTCATATTTGCAGCTCATCCTTGTAAGTATTTATAACTTTTATATAATTTTCTATTCTTCTCACTCTGAATATTTTTTCCACTTTACTAGTTTTTCAAATCCTTTTTTTTTTTTTCATGTCGTGTGATATCCCATGGAGTTGAAAGCACCACACTTGGGTAAGCAGTGAGCTGAGCTGGACATCTAAATTTTTGTTCCAGTAGACAAGGTGCCTGTGTACCTCTCTGGGTATATTTCTCTTCTTCAGTGGAACCATTTTTTTTTAACGTAAATTCCTTGGAGAGGGATTGCAGAGTTACATGGTATGGACATCTTTATGGCTCTTGATGCATCTTGCCGTAACACCCTTCCAAAGGGTTGTGCCAATTTTTAGTAGTACGGAAGTATCAATTTCACCCAAACTATACTGCTTTTGAAAGTCAGTGTAAATGGCCCCTCCATAAAGGCATTTTGGATTGATCTATTCTAGAGAACCGTGTCTCAGAGTGATGATAAAACAGTGTCACTGCTGTTTTGAAAACAAATGGACGAGAATTTGTACATACTGTGACTACCGTGTCCTTTAAAACAGGCTGACTCTAAAATGGTCCTTGAATTTCAGGGACTCTGCCAGGAGCGCTCACGGATTTAGCACTCCATCGTGGTCATCCCAAGACCGGCCCCACTGCCAGTTCTCGGCGTTTCCTTTTGAGCTGGTGGTCCATTCTTTGAAGGGACTCCCTGACAGCAGATGGAACACTCTCAGCCATGGCATGACTTTTCCCTCTGTGGGTGACTTTAGTTTTTATTACTAGACTGTTCTGCTAGTGGGGACTTGTTTGGGGCATGGTGTCAGTGACAGGGCTGGATTATCGTATTTTTGGTCACTGGCTAAGTGAGACAGAGGTAATGGGATTTATTTTTTTAATTACTAATATATTCCTTAAAGACATTTTCAGAAACAGTCGCAAATATTTTAGATTTTCACACCCATAACAGGCAGATAGCCTCCCACAGATACTGCTTAGAATAGGGTGTGTGTGTGTGCAAGTCTATGGAGGTACGTGTATTAGCTGTCTTTCCTTATATAAAAAATTAAGAGTCCAGGTAAGCCGCACCCAAACTCCAGACCCACAGAGACAATAAATATGTGGGTGTAAGCTGCTGAATTTGCAGTGACTTGTTACATGGCAGCAGGTGACACTTACATTGCACAGGTGTGACCAGTTCCTGATACTCGTGGTCAGACTTTGCTTCCTGCCAAGCAGGACTCCCTGAAATCGCTACCCTGGATAGTAGAAATTGCTTTACACCGTTCCCTCAAGAGTGTTAAAGGAGACAAAAGGATGAGGGGGAGGCGCAGGTGGGGCTGAGTGGGGAAGAGGGGCCTGAGAAGCACATTCTGGTAGCAGGAGAGTCCGGGAATGTGGGGCCTCCCCACCTGGGAAAGTCTGTGTTCTGCATGGCTCTGGGAGGGCCTGTAAGGTGGGGAGAACCTGATGTAGTTCTTTCTCCTTCTCTCACCTCTTTTAGGTTTTCTTTTTCTTCTTTTATTTAGGGTTGGGGTCTCGCTCTGTTGCCCAGGCTGGAGTGCAGTGCCGCCATCATGGCTCACTGTGGCCTCGACCTCCTGAGCTCAAGCGATCCTCCCACCTCAGTCACCCGAGTAGTTGAGACTACGGGCATACACCACCCCCAGTAAAGTTTTTAATTTTTGTTGTGGAGATGGAGTCTCACTGTGTTGCCCAGGCTGGTCTCAAACCCCTGCCCTTAAGGGATCCTCCCACCTCAGCCTCCCAAATGTAGGGATTACAGACTTGAGCCACTGCGCCTGGCCTAGGTTTTCTTTTTCTCCACTGCTTTGTATTTGTTCACTTGTCACCTTTCAGGGTGGTCTGTGAGGGAGAATCCTGGCAGGGGCGGGGTCTGCAGGTGAACATTGAACCAGCCATGGCTCTGTCCCCAGACCTTTCCTTTACGTGGCTTTCCCTCCATCTTGTGGGCATGCAGGATTTTCATTCCTTCCAAACTATTTCCATCTGTAGTGAGTAGTGTTAGTTTGACTTATGAATAAATATTTAAGCCATCAAATTAGTTTAGCAACTGGCTGGAGGCTTCTGGCTCCATTTTCCTGCTGCCTGTGCAGTGTTGGTGAAGCTCAGGAATGGAGAGAAGATGTGAAGAGACGCACTTGGGAGGAACTCTTCTCACCTGAGGACTGGTATGGTCAGCCAGGTCGGGCCCACACACACCAGTGCTGGGTTCCTGGTGCTTGCTTATCTCTCCGGAGCCGGGGAGACTCTGACCTGGAAGCCTGGACCCCCTTCTGTGTTTATCTCATAGATACCATTCCATATTCCCAGGTAGATACTTGTAATGTTATTCATGTCACACATGTCATTGAACCAAATGCAATTTGCTGTTAATGTAATACTGCTCGTGACAAGACCTACATGGCCTACCTGGTTGTCTGATATGAGCTTGGAAGCCTAACAGGAAGTTCACCTGCAAAATCGGACCCTCCCTCTTCCCTTGTTTCCACCATAACCTAGTTAGTATTTTGTGAAAGGTGTTCTTTATAAGTGTTACATTTTGGTGCACTGATGATGCAGTAATTTATGTAGGAATATCTGGTACTCTTTGTGGTTATAGTAGAGGTTGGCAAACTGGCCCGTGGGCCAAATCCAGTTCGCCTGTTTGGGTGTGAATACAGTTTTATTAGAACCCAGTTGGGCTCATTCATTTCCACAGCATCTGTGGCTGCCCCATGTTGCAACAACAGAATTGAGAATTGTGACCATGTGGCCCACAAAGCCTGAAATACGAGGCCTTTTCCAGAAGAAGACTGCAGCCCCTAGTGTGCAGCAAGGAACAGAAGTCAGGAGAGCAGCATTGGAGTCCCTGCTTTGTTCCTTTATTGGCGCGAGGTCTCCGTGCCCTCACCTGGAAAAGGGGGAGGAGGATGCCCATTGTTTCAGGGGATTGCTAGCCTGAAATTGTGTGAGATACTGGGTGGTTCCCAGCACTTAATAAACACTAATTCTTTCCCTCTCTATTACTCACATCCCCGCTTCTCATCCTTAAGTGGTTGCTGTCTTTCTCCATGTGAAAAATTTGAGACAAAAAAATGGACATCAGTTCTTGTGTTTTCAGAAAGGAAGACATCTCAAGCAGTACTGTCCAGCTGAAATAGAACATAAGCTGCCAGTGTGCGCTGGGTGTGTACCTTCACCTCTCCCAGTAACCACATTAAAAAGGTTACAAATTTTAAGTCTTCTTTAGCCCAGTATAACCAAAATATTTCAACATATACACAAATAATTACTAACACCGTTCATTTGCTTGCTTTGCCTGTCTGTAGACTCCAGTGTATGTTTGCCCTCACAGCACAGCATAGCTGGACTCGCCACCCCTTGAGTGCTCAGTGGCCGCTTGTGGCTGGGGGCTGTTATCAAACAGGTCTCTGATTCTCTGACACCACCTAGGTGTCCCCTAACTTGGTTCAGTTCTGACACTAGCTTCTCAGGGTTCATGCCGGCCTCACAAGTTTTAAGAGCTCAGTCCCACAAGACCATCCCCATTTCCGACACCAGTTTAAATTGGGGTTCCCATGACCTCACTTCGGGTTCCATAATTTGCCGGGACAACTCACAGAACTCAGAAAGGCACTTTGCTTATTGTTAGTGGTTCCTGTAAAGCAAGATTGTCCAGCCCGCAGTCCAGGACGGCTTTGGAGGCAGCCCAACACAAATTCTTAGACTTTCTTAAAACATGATGAGATTTCTTTTGAAATTTTCTTTGTCTCATCAGCTGCAGTTAACATTAGTGTATTTTATGTATGGCCCAAGATAATTCTTACAGTGTGGCCCAGGGAAGCCAAAAGATTGGACACCCCTGTTTTAAAGGATGCAACTCAGGAACAGCCCAAAGGAAGCGATGCACGGGAAGAGGGGTGGGAGTCTCCATGCCCCCTGGGAGAGACACCGCCCAGCGTACCATCCCAATGAGTTCATCACATGGAGGCTCCCCACATCCCATCGTTCAAGAGTTTTTGCAACCCGGTCTCCTGGCCCCCCACCCCTCCCAGATGTTGGGGTGTAGGGAGTCTGGAAGGTTCCCACCCTCTAATCACACGTTTCGTCTTTCTGGCAATGACCAGCTTCCATCCAGGCTATCTAGGGGCACCCCCCTGACCCCCCCAGTCACCTCATTAGCATAAGCTCAGGTGTGGTGCACTGGGGCTCTCTATGAATCACTAAGGGCACTCTTGTTCCTCAGTAAATTCCAAGGGCTTTAGGAGCTCCATGCCAGAAACCAGGGACCAAGACTAGATGATCTTTTGTATTATCCCCACCGGGGCAGCCCTGTCAGCCTGCTGCCCCGCCCCACCCCGCCCCTCCCCATCCCCAGCTGGCTGCGCCCTATTTAAAACCCTCCTCTCAGTAAAACAGCTGATGCGTGCCTGTTTTACATTCTTCTCTACCCTGGGTCTGACTAATCATGACTCTCACTGTGCTCTGAACTCCCCCGTTCTTGCTTCTCAGGAAGCAAATGTAGGAAAAATATAGTAACATTTCTAAGGAAGCTTAGAGATACAAAATGTTTAAATGTAGCACAAAAATTGCGACTCTACTTAGAATAACTTGCAGAAGAATAACTCCACAGTAGAAGTTAGGCATCCATGGCTACAGGTTTTCTAAGAAATGGGACGTGTGGGTGACTCACTGCACTGCCCGCTGCCCTCTGGAAGGAACCATGGGGTAATCAGAGTGATTGGCCAAGAAGGGCCAGGGGTCCACGCGGCTCCCGCCCTGAGGAGTCACGCTGTCCAGCACAGCCAGGCGGCCGCAGGAGCAACTGTGGCACGGAATGCATGTGTCAGGCGTGGTCCGTAAAATGAGAGTATTGAAGGTAAGCTGGAGAAAAACTCAGATTTTAATCCCTCAGAGTAGTCTTTGGCCTCTCCTCCTTCCTTGTGTGATGTTTCTTTGTGTTTAAGTTTTTGACCTGCTTTTTGATTCAGGATTTTGGAGCCAGACTGACTGCCTTGGCCCCGCCATGAGATCTGACTTGGACTGGCTACTTTACCCTTGTGCCTCTATGTCCTTCATTGAAAAGTGGGTGATTGTGCAGATTAAAGTGAGTCAAACCATTGAGAGTGGTGCCTGGCACACAGCATTATTTAAGTATTTTTGTACTTAATTTCATAACATAAAGCACTAATAAGTAAAAAACAAATGATGTATTGCAACAATAAAAAAGAATGGTGCTGTGGAAATGGGGTGTGTTTGCTAAAGGAATTTCTAAGAATCAGACTTCTAAAAAAGTTTTAATATTCTGGACGGAATTCTTTTCTACAGAATTCTTTGAACTTTAAGAGCATGATTGAAATTTCCGTTACAGTATGACTCCAGTCAGAGGTAGACTTAGTGGCTCTATCTAATGCTGAGATCTTTTTAAAGGATGATGTTTGCATCTGGCTTTGATCTTTCTGAGAGGTAGATTCATGTGTCCTGATGAAAAAGTACAGTGCTTTTCTTACAACTAAGAAGGCCTGAAACTTACTGTAAGGTTGTGTGTGTGTATGCGAATGTGTTTACATAACTGATCGTATTTAAAATCATTTTCTTAGAAGTAGAAGGCTATAGAATATCTGTCATTTTTAGAGTGTGTGGATATGCTCTAGAAACATCACTGATCCGTAAAATGCTCAGGTCAGTGATTCGGATTTGATTCTTGTGTGAATCACACAGGGCTGTATTGCCTTGGATATGCATATTGATATTTA
>NW_012117599.1:9913836-9932562 GCF_000951035.1 Colobus angolensis palliatus
CTAGTTTTTTTTTTTGTATTTTTCATAGAGACGGAGTTTCACTGTGTTAGCCGAGATGGTCTCAATCTCCTGACCGCATGATCTGCCCGCCTTGGCCTCCCAAAGTGCTGGGATTACAGGCGTGAGCCACTGCGCCCGGACCAATATCACTATTTCTATCCCCTTTTACATTTTTCATTCTGACTTTCTAGTAAAAAAAACCATGAGGGCTGGGCGGGGTGGCTCAGGCCTGTAATCCCAGCACTTTGGGAGGCCAAGGCAGGTGGATCACCTGAGGTCAGGAGTTCCAGACCAGCCTGACCAACATGGTGAATCCCTGTTTCTATTAAAAATACAAAAATTAGCTGGGCGTGGTGGGGGCACCTGTAATCCCAGCTACTTGGGAGGCTGAATCAGGAGAATCACTTGAACCCGAGAGGAGGAGATTGCAGTAAGCCAAGACTGGGCCACTACGCTCCAGCCTCGGCAACAAGAGTGAAACTCCCTCTTAAAAAAAAAAAAGAGACTTAATTTAGACAAATATTTCAAGAAGTTTCCCATTGTTTCTATTCATGTCACTTATGTAGAAAGTAATGTTCTTTTCTTATCAATAAAAGGCAGCTTTTTTAAAGCTGATGTTTCTCAAATAGAGGCTATTGAGATTTTATTTGAGTTCATAAACCTTTCTAGAAAAAGCGTGTACCTGGGTTGACCACTACTGGCAGCTTTTTCAAACCATTGTTTTCTTTTGTCTGAAGTAAAAATCCTCTGGTGTGAAAGCTGCCGTTCCTTTGTGAGGCCTGCCCATCACTCCCATCTATATTTTTCTCCACAGCTGTTCCCAGAAGCTTCCTCAGACTGACTTCCTCCTTTCCCAGGGCTGTTCCAGGGCCTAATTTTCCACTCCCTCCCAGCCACCCTTCAAAATCGGATATTGTTGTCGAAGTGTCCAGGAACTCTTCAGCTCTCAGGTCTTTGAGAACTCGGCTTGTAAGCTGCACCCTGCCTGTGGAACTGCCCGTCCTGGCTCAGCCGAGGGCAGTGTCTGAAGGATGGGGGAGGGGGTAGCATTTGCAGAGGCTGAGAATGCTGTGTTAGCAGTTTCCACCGGTGTCTTCCCAACAGCCTCTCGGAGCCTCCTGGGAACTCTTGATCTCTTTGGCCCTGAGTTTGAGAACCACAGATTTATTTAGGCTGTTGATTTTTAACTTTCTCAAGGCTCAGCTCATTATTTATTTATTTATTCCCAAAGGGGAAGCTTCTGCCCCGGTGGATCCTTCCCATTTGCCTGTGTTTGGTCAGGTTAAGAACCTAGAAAAAGGAAAATGTTCTTTTCGTTGTTCCCAGGGAAGGTGGGCATAGCTCTGGGTTTCACTTTAGCCCACCTGATGTTCTGCCTTTTAGACAGCTGATCTAGCCTCACAGATGCGCTTCTCCAGAAGTGGCCGGATCTCTGGTCCTCCTGCCTCCGCAGCACTGGGGTCAGCCGCCTGTTGTTGATGCTGGGTTAAGCATTGAGCCAGTAGTTGCCTGTCATTGTTGGCTCAGCATGCAGTCGTAGAGCAGAGGACATGGGAAAAAGTCAATGACAAAAACACCATGCTTCTGACTTTAGGGAAGCTCAGAGGCATTAGTGACCTCCTACTAGAGTTTTTTCCTGAAACTCTTCTTTCTGGAATTAGCTTCTTCTCCCCTCCCATTTTCGCAGAGAGTGCAGCTTCCTTTCATCTGGGAGCCAGAGTCCTCCCTGTCCTCGCCCTGCATCTAGGTCTCCTGGTCCTTCCTTCACAGTGTGTTCCTGGCCACCTCCCACATCATCCCACGTGTTCTTTTTTGTTTTTTTTTTTTGAGATGGTCTCGCTTTGTTGCCCAGACTGGAATGCAGTGGTGTGATCATGGCTCACTGATGCCTTGAACTCCTGGATTCAAGCAATCCTTCTGCCTCTGTCTCCTTAGTAGCTGGGACTACAGGTGTGTGCCACCCGACTCAGCTAATTTTTAAAAATTTTTCTGTAGAGACGGGCCCTCACTCTGTTATCCAGACTGGTCTGAAACTCCTGGCCTCAAGCCATCCACCTGCCTCAGCCTCCCAAAGTATTGGAATTACAGGCATGAGCCACCCACCATCTGGCTATCACTCCCCTTTCTGCCAGTGAGTGCCAAGGACATTTTTCTTTAACAAATCAAAATGAGCAATTGCAGTTGTTTCTTGAATCCTCTAACACTGGCTTAGTCCCCTTTGTCCCGCTCCTTTGCAGTCACCCACTTGAGGCAGACCTGTCTTCTCACCATCTGGTACATGTGCTGGTCTCCACCAGTCCATGCACCTTTGCTCATGCTGGTTTTTCATCCCTGGAATGCCTCCTTGTTTCCCACATGCTCAGCTCAGGGCCATCACCACCGCACCTGGAACCTGCTGGGCAGGTAACTTCAATGTCAGTAGAAAGACCCCATGGTGTCTGGCATCTGTGCTTCATACTTAATGTCTTTCCTCCCCCTTCCCCAGTCCTCTGTCAGTACCTAATACCATAGTATCCCTTTGAGACTATGGTTCATTACTTAAATGCTAGAGCATCCTGGTGTATGGATATTTTTTATTGGGAAGACTTGAAGCAGCAGTCACCCACTCAACAACTATTTGAGCGTCTACGCTGAGCCAGGTGCTATTTCAGGCCCTGGTGATCCTGCAGAGGAAAAGGAGCCCCTGAGTTCCTGCTCCCCTGAGCTCGTGTCTGGCAGGCTGCCTGGAGAATCGGCAGTGTGTGGACTGTTGTCTTTTGCTCTTATAGTCCAGTAGTCTTTTCTTTAACTGATTTTCTTTGCCTTAAACAAGACAAAAGCCTCCATTTATAAGAAAGACGTCAGGGGTACCAAAATGAAGTGTGCATCTAGAAGTCCTCATGTGGAAGAGGTGGATTTTTCCAGCTATCTTTTTTTTTCTTTTTTTATTTGAGACGGTGTCTCGCCCTGTTGCCCGGGCTGGAGTGCAGGGGCACAATCTTGGCTCACTGCAGCCTCTCTCTCCCAGGTTCAAGCGATTCTCATTCCTCAGCCTCCAGAGTAGCTGGGACTACAGGTACGTGCCACCACACCCAGCTAATTTTCGTATTTTTAATAGAGATGGGTTTTCACTCTGTTGGCCAGGCTGGTCTCAAACTCCTGACCTCAAATGATCCGCCCGCCTCAGCTTCCCAAAGAACTGGGATTACAGGTGTGAGCCGCAGTGCCCAGCCTCCAGCTATCTTAGTAACAGATGTTTTAGGTACCTGAGTCCTCCTCTCAGTCTGAGCCCTTGCAGCAAGGGCTCTGTGATGACGGTCTCACGGGTCTGACAGGTGCTCAGTATTTTCTGTGTTAGCAAAAATAAAATTGACATATTGGTCAGAATCTGGTGGTCCTCCCTGTGAATGGACTCCTTGGGCTTTGGTGTGCTGAACCCTCGGAGCAATGTGTTTGGGTCCCAGAGCCAGATTGGATCGTCTCAGTTTGGGGAGGTGTCCACTGCAGGTCTGGTCACGTGGCGGGGGAAGGCACACACACGATGAACTCCAGGCCTGGCTCTCGGGGCCTGTCCGCTCTGTGGTGCGGTGATGAGAGGGGGTGTCAAGTTGTCTGGGGCCTGGATGACGAAATCTGTGTCCCACACATACACTCGATTTTTAACTCACATTTATTTTGCAACTTTTGTGAAGCATTCATTGGACACTGAGTACTGGATATCATCTATAAAGCCACTTTTCTTCTTGAGTTACATGTTTAAAGAAATGTGGCTTAATGAGTTATATAGATGTACAACTGAAAAAAATGCTTTCTCAAACCATTACCAGTCCAGGCACCGGTGGCTTATGCCTGTAATCCCAGCGCAGGAGGAGCGTAGGAGTCTGAGGCCAGCCTGGGCTATATAGTAAGGCCCTGTCTCTACAATGATAATAATAATATAATAATAATAATTACCAGATGGATTCATGTAGAAATTGAGTCACACCATGGCGTCTGAGTACCTTGTCATCTGATGTTAGCTTAACTTTAGTTTTTAAAAAGTAGTAATAAGTTATATTTGTTGAACGGTGGTTTTTATGTGTCAGTCATGTTGTAAGTAATTTGCACCATGTGTGGTATGTGGGTGCCTAATCAATGAGAATGTGCTTGTTTCTATGTGGATTTTTAATTTTTCATGATGAGAAATTTCCAAATGTAAGAATCCTGAATCCTGGTGTGCCTGTCCCTGGGCACCAGCAGTTACTCGCCTCACTCCCTTCCCTGATCTCTGGGCTTCCTATCAGATTATTCAGATTCCAGGTAGATAGATAATTATTTGTAACCAAAATTTAGTTTTTAAAATTTAACTCCAGATTGACTTTGTTTGAACTTAATTATTTTTCCTCTGACTTGCTTATTTTTTTCAGTTGTCGTTGTAGCACCTTGATATATTCTTTCTTATCTCCTTTTGGTTTTTAAACATTATTTATGAATTTATGCCTTAAATTAAATTGTCTACAGCTTCTGCTGTAGACAAAGCAGCTGTTTGTTTCATGCATCCTTTCAAGTGAAGAATAATCAGCTAATTACAACTGTTTGAAAATTAGCTTCCTTTCTGTTTGTTTGTTTTTCCTTCCTGCCCTGGGAACCTGGCTGGCATCACTGGGCATACCACACCTCCCAGCGTGGTGAGCTTGGGAGCTACCTTGATTCACTTGGATTCTTTTAATGTGAATTGGTGTTTTTGTGCACTAAACAGGCTCATTATTTTCTCATCTGTAAATGAGAAACTTGGAATAGCTGGTCATCAAAAAGTTCCTTTTTGATTTTGCGGTTACCAAAACCAAAACAAAGCACCACCACCACCAAAAAACCAGTGCGAGGGATAATTGTTGACCGTCAGTTGCTTAGGGAGTTAATGACTTCCACCTGGGAAATAATTTGAAAACATGTCCCCATTGTATTTTGGTTTGGCCCAATTTGATGTGGCCTGGAGCATGTCCCTTACTGCAGGCCACCTCTGGGGGTAAGTGGGTGCAGAGCAGGCCATGCCTGGCTGGGGACCTCCCCTGGGAATCTCAGTGCTCTGCCCTGCCATTTGCTCCCACTTCCTGTACATTGCTACAGTGTCCTGGGTGGGGACACCCCAACTTCCATCCCAGCGAGAGAAACCATACATCCTGGATTTTCTGTAACATTCAGTTTCTTACCTTTTGCCTTTCATTTCTATAAGTCCTCCAAATATCTTAACATTTCAACATCTTCTGGAAGCAGCCAAAGCAGGTTTGGGGGAGGGAGTTCAGAACCCCTGTCCCCGTGCATATACCAGGTGGGCCCATTTGACTGGGGCAGGGTGGCCGCCCTCCAGGGTGTGCAGTCACCCAGCTGTGGTTGGGGGCTGCTTCCTGTGCCATGCCATCTGCTGGCTACCCACCCGTGGAGGGCTCCTGCATGCTGACTGCCTTGGGTTGTCCCCTGGCCCTGCAGGGGACCTCTGTGACATTTTGAACATAATCAGAAAAAGGAACTTGTGGATTTTCTTTTAGGGTTAGCTGGTGAGCAGATGATGCCAGCTAGCAAGCCACCTTCCTCCTCCAGCTGGCCTGGCTGGTTTTAGCTCAGCCATCCCAGCAGGGCTGGACTCAGTCCAGGCTCTGGGCTCTGGGCTCCTGGCTCCCAACTCCTGGCTGCAAGGCTCTTCAGCAGTCAGACCACACGTGACTATTTGAGGCTACCATAACCCTCTGGTTTCTTCTGGTAGTCACTACTGCTGACCTCACTTTTCAGATAACCTCTGCTCTACTCTGGCCTTGGGGTTCTCCCTAACCCCTTAGAGCCTCTCTCAGTAAATGGAAACCTCCTAGGGGTTTCATATAGGCAGAATCTAGTATGAGGAATGGCTTCCCAAGAGTGTGAAGGGCTGGACAGCCAAATGCACCTTCCCCAGAGATCAGAGACTAAGAAAGCTGCCGCCGTCCCTAGGTCTGAAGGGCAAAATAAGGACTTGAGAGTTCCCAGAGCCCGAGAGCAGGTGCTCTCCCCGCTGCTGCTGCGGCCACCGAGCGGGAATTCTGAGCCCAGAGCCCTGCGGCTGTCACTGGGCACTCCACCGATGCAGCGAGAACCTTCTACTCTTGTCACTGCTGCTTTAGGAACCTGCTGTCCCCATAGCCACGAGCAGGGGTGTGGCGGAGGGCAATGCTTTGCCCTTCCTCCTGCCTTTTAATGTTGCACCTGGTTCTGTCTTTGACAGAACTTAACCAGAATCAGGCTGGCCAGTGTAGCTTTTGGGTACAGAGGAGGGCTGGGGCGGTCCTCACACCAGGAGGCTACATCTTACACACAGACTCCTGAGAGTGCAGGTGGAATGAAGTGACCCGGTGCCCACCACCTGGCGCGGCGTGGGTGGAGAGTGGTAGGTGCTGTGCATTTTCTCTATGGATCAATGGAAATGGGGTATTGATAATGTGCTAATCATGCAGATTATACCCGCACACCAAAATGGAAAAACATAAAACAAAGGAAAAGTTTAACATAACCTGCTTTGGCCAGTGGAAATGAAATATAAAAGACTCAGTTGCAGCTGTTCTCCGGGTAATAGTCTGTGGACACCCATGTGCACAATTCCTATCAAGGTCCTGCGCAGAGCCACTGAGGACACTATGGCTCTCTGGTGCGTATGTTGTAGGTGGAGAGGGAGACCACTTGAAGCCTTGGTAGGAACCGTTTGCTCCTGTCAAGCAGGAAACGAACACGTGCATCTTGAAAATGCTGAGCTCCCTTTGCAGTTCTGTGCTCATTTTGAAGAGAGGATCGGCACTGGGGTGACAGCTCGCAGGATTCCAGCAGCAGCACCTTGGTTTCACCTAGCAGTTCAGCCTTTGCCTCTTCTTGTCGTGGAAAGTTCTTTTGTTTGAGACCTGAACTTTGTGAGTTTCTCCTAGCTCCCTTAGTTGCACCTGCCTTTTCTCCTCACCTTCTTCAGCTTGTGCTTGGAGGAGCTGCCAAGGTGGCAGTAACAGAAACCCCATTGAGCTCTGTGAAGTGAGAGAAATTTGTCCTAAGGACAAGGTGTCTTGTGAAGGAGATGTTGGCAAGCCTCTGGGACTGGGTCCAGGGCTTAGAGGGGAATTGGGGACCTAGAGATCCCCCTGCCTCTCAGCTGTATCCCTGTGCACATGACAGACTGGCCGTCCCTATCCCAGCGCATGTGGTGGTGACCTTTGCCAACCTCCTGGAGGCATGTGTCTCCAGCAGAGGCTGGAAACTTCGGGATCTGTTCTGTGTTCTAGCCTTCAGGAAAGAGCTGTTTTGGCCCAGTCTGGTCAGCTGCCCACTCTGACCACATCCTCTGTGGCGTGGGAGGTGGTGGTGTATAAGAACACACCTGCCCTTACGACCATGTGCACGGAGACCAGGGAAGGCCAGTGATGGCAGAGGGAGGAAGCCCTTGGTTCTGGGCAGCCTCTCCATGGGGATTTGCCCGCAGAGTGAACTCTCACAGAGTAATGCAGGATGCTGGTGGCTGCATGAACCAAAGGTGCCCCTATCAGCTGGAGTTTCTGCATGTTTCTCCTTAGACTGGGAAATCATCCCCTTGTTACTGCACTGGTTATGTGTATCAGTGGAGATAATGGTTATTTTTATTTTCTTTCATTTCTTACTATTTTTTTAGAGACAGGATCTCTCTCTCTTGCCGAGGCTGGAGTGCAGGGGTGTGATCATAGCTCACTGCAGCCTCAAACTTCTGGGTTCCAGTGAACCCAGCTGCCTCAGCTTCCCAAGTAGCTAGGACTATAGGCACATACCACTATACCTGGCTAATTGAGATAATGGTTATTATTTTTTAAAAAGAGCTTTAAGAACATGCTTTAAGCGTATCTTTCTTAAACTTGGAAATTCAATATTTAAATATTAAAACCAAGAAACAATTGAGAATAATTTTCATTAATAATCCATCATAAGGCTGGGCATAGTGGCTCACACCTGTAATCCCAGCGCTTTGGGAGGCTGAGGCAGGTGGATCACTTGAGGTCATGAGTTCGTGGCCAGCCTGGCCAACGTGGTGAAACCCCGTCTCTACTAAAAATACAAAAATTAGCTGGGCATGGTGGTGCATGCCTGTAGTCCTAGCTACTCTGGAGGCTGAGGCGTGAGAATCGCTTGAACCTGGGAGAAAGAGGTTGCAGTGAGCTGAGACTGTGCCACTGCACTCCAGCCTGGGCAACAGGGTGAGACTCCATCTCAAAAAAAAGAAAAAAGAATCCATCATAAAATGTGTTTGTTAAAATCACTCCTGAAGAAAATGGAAAACACCCAGACTTGGGGCTTTTAATCTTTTCTTATTAACTAAAGGGGATACTTTAAGTTGATTGCCATGTGACTATTATATATAGAGCTTCAATCTGTCTGAATACGGCTGCGTCTCTGCCACCTACCAAGTGGTGGGTGGCTGCGTCCAGCTGAACTTGGCTTCCTGGAGCTGGGTGCAGCCTCCTGGCTGGAGACCTGAAAAGGACTGCCCATTCTTTGTGCTTTACACTTGACTTTGTGGGCAGATGGAAGAGAGAGCTGTTCTCCGCCCACGGGACATATGCAAGTGGAGGAGAGGAGGAAAGAGCTTTGATTTTTTTTCCACTAATCAGCTTTTGAATTGAGCCTCTTGGTCATACCATGATTTAAAATGCACACTCACATACATATACATAGTAATTCCCTAGCAGAAATGTAGCTTTGTAGAGTCCTCATGTTCTGTATAATGGATTAATTCCCTTAATTATAGGAAGGAGGAACTGATATGGGGAAAACAGCCTGGATACCATAGCCTATGAGATCCACCATCACCCTCTCCTTCAGGATAGCGTGTATCCACAAACTTCACAGCTCAGCAAATTTTCAAGACCTCCTGTTTGTTCTTCCTTGGGTTATTTAATTCAATTCCACTCTTTTAATAAACTACTCTAATTTCTGTTTTTCCAGTTTTGCCTTTGCCTTATTCAATGGCATTATTTTAACTGAGCATATTTTGGACGCACTAGAAATGAAGCATATTTCCTTTGTTTTAAAATTTCTGGTTGCAAGATTAATCAAGAATAATAAATATTTATTGTAGAATATTTGGAAGGTTTTTAAAGTGAAATTTCTATTAATAAAACTGTTGCTTCTCAGCATCTGGATTAAGTTGGGGCTTGATAGTCATAAATATTTAGATGTCTGTCACATTTATTTCTACAATATGGGGTGTGTGTGTGTGTGTGTGTGTATATATATATATATAAAGAAAGCTGCCGCCGTCCCTAGGTCTGAAGGGCAAAATGAGGACTTGAGAGTTCCCAGAGCCTGAGAGCAGGTGCTGTCCCCACTGCTGCTGCCACTGAGCGGGAATTCTGAGCCCATGGCCCTGCGGCTGTCACTGGGCACGATGCAGCGGAAATCTTCTAGTCTTGTCGCTGCTGCTTTAGGAACCTGCTGTCCCCATAGCCACGAGCAGGGGTGTTGTGTGTATATATATATATACATACACATTCATGTAAAGGACACACACACACATACTCTCTCTGGCTCTCTCATTTTCATTTGGTATCTGGATTAAAATTCTAACGTTCATCCTCAAATCCTGCTTCTCTCTCATGTTCTGTGTCACATCCATATAGATGTCGAATAAAGTGATAAACACATTTTTGTCATCTATACCTGGGCACTATTGAGAGTGGGAGGGGTGCTGTTTGTAATAACGCTGAAACATCAGTCACCAATCAGAGCCCCTGGTCGCTGATGTGGTCTGAATGTGTCTCTCATATGTTGAGATCCTACCCCCCAAGGTGGTGGTATTTGGAGGTCGGGCCTTTGGGAGATGATTAGGTCATAAGAGGGGAGGGCTTGCAAATGGGATGAATGTCCTTATGGAAGACACCTCAGAGGGCCCCCTCGCCCGTTCAGCTTGTGAGGACACAGCAAGAAGCCGCCGTGTAGGAACCAGGAAGGAGGCCCTTACTGGACACTGAATTTCCTGGTACCTTGATCTTGGATTTCCAGCCTCCAGAACTGTGGGAAATAGCTTCCTTTGTTTATAAGCCACCAGTCTGTGGTATTTTGTTACAGCCAGCCAAACAGACTACCACAGTCACCCAGCCTTGAGTAACTGACCCTCTCTTTTCTCATTTTGCAAATCTGGATTTTGTCCCTCACCTGGTCATGGTCTTCCTATCTTCTTTGTTTCCAGACTTTTCTCCCTCCCACCCACCTATTCCATTGCTACTGAGGTTGGCTTTCAGAGATACAGATCTAATTGTTTTACTTCTCTTCTTATGAACCTTTAGCTCCCCATTTCCTGGAGGCACCTTTATGTTGTCAGTGCACCTTTAAAATCTGATCTTTGCTCCACCTTCTACTGTTCAACCCTTGTGAATTTTATGAACACGATTACCCTAGGTATTCCCAAGGGAGCCGTGCACTTTTACACCTCTGTGCCTTTGCAGATCCTGTTGCTGACACAGGGGCAGCCTTCTCCCATCTCCGCCTCCACCTCTACCACTCACCCCTTCCCACACTGCAAGACTTGACTAAATGCCATCTCCCTTTTGAAGCCTTCAGGATTCTCCCAGCCAGAACTAGTGACTCGCCTTGGCCTTCTAGTCCACGTGCGTCTGTTTCTTAATATGCCTGCATTCATTCCTGAAAGGCAGTACAGCCTAGCAGTTAAGATCTGGTTTGCTGGCATGAATCATGGCCTGCCATTGCCATAGTGTGGCTTTGGGCTGGCAAAGGTCTCTGTGCGTGAGTTTTATTATCTGAAAAATGGGGACAATGGCGGTCTTGTGAGATAGTTGTTAGGTTTATAATAAAGAGTGGTGCATGGAAAGTACAGAGCCTGTGGCTTGGCAAGTGATAATCCTGCAGTTTATATTGTCTGTGACAGAGCTGTCACCTCTCTGCAGTACGATAATTTGTAGACATGTCTGTTTCTCCAGTTGGAATGACTCTGTGATAAGGACTCTGGCCACGTAGTGGGGCTCATTTAGGCATTTGCTGAATGAACTGGTATATGTACGTATATAATCTTCCCTCTTTATTTCTTGCCGTAAATGCTTTTAACTGCAACAGGTACCTACAGCTGTCAGTTTCTTGACTATGAAGTTGAGGATGTCCGTATACCTAAAAACCTGAGGCCCATAAGATCCCTCCAGCTGAGGGAGGAGCTCCAAGACAAAGACCTGGTTTCCCAGGTTTGAGGTCCATGCTTTCCTTACTCCGTTCTTGGTATGACTGCGGGAAGTTGCTTTTGGGCTTCCGTGAGAGTGGGAGTCTGTCACCGATAATCTCTTTCCCCTTTCTTTATAGGAGTAAGAGGACAACCCTTCTGGTCTGGCTTTGGGCAGGCAGGGTGGCCAGGCCCAGGGACTCCTGGTGGCCCTTCCTTCTGATCTAGATGGACGGATTATCATGCACATCCTGCTGACGGCTTCCACCAGCCTACAGGGATTTGTGATCTCTCTTCTCTCTCTGCCGCCAAAACTCTCCCTAAAACTAGTTCCACGCCCTCCACAGCAGGTGTCACGGTTGGGTTGATGACCTTTTGAGAACTTCAGAAGAAACAGTCTATATAATGAACACTCTTTTCTTAACTATTAAAGTGACTTTAAATTCTACACAGAATCTCACTTGAGGAACACTGGCTATGTGAAATGTCTTATGTTTTCATCCTCTCTCTCTTGAATTCCGTGCATAGGTAGTGTCTGGTTTTAGTACTTTTTACTTTGTTAGAGCAGTCTTGTTTTCATGGCTCATTTAGCTCTCCTCATACAATGTCAAATGATAGAACCTGATCATTTCTGAGAGTGAGAGGATCCAGCCCATTGAAATCATTTGACAGAACGGGCTGCAGCTGCCTGTAGAGGCGAAATGGATGTCGGGGAGAGGAGGAGGTTGCAAAGGCTGTTAGGCTTGTGCTCCGCTCTGGTGGCCCCAGCACCTGCCTCTCAGAGCTGGCTTCCAGTGACTAGTACTCACTCACTGTCCCCAACGCTGCCAACTGGAGAGGCGTAGGGGGCAGTTCCTCCAGACACTTGTGCTCACTGGCTTGGTGAGGAGGGTGGCAGCCTCACCTTTATTTCTGGTGTCATAACAAGCCCCATTTGAAGCCACGTCGGTCGACTATCCTTTACAACAGGTAGGCCTTAAGGCCAGGGCCTTTCTGGGTACCTGGGACATAACCGTGGCACGTGATAGATGGGGAAGCTGCCTTAGAATAAGACTTACCGAAGGCCAGAGCCCTGGGAGGTGGTTTACTTTGTCTGCAGCTCTGCTTTGCTTTCTGCCGCAGCAGCTGAGGAAGCCAACTTAACGTTGAATTCTCTTTAAGATGATATGTAATCTTTGGAAGATAGAAAGTAATGGCAGTGGCATGTTCTGCATGCTGTTTGTAGCCTCGCTAGAGCTTGGGTGGGCCCCCATTCCCCTCCTCCCTTGGGGAGCCTCTGAGATTGTCACTAGAGACTTCCCTGTGCTTGAATGAGACATTCAATTGTGCCTGTGTTCTGAGGTAGCACCATGAAGGCCTGCGTGGAACATGGTTTTTATTTAGAGTGAAAACAGCTCGATGCAGCATTGCCTGTCTGAGCCAGCCTTAGCTCTTCATCTTCCCCTGCTTGTGCGAAGCTTCGTACACCACTGAGGCGCGGGGTAATTTGCAGTGTTTGCCACTGTAGGTGCAGTTACTAGGAAGGCAGCCATTTGTGGGGAATAAAGGTGTGTTTTTTCCACCGCGTTCCTCTGAGCATCATAAAATACCTTAGCACGAAGAAACCCTGTAAATATTCTGCGTAATAGCCCTACAGAAATGTATTTAGATTGTATTTTTTTCTCTAATAGGTGAAAAATGATGACCTCCACTCTTTCCAAGAGGGGTAGCCTGTTCCTGAGCGACTTCAGTGCGCGCTTCTCCACAGAGAGGGGGGAAACAAGGGCATTTCTTCCCAGAAAGTGGGGATTGTTTCGCTTCTCCCTTTATAGTACTGCCTGGTAGCAATCGGAAATGTGGATATATTTGGAATTTGCAGGAGAAAATGAAACACCCCTTTCTCTGCAGAAGACAGTGTGCCATTGCCTTTGCAGGTCACTGAGTAAGCAGCAGGACCTGCCTCAGCAGGACGGCAGGTCCCTTCCATGGCACCTGGCTTGCCTCAACACCGTGCGTGGCATTGGCAGTGAGGAAATTCAGTTTCATTCAGGAAAGCATCACTGGGAGCTTTTCTTTTTTGAGAGAGGCTCTCCCTCTATCACCCAGGCTGGAGTGCAGTGGCTTCGTCTCTGCTCACTGCAGCCTCTGCCTCTTGGGCTCAAGTAATCTGCCCACCTCAGCCCCCCAAAATGCTGGGACTGCAGGCATGAGCCACCATGCCCAGCTGTTATTTCTTTTTTTTGAGATGGAGCCTCGCTCTGTTGCCCAAGCTGGAATAGGAAGTTGCCATCCCTTTTCTCACCCCAGTGGCATTTCTGGGGAGCAGTTTTCCCACCTGCTGATTGGACTCCTTGTGGTGGTCATATGGGCTTGGGGTGAACTGGGAGGGGACAGTTTGATTTGCTTACATGTCAAGCTTTTTAAAACAGCCTTTTCGGGCTAGTAAGTATTGATGCTGGTGATATTGCGGTGAAAGGGCATGTTAAATTCAAGATACATTTGTGTTTCCACCATGTGCCAGAAACTGTGCTAGAGTCCACAAAGCAATGACATGTCAGCCTTGCGGAGAGTACAACGTAGAGAGGTATTCAGGTGTTTACAGTGTAGGTGAGCAGAAATGCTGTTTTATCATTTCTATAATAATCACATTTAATTTGAGCACGTCTGTGGTCAGGCAGGCAGTTACAAATGCTTGCCATTAAAGATTCTCATTTAGTCTAGTGGAAACTGTAACACTGTCAAAATCGTCCCTGGAGGAGCACTGTGTCTGTTGAGGTCCATCCCTTCCTCAGCAGCCACTGTTCCAGGACCGTGTTTCCCACACTTCCCATTTCAACGTTCTTAGAATATGCACAAAGGGTACGTCCTCAGATGCTGACAGAATAGGATATACGAGTAAAGTTAGGAACACGCGCATGTACTTAGGCACCCTCCCAATTCGAAATGCTTTCTGAAGCAGTAGTTGGTGTTTTTTGTTGTTTTTTTTTTTTTGTTTTTTTGTTGTTGTTGTTGAGACGGAGCCTCGCTCTGTCACCCAGGCTGGAGTGCAGTGGCGCGATCTCGGCTCACTGCAAGCTCCGCCTCCTGGGTTCACACCATTCTCCTGCCTCAGCCTCCCGAGCAGCTGGGACTACAGGTGCCCGCCACCCCACCCGGCTAATTTTTTGTGATTTTAGTAGAGACAGGGTTTCACTGTGTTAGCCAGGATGGTCTTGATCTTCTGACCTCGTGATCTGCACGTCTCGGCCTCCCAAAGTGCTGGGATTACAGGTGTGACTGGCAGTTGGTTCTTTACAGTGTCACTGGGAGCCGAGGTGGCCATGCTGTTTGTGTCTAAGCTCAAAATGAACCAGAGGACAGTTCCCCCATCCTGGCCAAGGAGGCTAGTGGGAAGCTTCCTGAGATGTCTGTGGACACAGGAAAAAATTGTTGTTGTGTTGTCCTATGGGGAGACATATGAGTGTAATTCCTGCTATTCAGAAGGATAAAGTTAGAGTCCAAAGTGACAGGACCAAAAGACCGCCAATACAAAATCTAATGCCGCCTGCCCAGTTCTCCTCATAACCTGAGCGGACCCACCGACAGGTTTCCCGCTATGAACAGTAAAGGGAAAGGCCCAATCTCCAACAGCACCAATAGAGTGGAAGCCACCGGATTGGCTCTGAGCTGCCTCAACGTCCACTCAGGTGTTCGCAGGTATGTCCAGCCAGGGAGTTAGGGGCAGCCCTGCCGAGGTTGAGTTTGCCTTTGTGCTTTATAAGCCGAAACTTGGGAGAACTCGATCACACCCAAAATGTCATTCTGAGGTCAGCAGGAGGTTGGGCGCAGGACTCTCAGTAAGTGCTGAGTCTGTTTATTTAGCTGTTCTCATTTGATATGCTGAAGAAAATAAATATGATATCTGGTAGCGGTGCAATGCTTTTGGTCCAGATGATGCTCCAGGGAGACCCAAATTATTTAACTTGGGCGACTGGTTCCCCGGGCTTAATACTTTCTGCCTATTTTTTTTGTGTTTTCGTGGACGTGTGTGTGTCCACTCTTTGCCCATCTGTCGATTTTCTCATTTACCTTCTGCCTTATTTGCCTTATTCTCACGTCCCTTCCACCACACATCTCTCTGTCAGTTAATTAATCCATTCATCCAGCCAGCCTTTTATTGATCATCTGTTGTGTCTAGGGCAGCATGATTAGTGTTGTGGACTGAACGATAAATTACAAACAATCCCAGCACCAGGGATGAAAAAAAAATACGTGTACAAATGACTCTGATAACAAATGATGCTTATTTTGAATCTATGTAATAACAGTAGTGATCATTAACTGAGCATGTGCTATGTGCCAGGCCTGGCTCTGAGCACGGACTCGTTCCATCAGCCCTGGGAACAGCCAGTGGGCAGGCTGGGGACAGGATGGGAGTTCGGGAAGGCTGGGAGTGTTGCCTTGGACCTGTCTGGGAAGGTCTTTGCCTTTGGAGACTTGGCTGCCAGCCTTGGTGGTGGCCCTGGCCGCTGCTGGGGTCTTGTGTCTGCTTCTATCTAGGCATGAGATGCTGAGTCGGTTCCTTTAACTCAGACTCATCCACACCTTTTTAAAAGGAGATAATGCTGGCCTTGCACGGTTATGAGACTGAAATTAAACTCCACATAGCTGGCTCAGGGGGAGGCCTGAGAAGCACTGTGTGTGTCCCTTTGGTGGCTATGGCCCGGCCTGACTCTCCTGGGTCCCAGGACAGGGATCCCTGTCTCCATCACTGTCTCTTATTTCTCTGCCTCCTCCAGGCCCAGCTTCTACTCTCTCCTCCCTTCTACCTCCCCGACGCATTGCTTCCTCCTGGGTTTGTTCCCCTCTGCCTCTCTTGGTCCAGTGCCTTCTGCCAGCCCTGCTCCCACCCTGGCCTTAGGCCTTAGGCTGGTTCCTTTACCTCTGCTGCTCAACCCTCCTTTCTAAAGCATGGTGATAACAGCACCGTCCAGACTCGAAGGAGGGGACCTGTGAAACTTCAGCTGGCGTGGCGCCCTCCAGGTGGTCCCTGGCCTCGGTGGCTCTCGGTGAGGGTGAGCATGTGCCCTGGTTTCCTCTCTCCTGCCCTTTGCTGCGACTCCTCTGCTGTCTTGCTCTGCCCGCTGCAGGTGTGGTGGCACTGGGCATCTGCTGTTACTCCCACTGCTCTCACCTTTGACCCTCAGCCCTGAGCACTCAGCTGGGTTTCTCTTTTCTGGGTTGGTTGTCCTCACACTGAAGGAAGCTCAGCTCAGCACCGTGGAAGGGACCAGCCTCGGCTCTGACATGGTCCTATCTGTAGGCTCGGGCTGAGTCTTCCACCTGCAAGTGCAATGGACCGAACTTTTGTGTCCCCCAGGAATTCACATGGTGAAGCTCTAACCCCCAGTGTGACTGTATTTGGAGATGAGTCCTCTGAGGAAGGAGTTAGGGTTGAGTGAGGGTAGGGCCCACATAATGGAATTCCTGCCCTTCTGAAAAGAGACAGCAAAGAACTCTGTCCGCCACCTGAGGACATAGCGAGAAGGCAGCCGTTGGCAAGCCAGAGAGTAGCCCCCATCAGACTCTGCTGGCACTCGGATCCTGGACTTGCAGCCTCCAGAGCTGCGAGAAACGAATGCCTGCTGTTGAAGCCCCCAGCCTGCGGTCTTTTGTTAGGGCTGCCTGAGCTGCCTCAGTCCCTCCCTGCAGTGGAGACTGCACCTCATGGGAGTCGGGGTGCACTGGTGACCACTGCACCTTCCCCATAGGAGCATCTCCACTAGCCATGTTCCTTCTTGCTGGAAACAAGGCCCATCTTTTCTTGATGACAGCGAGGGAGTGGGTGGATGGGAAGATTACGGTCATAACTGTTTTGCTTTAATTTTGGGCTGCATCCGTGTTATAAGATGATCTCATTCTGTTAGAAACACGTGCGTATACCCGCCAACTTGTAGATCCCTGGCCCATTGGCAGAACCGAGTAGACCTGGGCTTCCTGCCTTCCTGGGCTCATGCGCCACCAGCCAAGGACAAATCCGAGTTGGGATGTGCCTCCTTCCAAGGTTGGATGTGCTTGGATCCATTTTGGATGAGGGTACTAGCTTTGAAAAAGCTTCTCAATTTGACTTTCTTTTCACTTCCGTTAAGTGTAGGGGATTAGAAGTGAGAGTTGGGGAGGAAGGAGGCCAATTCTAGATAACTTTTTTCATCAGTTATGTGAATTGGAGAGAACAGTTAGAAAACCTAGGTACTATTGCTGTCTTTCACTTAAAGGATTTTTGTGCCCTCGAAACTTCTACACCCATAAAATGCATTTTCACGAAGTTTAAAGCCATTGCTTAAAATTAGGTTAAAAGGAGAAGGAAATCCTTTTCTCCATTTCTATCAATGCCATTTAGATGATGACGTTTCAGTCTTTTTTCCGTGCTTAGGTTTCCTTTTTCCTCTGGTTTGTATATTTGTAATCATACTCTATCCAAATGAATTTTTCTCATTAATAGGGATTCTGAAACTATTGTTATCTCCATCTCTCTTGATCAAGTAATACAAGCAATGTATGTTTTTGATATTTAATGTATCTATAGTTGTACTATATTATTATTACAATTTTTTTTTTTTTTTTTTGAGACGAAGTTTCACTCTTGTTGTCCAGGCTGGAGTGCAGTGGCATGATCTTGGCTCACCGCAACCTCTGCCTCCCAGGTTCAAGCGATTCTCCTGCCTCAGCCTCCTGAATAGCTGGGATTACAGGCATGTGCCACCACACCCGGCTAATTTTTGTATTATTAGTAGAGATGGGGTTCCACCATGTTGGTCAGGCTGGTCTCGAACTCCTGACCTTGTGATCCACCTGCCTCAGCCTCCCAAAGTGCTGGAATTACAGGTGTGAGCCACTGCGCCCAGCCTATTAATACAATTATTATACTGTATATTACTTATATATAGATTATATAAGACACTTCTGTTGGCCAGTGCAGAACTTTCTAACTGCTAAATGCCTTCGCCTCGAGTTTTCTATTTTTTGTTTGTTTTCTTTCAATATGCTTTATCCATAGAATGCATAATTTTTTGTTTTCCTTCCTTTGTTTTCTTCATTCTTATGTAGCTTAAATCGGTTACAAACAAGCCACTGTAATCCAATACTCTGTACTTTAAGACAAAAGCTATCTGTGTTAATTCTGTTGTGTTTCCACAGAGGGTGACTAGTCAGGGCGGCGGATCTCTTATCTGCCGGTTTGGGTTTCTAAAAATGTATTCTGGCTGCATTCAACTTTTTAGAATTCTAAACTGATATAGACAAATTGTTATTTAAAACATGGTATGACTGTGAACGATTTAATGCACACTTCTCTGCCAATCTCCCCCTCCCCTGATGCCTGCAGCCTTACTTCTGCTCAGAGGGTTCCAGCGCCCAAGCGGGCCCCACTCACCTTCCTCTGCTGAGGGCCTGGGACCCTCGGCTCCCATAGCCGGTGTGAGAGGCCAGGTTTGCAGTTATATATGTGGCACTTCACAACTTTTTTTTTTTTTTTGAGATGGAGTCTTGCTCTGTGGCCCAGGCTGGAGTGCAGTGGCCGGATCTCAGCTCACTGCAAGCTCCGCCTCCCG
>NW_012117599.1:9932612-10035183 GCF_000951035.1 Colobus angolensis palliatus
CGGATCTCAGCTCACTGCAAGCTCCGCCTCCCGGGTTCACGCCATTCTCCTGCCTCAGCCTCCCGAGTAGCTGGGACTACAGGCGCCCGCCACTTCTCCCGGCTAGTTTTTTGTATTGTTTACTAGAGACGGGGTTTCACCGTGTTAGCCAGGGTGGTCTCGATCTCCTGACCTCGTGATCCGCCTGTCTTGGCCTCCCAAAGTGCTGGGATTACAGGCTTGAGCCACCGCGCCCAGCCAACATTTTTTTTTTCTTTTTCTTTTTTTTGGAGACAGTCTCGCTCTATTGCCCAGGCTGGAGAGCAGTGGCGCAATCTCCGCTCACTGCAAACTCTACCGCCCAGGGTCAAGCGATTCTCCTGCCTCAGCCTCCCGAGTAGCTGGGATTACAAGTGTGCACCACCATGCCCAGCTAATTTTTGTATTTTTTAGTAGAGATGGGGTTTCGCCATGTTGGCCAGGCTGGTCTCCCAACTCCTGGCCTCAAGTGATCCACCCGCCTCGGCCTCCCAAAGTGCTGGGCTTACAGGCGTGAGCCACCTTGCCTGGCCTCACAACCTTTTTTCAATGAGAAAAACATTAGCCTCCTTTTGTTACATATAAGAGAGTTCTTTCTAGTTGAAGAGATGTTTCCCCGAGTCTTTCTGATGAAAATGATCCTCTTGCTACATAAAATCCTTACAGGAGCAATACAACCTGCCTTCGAAACACGCTGTAAAGCACTTACTGTCCGTCATGATCTGCTTGTGAGGACCTTGCTCCCCGGCTTATGATTCTCAAACCCCAAATTAGGCTTGCTCCCGGCCAACGGGAGGGCTTTTTCTGCCACAGACTGCCGCCCCACACACCCCCAGTTTCTGCCTCAGTGGTCTGGGGTGGACCCCAGTAATTTGCATTTCTAAAAAGTCCCCAGGTGATGCCGGTGCTGACCAGGGCACACCTCACCATCAGATAACGAGCAGGTTGGATATAAGTGGCCACCAACGAAATGTTCATGAATGGATGTTGCATTTTGCTGTCACTGCCTGGAGGGGCACAGGGGAATCAGAGTCCAGCACTGCAGCATGTTCGTGTATTGAGTGCAAAGGCGCGGAACTGGCTTGTCTTCAAAACATCTTGATTTTTATTGCTTCTACTTTGTGGAATGTTACTTCCTATTTGTAGAACGAGAAGAATTAAAAGTTGATTTGTGAGCTAAAAATACGGGCAGCCATTTCTTCTTCATCAAAGCCCATAAATAGACCTGAACATTTAGACATAAAAGTAAACCGTTAGAAATAGGGTGCATGTCATTAGGATCTGTTGATTGGATTAAAATGACAGACTCGTTTCTTGGCTTCCTGTATCTCTCGTCATTGCCCACCACCTATTTTTAGCAGATCTTGCCCTGCTGACTCAGAGTGGGAACGGTTGCCGAGCTCTGGGCTTCTCGGTGCCCTAGGCTGGCAAGTAGCCTGGATCTTAGGATGGGTAGCGCTGTATGCCTGGGCACCAGGAGAGGCTGTGCCTGTAAGAAGACCCCTCTGCAGGCAGCCTGGGAGCCCGGCCACCCTCTCCTGCCCCATTTCTTGTTACTTCATCCACTGAGAAGAGCCATCTCGTGAGCCCTTGTTTCCTGGGCCCTTTGAGAAGTATGCCAGGTGTTGCTGCCTGGAGTGTCATCACTTGATGTGACATCTTACTGCATCCCCCGCACCTGTCTTCATCTTAGGTGAAGGCATCAGGACAGGCCCTTGGTGCCCCCTGCCTCTGTTCTGGGCACCCCCAGGGGAGAAGTGTACACAGGCGGAGCTTGTCTTCAAGGGGCCGTACCTCTTTCTTTACGGCTGTTAGTGGGTACCTCGCCACCAGCTGATGCACACAGGGAAGACGTGGGTGGAGAGAATGACCTCTGAGCTGTGCCCAAGAAAACAAGGGTGTGGCAGGTCAGCCTGAGGCAAGGGAGGAGAGCCCTCATCTGCAGGGCTTGGCGAGGAACCAGCCAGAGCCCAACCCCTCCCGTTTATATCACACACAGATGCACACTGCTAGGGTGGTGCTCCTCACATTAGAACCTGCAAGAGTTGGAAGACACTGCTTAGAGGTTGTCCGCTCCCATTCAGGAAACTTTGAGGCTCTGGAAACGCCCATGAGCAACACAGCTGAGAGGGTGGGTACTGCATGTGGGAGCCACTCGGAAGCCCCTGCGGCCCCGGCTTCAGCCACTCTACACCCTCATTTTCTCATTTGTTAAATGAAGAGGTGACAGCGGAAGATCGCTAATCCTTCCTTCCAGGATTTAAATTCTAGTAATTCGTAAGAGAATGTTGGTTCATCTGGAGAAGCCTGAGGCAGTGATGTAAATTACAGCCACACTGATAAGAAACTGGTCATTTTTCATCTCTCCCGTGTAATCTCTGTGCCTTCACATTTTTCTCTTCACTCCAGAAGGAGAGTGACCAGGTGTGGAGGAAGGCTCGGTGGCTTTCAGGACGGGAGGATACACAGCGTCAAGTGCGTAACAACAATGTAGCAAGCACACCTTCTCCCTGTGGCTGTGTTTACCAGCCAGAGTGCTGCTGCAGATTTCTCTTGGCTCACTGTCTTTGCGATGCCCTTATTTGTTCTGTGTATTACAGTGTAGTTTATTGTATGTTTTTGGAGCACTCTTGTGTTAATTTAAAATGTTTTTAGAGCACTCTTGTGTTAATTTAAACTTCTCTAGAGCAAGGAGCATTTCGAGAACTGACTCACTTCATAATAGATCTGATCGCAGTGACCTCTTGAAGTGCTTGATACAAGGTGTAGTTTTTCTACTTGACAGTTCAGGCCAATCAGTGGTATACATTCTTCCTAGAGCTTATGAGTTGTGTCCATAATTTGATTGGTGTGAAAAGGACGCGGCTGCTGGTGGTGGTTGTGTTTTGATAGGCCACTCAATATGTTCATATCTGTTGTATATTTGACACTCGAATAAATTATCAAGATTTTATCGAGTGAACTGATTTTTTCTTTTTAGGAGGAGGAGAGGTCAAGCTACCAAAAAAATGGTTTGTTTTGTTTTGTTTTGTTTTTTGTTTTTTTAAGCATAATCAGAAACAAAAGGAAGAGCCTTAATGGGTTACAGTTGGTTCTGAAAAGCAAGTTGCTGATTGTGTTGTGGGCTCTGCACAGAGCCGTGGGAATGCTTCTCCAGTCCTGCCTTGGTGACTGCAGAGACGGATGAGATTTTGGAAACCCCAAGTTCCAGCTCAGCCTCACTGCTGACCCGCTCCATGCTCTAGGCAGGGAGGTGCTTTGCTTGCCTTCATGTGTAGAAGATGGTTTGCTGCTTGGTGGTTTCTGATGGCCCTTTCAACTATCACACTTTATGATGATCTTGACATTCTTTGTAAGATGTGATTTCTTAGTTGTCAGGATCATCATATTCAGTGTAGTCCTAAGGTAGAATCATAGAATAAGTTGCCCAGCTTCAGCAGTTATCAGTTAATGGCCAATCCTTTATCTAAGACCCCATAGGCTCTAACAGATTATTTCTGAAGTGAATCCCAGACATCAATTCCTGTCATCTGTAAATATTACAGAATTTCAATAACAATAATTCCTTAATATTACCAAGTATGCGGTCAGTGTTCAAATGTTCCCACGTCTCAAAATGTTACTTACAACTAGGTTGTTGTAGTCAGGATCCACGTAAGGTCCACACATGCAGCTGCATGATCTATTGATTTGTCCAAACTCTTTTTTTTTTTTCCTTCCCCATGCCAGTTGATTTATTGGGAAAACCAGGTCTTTTGTCATTTGGGCTTCCCACAGTCTGCAGTGTGCTGACTAGGTCCCTGAACTTCCTCGAAACTGCACATCAGATCCAGAGCCAATCTGGTGCGATTTTCTGGCAAGGCTGCACCTTTGGTGGTGTGCGTGCATCTATCAGGCCGAGGCCCATGTGAGCAACCTGGATGGCCATGGCCTCCACCTGTAATTCACAGGGGTTGCAAAGTGATGATTTTCTGATTCTGTCACTCCTTCTGCACTTGCTAGCCCGGTAAGGAGAGTACTTGTCAGCTGTGACCCTGACGTGCCATTTAGATGGGAGTCTTTCCCTTTCTTACCAACTGAGTCAGCTTTTCCCTAACGGTGGGATTCTTTCCTGTCCTGTGTCATGAAGCCAACCCATGAAACCGAAGGTGAGCATCAAGCAGTGCAGGCTTTAGATGATGGCCGTGGAATTGAGAAGTGGCAGTGTGGCTCCCAAATTGGCTTCTCAGTCCATGAGAGGTGGGAAGCCACAGATGTAGGACATCTTTAATGAAGCAGTTGGACATTAAAAGCCAGGAGAGGAATATTCGTGTATTTTCTGGGAATGAGTGGAGAACGTCTGGAAACCAGAGTGCTGCCTGCCTGCTTTTTTGTCCCTTTATGGTTTCTTGTCATTGTCATGGTGATTGTCAACTGTCAGGGTCCTAGTGGGAGTGTCATTTAGCATGGAAATGAGATGATAATGAAGTTAAAGGCTCTTCAGAGGTCAAGCGAGCTGCCATCTTGGATCCCACTGGTTTCAGCTGGTCTGGTCAGGCAGGGAACTTCTGACCTCAGGCATCCTGTTTCTGAGACAACTAGAGTTAAGGCAGGGTAGAAATTCACCTGGGTCATATAGGCATTGCACTGGCTAACACGTTTATTTGGCAGTTTTCAGAGTGAATAGTTCTGGTTCCCTAGTATCCACCAAAGTGAGCAATGAATGTGTTTATTTCTTTGTTTTTAGTAGTAATTGTGGAACTGTGATTTAAGATATTTTGGATGTGTTTTTATCCACTGCAGTTGACACCCTCATTGCTGCTCAGGTTGCCCAAGCCTTGGCCGGTGACAGCTGCCATAGGTGGCCTTCGTGTTCTCTTGCCAGGTGCCTGTAGTCCTTAATAATCACACCAGAAAGCAGGGAGCTGTGGGGCATCCAGGCTCCTTCAAACAGTGCCTACCCTAGCTGGGGTCTGCATGCCTTCAAAGAACCGTGGGGACCACTGTTTGGGGCTTACTTCTGGCTTGGTCATTGTGTCTGAGCCTTTTCAGTGGATAAAAGCTTTTCTTGATTGGTTTGGTTTGTTTTTAAGCATAATCTGTTATAAATTCACATTGATACTTCTAACTCAAAATTAGGATTCTAAAATATTGTATCTTTTGATTTTTTTTTTTTTTTTTTGAGACAGAATTTCACTCTGTCGCCCAGGCTGGAGTACAGTGGCGCCATTTCGGCTCACTGCAACCTCCACCTCCCGAGTTCTAGTGATTCTGCTGCCTTAGCCTCCCAAGTAGCTGGGATTACAGGCGCCTGTACCACGCTGGCTAATTTTTGTATTTTTAGTAGAATTTTCTAACATTTCTAGAATTTTCTAAAATTTCACCATGTTGGCCAGACTCATCTCAAACTCCTGACCACAAGTGATCCGCTCGCCTTGGCCTCCCAGAGTGCTAGGATTACAGGCGTGAGCCACCGTGCCTGGCTGAATCTTTTTATTTTACATTTCCTTTATGCTGAAAATCTTTGTCCCTAGGATCGTTTAATGACTTATTTGCTTGCTTGTGTATTTTATTTATACACAATGTATATAAATGTTTAAAATAACACCACCAATATAGTTGCCAACCATGTAAGTACTGAAAACAACTGAAAATGTTTTTGTCCTTAGGGTTTATCTCACGGGAAATACAGTCAAATTATTGTATTTCAGAGTCTTTCAGGATAATTCCTCTCTGTACTTAAGCCACCAACTCAATTTATAGTTTAGTTTGTTTGATTATGCTTTTAATTTTTGGACTTTATAAAAGTTAATAATAGTTTATTATTTATTTATTTATTGAGACGGAGTCTTGCTCTGTCACCCAGGCTGGAGTGCAGTGGTGCAATCTAGGCTCACTGCAAGCTCCGCCTCCTGGGTTCAGGGATTCTCCTGCCTCAGACTCCTGAATAGTTTACAATAGTAGTAAACTATTCACATGGTTCAGCAGCCAAAGAAGGTATGTCCCGAGAGTGATTATTTTGTATGACTCTCTCTATCCTCTTTTTTCCCTACTCTTTTCCATCGCCATTTTTAAAAGGATGTTTTTCTTCTTTCCCCCTTTCATTTCTTGCTTTTTAAAAAAAAGTTTTATTTTTTAGAGCAGTTTTAGTTTCATAGCAAAACTGAGCAGAAGGTACAGCGATTTCTCATATACCCAGTTCCGCCAGGTGAACCAGCAACATCCCCGACAGGGTGCTGCATTTATTTCTATGGGCGAACCTGCATTGACAAGAACCAGTCACCCAAAGTCCAGGGTTTATATTTGGGTTCCCTCTTTGTTTTGTGCATTCCGTGGGTTTGGACAAATGTATAATAATATTTATTGCTTTTTAATGTGAGCAAACATATGTGCATACAGTGATCTATTTTTAATATTTTTTTTCTCAAATAAGCAATAGCATACTCTATACACTTTTCCCAAGCAAGAGTTCAAAGGTGGTTTTCTACTTGTACGGTATATTGTAACTTAATCATGATACTGAGTTAAACTGAATGGGCCTGTTTATTTAGTTATTTTGGAAGGGGTAACTATAACAACTGCTGCATGAATATTTGAGTCATATTCCAAAAGAGTTAGAAAATACATGGATATTCCTGTCTTATTTTTGCTGTTAACAAACTTGGTCTGTTTAGTTTACATGTATCGTTTCATTCCCCAAGGGATAGTCAGCAGGCAGTGTCTTCAGGCATTGTTGATTGTCACCAATTCAGGCAGGGTGTGGATAGCTGCTAAACGTCCTACAATGCAGGGGACAATGCAGCTCCACAACAAAGAATTACCCAAATGTCAGCGTGCCCCTGGTGAGAAACGCTGCTCATGTTCAACCAGGCATTTGAGTTTAGTTATCATTCCTCCCTCTAGACCTCTCCCTCCTCCCTGACTTCCTTCCTTCGCTGCTTCCTCTCATCTTCTGTCCTCTCTCATCTTCCACGCACCCTCCCCCCAGTCTTTTTCAGTAAAACTAGGTATTTACATCTAGGACTTTAGGAAAACATGAATCATTTAAAATGAAAAACATCAATGATGTATTTCTTTATTACCAGTCTTGTAAAAAGAGCAAAACAGTTTAGCGTTTGAAAGCTCTATTGTAGTTTCCTCTGGTATGAATCATATGTGCAATCAAACATTTTTTGGAAAGCTAATTCTGTTTTATGATACAGGTCTCAAGAAGGCAGAATTTTATTAGGTGCATGCACATGGAATACCACCTGCAGGGTTGAAAGTGACTGAGGTTGATAGTGTATGTGTTGCCGCCCTCTGGGCACTGTGGCTTCAGGGTTGAAAGCCAATGATTGGCAGGCGTGTGTAAGTATATGTGGCTGGTGGGCAGAGTGGCGGCTTTGCTGCTCTTACAAGGCTGTCTTGTCATTGATGGCACACAGGAGAGCACTGGGGGTTAGTGTCAGTTTATCTTATCTCTGTACTTCCTGTTGCCTCACTTCAGGATCTTAAGAAATACTCAATTTCCACTAAAAAGAGGAGTGAACAGTTCAATGTCTTTGTTGTTTTAAGGGTCATGTATGTAAATATGGATGAATGGGGGGCATTGGAGCAGGGAGCTCCTGGGGTATTATTGGCACCGTTTGCAGAGAGGGCCTGGGGACATGAGTGTGTGGCACAGAACACAGGTGTTCAGATGGACAGTGTCTGGACTGAGCCTGGGAGCTGGAAGGCTGGAAATGGTGCTTTTTTTTCCTTTGGCAATGAAGAGTATCCTGTAGTTTAGTGTTATTCCAAAAGTTCTCAGCATCACGTTTATTCCCTTTCTTTTCTTTTCTCTTGTACTTCTCATACCCCTATCAGATGAATTAATTGAATTGGAAGAATAGCTAATCAGCATTTCTCTTTGATGCAGGTAAATGCAGTATACATCTGATTCCATGGAAAGGAAATATAATTAGAACACTTACGGACATTAGTGGTGACAGTTCACAGGTTAGTCTACCCTCTCAGGAGTTGGCTTTATAAAATAAATTTTATTAGGCATTTTACTTGTAAGTGTCAACACTTATCTATGGTTGGTTCAGTGCTCCTAGCTGGGGTGAGCGTGTGCTGTGATGATGGTTACAAGTAGAGTCTTGCAGAAATGAATTTAGTCATCACAATCCCTTTTTTATTTTAACTTTATGTCTCTAAGTCATAAAAATTTATTATCCTTTTTAGGCCTTTGACTCACAGTTCTACCGCTATCTTTTCTTTCAGCATCTCTCCCACCCACAAGAAAAAAGTTGACGTTGATTTCTAATCCTTTCTGTCTGGCCAAATTCAGGATCTTAGAAAGGACTCACCCCTATTTCAGCTCCTATACTAGTGTTTTAAGGGGAACCTTTAAATATTGATGGGATTCTGAAGCCTTGGCTGATTTTTCTTTTCTGCACAGGAAATAAAAACCAGTTTGTGCTATTTCTGGGTGGTGTGTGTTGAACTCGCAGTTCTAGGACCGGAAGAGACTGCCAGCCATGCGGTTCCATATTGTGCAATGCAAGGGCAGAAATGGTTTCCAGGTCTTTCTAAGGGGGAAAAAAATCGATATGCCCAAGCAGCAGGCTGCCAGGCTGTGCGGACTAGCAGAAGGGAGGTTCTTAAATTCTCTGCACACATGTGAGGGAGGCCACTCTCTTGACAGCGTCTTAGGGTCAGGATGGCCGGAGTGGAACGTGGAGCCTCGTCTGGTTGGGGTCCCCGTGTGGCCTGTTGGAGATGAGTGTAGTAACAGTGAGGCAGGAAGTGGCTGGATTTGCAGCGACTGTATGGAGCCTCCTTGTTTAGGCTTAGCGAGCTGATGCAGTCTTTCGTGACCGGGATCAGTTAAAACAAAACGCCTGACGTTGTGGCCTCCTGTCAGCTTTTGCCCTCCTGTAGGAACAAGATGCTTCTAGAAAACCAGTTTGTAAATTTGTCACGGGAAAAAAACCCTTTCAGCAATTTGGTGTGGACTCTGCTTGTTAATTTATGGTTTCACAACTTTTTTAAGCTACTGGCACTAACAGCAGATCTTTAAGTGGTTTAATCTTCCCAAGTCAGGTTTGACTGTGGGCTGATGAGCTGTAGTGATCTGATTTGCTTCATTTCCTGGGAGAACAAAATTATAACCACATTTTTATTTGTGGTTTTGATCCATCTATTTTAGACTCAATATTAAATCGTCCCCTACTTCCAGAAGATGTTTTTGAACGTAAGTATCTTTAGAATTTAATATTCTGTGAAAGGAGTAGGAGCTAATGTTCGGTTGTTGTAATGTTTGTTTTCTTCTGATATGGTGATCTTGTTGAAAAAATGTATTTGAAAGAGTAACGTGTAGGTAAGAAATAAGTTAGCCAAAACCATGCTTCAAGGGAAGCCTCCCCTCCTATCCTAGGAGTCCAGATAGCCTCACCGTGGCCTTTTGTTTGTACATCCAGAACATTCTTGAAAGTGGGTTACCTGAGTCTTTTTTTTTTTTCTTTCTTCTTTCAGTGCTCTCCTTTTTTTCCTTTTATAAAATGAGGAGATCTGTTCACCCAAGTCTAGCTGTTAACAATGAGAAAAAACACTGAATTTGTACACTTTAAACAGTGAGCCAGTTTGGGGTCTGGTTTAGGGAGAAGAAATAAGGGTTAAGATGTTTTCGTCTTCCATAGCTGATTCATATCATCAGATATGAATAGTGAAGTTCCCCAAAGATATGCGTAAGCTTGGATTTAAAAAAAAAAATATGGGTTACTTGGATGGGGGAAGCCTGTGGTGAACCCACTGAGGTTGCTGGTGATGAAGTTTATGTGGACGGTGAATCTCAACAGAATGAAAGTAAACTGCAGGTGTCTATTTTGAAGCAGATGAACCAGGCAGCAAAGCAGTAGCTATGGTTCTTCATAGATAAATACGTTTAGGGGAATTAATACAAAATATTCTTACCTTATTTTTCTGAGTTGTTCGCCGAGCTTCCTCAAATGTTAACATCTTAAATAACCGCAGTACAGTTTTGAAAATCAGGAAGTTATACCAGGCTGCTGTCATCACACTTTCTGATCTCCAGTGGTCTGAAAGGTGAGGTGATAGCTTAGTGTCATTTTAGTGAAGTTCAGGTATCTCTTTTCATCGGTGTGAAGGCCAGATATTTTCTTACCTAGTTTTCCTTGGCCCACGGTGTTCTTTTTTTTTTTGAGATGGAGTGGCGCTCTGCTGCCCAGGCTGGAGTGCAGTGGCTGGATCTCAGCTCACTGCAAGCTCCGCCTCCCGGGTTCACGCCATTCTCCTGCCTCAGCCTCCCGAGTAGCTGGGACTACAGGCGACTGCCACCTCACCCGGCTAATTTTTTTGTATTTTTTACTAGAGACGGGGTTTCACCGTGTTAGCCTTAGCCAGGATGGTCTCGATATCCTGACCTCGTGATCCGCCCGTCTTGGCCTCCCAAAGTGCTGGGATTACAAGCTTGAGCCACCGTGCCCGGCCAGCCCACGGTGTTCTTGCTGTGCTGGTCTTTTCTTGTGTCAAGTTCAAGGAGCTCTCGCTGTGTCCTATCTGTCCTTCGTGTCCTGAGTTGCAAATGTTTTCTCCCAGCTTTTTATTTGTCTTTGGAATCTAACTGTGGTATATTTTATCATGTAAAAACATTTTTTTATATTTATGTAGTTGAATTCATCCCTCTTTTATGGTTTCTGGAATTTGAGTCTTAGCTCTTAAAAAAAAGTTCTTCCTTCAGGATTATAAAGGGTGTTTTCCGTACATCCTTCTACACTTTTACTTCTGCACTGCAAATCTTGGATGCCTTTGGAATTTATCCTGTTGTGGGTGTGAGATGTGGCTCCAGCTTTCTTTCAGATGGCCACCAGAGTACCCCATGGCCATTTATTGAGAAGGCTGTCTCTTCCCCGGGGACTTGAGATAGTGCCTTTACTGTATACTGAATTCCCAGAGGGCTCTGGCTCTGTTTGCCATGTTCCTGCTTTCTAGTGTTTCGTTAGTCTCTCTCTTTATCTGCCACACCAAACACGAGCTGATGAGTTATTTGAAAACGTCCTATTATTTTAAAGCAGAAAAACAAAACAGAATACCACTGTATGAAAGCCTATAAAAAGCTATTTACCACGTTTACACAAATGGTACAATACCAGCCCAAAGGTCACTGGGTTGTCTTCACATGGAGGAATGCTTCCCTCTACCTCAAACCTAAAAGTGGTTAAGATAGATCCATTTCCAGAAGCCATTGGTCCTTACCTGGCCTTTCCCTCTGTGTTCTCGGTTATGGAGACAGGATCAGGGAATTTGACTGAAAATCATTAATGACATAACTTTTTTTTTTTTTAACAGTGAGAGAAACACTCAAACACTACATTTTGCAAAGTTTGTAAGAATCCCTCCCAAGAGTTTCCTTTGGTCAGCGTAGGTTCTGGTAATAAGGAAATCTGTCATTTGGGAACACCGTCTTTGTTCCTGTGATTATCATTAGATGTGTCATTGCACCAGCATTTGACAGAGACCATGACGGTTTTCCTCCTGAGCCCTTGCTTTGTGAGAAGAGAGGGTCAGTGCAGCCGTGCAGCCTGGCTGCACCGTATGGTCTGGCTCTCCCTGGTCTCCGGCACGGGGGGCCACAAGCCCAGAGTGAACTCCAAGGAAGGGCTCCCGAGTCACCAGGCTCTGGTTCTGACTGCACACCTTGTTCTCTGGCCTCCCTGTGCATGCCACCTAATTCTCCGCTGTGAACAAGGGTAATGAGGTGTCATCCGTTGTAAGGATTGATTGTGATAGTGCATGAAAAGGGCCTAGTCTGGTCTGTGGTACCCAGGATAGGGTTGATCAATGATTGCCATTAGCATTCATCTGTTTCCTTTCCTCTTTAGACCATGAAATTCTGAGGTGCACAGTTCCTGAGCTTTAAACTTGAGTGCTGAAGGCCAAGGAAAATAGAATACAATTCAGGATTACGTGAGAGTGGCATACGTGTGTGTGATTAGCCCATAGAAGGCGGAAACCCAGCTGAGATGGGGTTAGTCTCAAAGTTCTACTAAGGCCTAAGAACAAGAAATGTTCGTCCTGTTTTGGTCTGTTTGAGATAAATGGACTGAGAGAGTGGGTTTGGTGCTTGGTGTCTGATGCGACCAGTTGTAGGAGCAACGTTGATCAACTTTCACGAACATCTGTGTTTTGTTGTTGTTTGTCAAAAAGAAGAATCTTGAAAGCAGAGCCTTCAGAACAAATGTCACAAAGAAGGAATTGAAGCTCAACGTGGGAGAAAGTAAGTGGGAGAGCACCTTGCTGCTTTCCGATCCAAACTCGAGGTTCCACGGGATTACATGCATGTCCACGTAGTTGCCAGAAGCCCCGTTATTATTCTTTGAGGGACCTTGAAGGAGAGGAGAAATGTCAGAAGATTGGAGACAGGCAAATGTTCTAATTTTCTAAATGTAGAAAAAAGCAGAAGCAGGGAAGAGACACTTAAACAGATTACTGAATGGAGGTGAAAGCTGGGCGTGCTGAGCCCATCAGCATTTCTTCTCTTTGATGCAGTGTGACTTGATGTCTGCAGGGTGTCTGGTGAGATTGGACCCTCTTAGGTGTGTGTCCCATAAATCTGTGGTGTTAATATGCCTCCTTACCCTGGGACCTCCTCTCTGACCTTGGTCACTGGCTAGAGGCCTGCCGGGCTGTTGTCTCCCTGGGGACAGGTCTGGGATCATTTCCCCCCTCGTTGGACGTCATTGTAGGGATCCCCCAGCCCCAGCCCTTACATCTGTTGACCAGCTTGCTCGCTTGCCTCTGCTCCCCCATGTCATCGTGTGCACCAGCACATGGTTGAGGGATGTGTTTTTTCCTTTTTTTTCTTCTCACAGTCTATTTACACAAAACAAAGTGCACAACATTAACAGGAAAGAAGAAAGACTGAGGGACAAAGCATGAGAGAGACCTTTGTCATGTGCTGGCTGCAGCAGTCGAGTGAGGAGAGGGGCCCACAGCACAAGGAAAGCTGGAGTTACGGGGAGGGATGGTCTGGCCTGCACCCGCATTGTGTTGCTCCCTCCTGCTTGGTTTCTTATCTACCCTGTTATAGGAGCCTCAGATTGTTCTTTGGCAGGCTCATCTCAAGGGCTGGGTGTTTGGGGGCAGAGTGGCCCTTGGCTCAGTCCCTTTTATAATGAGAGTCATTTTCGTGTCCACTCAGGGAAACAAAGTGACATTTCCTTTGAGTGTGCACCAAAAGCACCTGAGACTTTACAGGGTGCTTTTTAGAGTATCCAGCTCTAGAGTTAGTCATCTTGCTGAGAGAAAGTGATGGAGCTGGCATTGCATTCCACAGCCAGTGTGTGTTTACCTGCTCAGGCTGTAGGCCCATCTCCCTGCATGCAGAACTGTTTTGTAGATTGGTAGCAACTGGACAGCCATGCCCTGTCACCTGCTGGTTCAGTGCTCCTCCAGGAAGGCCTCAGATGCCTACTGCCTTTGACCGTGATTTGTATAGCAGCTTGGATGAAGAGCTGGAAACCTGCTTATCAGATTTGCAGACGATGCATGATTAGAGCAATGGGGACCATCTGGGAGTGAGCCAGGATTTAGGACTCGTGAGAAACTGAACAATGGACGGAAACTGATGTGATGAAATGGAACGGGAAGATGTGCACGTACCCTCTACCCCTACTCAGAAATCACTTGCCCAAATGTGGTGTGGGAGGCTAGGCCCACCGTGCAGGGATGGTGCTGCCTGCAGAGGCATCCTTAACATACCTTTAGTGTTTACATTTCCATTTTCCGTAGTGGACATCTGTCTCAGTCCGTTTGCATTGCAATAAAGGAGTACTTGAGGCTGGGTCATTTATCAAAAGGGTTTATTTGGCTCACGGTTCTCCAGGAGGTACAGGAAGCATGGTGCCAGCATCTGCTTCTGGTGAGGGCCTCAAGCTGCTTTCCACTCGTGGCGGAAGGTGAAGGGGGCCAATGGGTAGAGATCCTATGGCAGGAACACGGAAGCAAGAGAGAGAGGAGGGATGTGCCAGGCTCTTTTTAACCATCAGTTCTTACAGGAACTAAGTAGAGTGAGAACCCACTCATCACCACAAGGAAGGCACCATGCATGAGGGATCCGCCTCCGTGATGCAGACACCTCCCTTAAGGCCGCACCTCCAACACTGGGGATCAGATTTCAATATGAGAAGGACTCAGATATTCAAACCATAGCAATATCCTTGTTTGCTCCCATGTGTCACATGCATGGGCCATGGATGATGACTGATCATGTGGAATTCCGCTTTTTTGTCGCTTGCCACCCAGTTGTCTGTTTCATCTGCTGCTTTCTTGAGGGTGATGTGGTGTCAGTGATGTCTGTCATGTGTATAGCACCAAGCACAGTGCTAGCAGGGGTTCAGTATATACTTGTTGGATGAATTCACTTGAAGTCTTTCTAGAAGACAGCAATATTGGGATGGTGAGGTTTAGGAAACCTTGTTGTCATTTTTCAAATTAGGAAGGTTTTCCTTAGAGAAGAGATTATGGTTCCCCTAGCTTTGAAGGTCATTGTTGGGAAAGCAAGCTTAGGCTTGTTTTCTACTGTATCACAAATTAGTTTTTATCTGAGATGGTTGTTAATATAAACATTCCTTTTGCTTGTCTCCATCAAATTTTTAAATTCTAAGGCAGATATTTTAGAGAGCACATGTGTGTTTTAGAAGTTACCTGGAAAAGTTTAGCTGCCGTTTTTTATAGGCACGTTTTCTTGCAGCAGATATCATAAACAGGCACTGCTGTGCAGTCTCCTATTTGACTTTGACCTCTAACTAGGCCGAGCTCCTTAAGAAGGGCCGCTTCTGTGCTGTACCTTATGTATATACAGCATTTGCGCACAGCAGTTGTGCAATACGTTTTCATTGAATACGTGTGACTGATTTCATTCTACCAACAAGGTGACTGCTATTGTCTCCAAGGAAACCTAGTTTCTGAGGTTAATTAGCAGCCTTCAGTTTCTATAGCGAGGAAGGTACGGAACTGGCATTAGCATCCAGTTTCAAAGCAAGTCCTCATGCCCCTGCATCATGTGCAGAGACATTGCCAGCTTCACACCCGGGTTAGTCGTCTTTCACACAGCCCTTGTGGTCCAGTTGTGAGGGTTTAGAGAATAAGATTTTCTTGAATTGGCTCTTCTTCAATTTCTCTTATTTTCTCTAGAGTAGTGGTTCTGAATCGGGCTGGGCCTCATAACCACCTAGAAGCTTTTATAAACCGCAGATGTTCTAATTAAGTAGGTCTCAGGTAGGGTCTGTTTGGAATGAATAGTCAGGCCAGAGCCTTTCTGTTTCTGGAATATGTGGTTAGAATACTCCTGGTTCTGGCTGTTGCATGTAAGCTGAGGATACTCTGTGCCTTGTGAATTGTGAATCTGAGTCATGGATTGCAAGACAGAGGAGTAAATTAACACACTAGGTGCGTCTCTGCCGTCCCTCTGTCTCTCAGTTAGGTTTTAGCTTTGCTTACCCATTTTTATGGGGCAAATTCTATGCATAGAGGCAGTGGTGACTCTCAGGATTTACTAATTTCAAGGGTGTACTCTATAAGGGATTGGTTGAGTAAAATTGTGAGTCTAGAGAAAGCTTGAGATGCTTTCTGGCCCTGTTTCCTCACTGCACATAATGTCATTGTGAAGCTGAAATTGATCATTTCAAAATGTGTGTAAATGAATGGACCAGCGCTTTTCTTTGATGCTTGCACTGGATGAGGATTATCTGAGAAGACCTGGCTGGACAAGAAAATGGGTTTGACTTTTTGCCAGATGGTCACTGAATGTCTTTTCTGTCTTTGTGCCCAGTTAAAAGGCTGGGCATGTAGGTTTTCATGCTCTTGTCTGGTTTTGGCTTTGTAAGTGCTTACACAGCTAATCTGGCGTTTATGATGATTTCCACTTGGAGCTCAGCAGGAGGCTCTTTGGGGATATTCAGACAGAAATGGCTTAATTGGATTTCAGCCCAGACACAGTATTTGAATGGCTTTATGGATGGCATTAATTGGGCAGCTGCCATAGGAAGTCATATATATGCTTTTGAGCTTTAGAATTACTCTTTGATTCTGTCCCTCTCATTGACTGCTTGCAAATTTATTTATTAAATGAAATCGTCAAGAAAACTAAACTTATAGCCTTGAAATTAAGCAATATGTAAGCAGAACCATCGTTTGGTTTTGGCATAGGTATGTTATTATCCATATTTAAGCCTCCACGTTGATAGTCATGGCCTGGCTCAGGGGCACGTGGTGTAAGGGATTCAGTGTGTCTTAGATTGAAAACTGGGGGACAAGGATTCCGGGCCTAACAGCTGCAGAGTACTGGACAGTCACAGCTGATCTTATAGATGGAACTAAGGAAGTGGAAGTTTATTGAACCATACGTGGGGGAGAAGAGTCATTTTATCCAGAGCCTGCCGTGGTCCTCCCCATACGGGTATCAGGATATGAAAAAGTTGTAGTCCCTTCCCAGAGGCTCTTCCTATCTGGACAGTAATGTAAATGACAGTTGATATTATAAAATAGTGCTTTTTATGGGCACAGAGGCCAGTCTTCTAGAAGAGAGCACGTTTGAGTTCCTTCCTGAAGGGTGAGTTGGATTTGATTGCATGATGGCATTGGGAAGCTGAGGTGCAAAGGTGTTCTCAGCGTGGGGAGGAAATAGCAGGTGCGAGGGCAGAGAGTTGTGAAAGGGTCCAGTGTTTGAGGAGAATGTGAGTGAACATACCTTGACCATTTTAGGAATAGCTCAAAACTAATTGTACTTTAAGAGCTAAATATACTTAAAGCTGAACATACTTTAAAAACACAGTGATAGTAAAATTTCTATTTAATTGGAATAATAATAAATATGTTTTCTATAAGTTAAATTTTTATAACTATTAGCCTTTTAAAATTTCATTTATTTTTAAAATTAAACATTTTAAATTAAATTTCTCTAACTTACTCATTTTATAACCAAAATTTTGTACCCATTCACAAAAATCCCCCCATTTTCCCTACCTTCCAGCCCCCGTTAACTACCGTTCTACTCTATTTCCGTGAATTTAACTTCTTTAAATTCCACATATAAATGAGATCATTCAGTATTTGTCTTTCTGTGTCTGGCTTACTTCACTTAGCATAATGTCCTCCCGGTTCATCTGCATTATTGCAAATGGCAGGATTTCCCTTTTTAGGGCTGAATAATATTCTTGTGTGTGTGTATACATAGGTTAAGAATTCTTTAACCCAAATACCTGGAACCAGAAATGTTTCAGGTTTTGGATTTTTCCAGATTTTGGAATATTTGCATATACATAATGAGAGATTTGGGGGATGGGGCCAAGTGCAAACATGTAATTCATTTATGTTTCACGTACACCTTATATACATAGCCTGCAGGTAATTTTATTTTTTTTCTTGGAGGTGCTGGGTAAACTGTGTTGTGTACCTACATTTTGACTGCGGCCCTTCCCATGAAGTTAGGTGTGGAATTTTTTACTTGCAGCATCATATTAGTGCTCAAAATTGTTCAGATTTTGGAGCAATTTGGATTTTGTATTTTTAGATTAGGGATGTTCAGCCTGTGTATATGTTTGTGTGTGTGCGTACGTATCACACAAATCACATTTTCTTCATTCATCAATGGACACTTAAGATTGTTTCCATATCTTTATTAGCTACTTTTAAATGGGAAATTTTAAATTTCCTTTTTATTCCACATTTGATGGAATTTTATGGAATTCATTTATGGGACACTATTAATCTGTGTGAATATCTCTGCTACTTAATGAGGGAACAAATCACATTGATTCAGTGCTTATCAGAGGAAGAGGACAACATGCAGTGAGGCATTTTCAGTTTCTTAGAAGCAAATCCCATTCCACAGGGGGCTTCGCAGTTACCGGTAATTTACAAAATTAAAAAAAAAACAACCAACCGCCCTACGGAATCTTTCTGAACCGTTTTCCCCAGAGTTTCGTTGTTCTGCACGCTTGCAGGGACTTCTCAGATGCCCATGGTCGTGGGGTGATCTTAGTCTTTCTTAGCCCATCCCTTGGTCTCATTGCCGTAAAACATCCTATGCCACACCCTCATGCTGAGAGTCCCTGTCGTGACTTTTCAAATGACCCGTGATATCATCTGGAAGAAAGGTAGAGTCTGAGTAACACTTGGAATCCGTGGAGCACTAAAATTTGCATCAGCCCTTGTAGGCTGCTCCCTGGAGGACCCAGCTGCCTAATCCTGAGTTAATTAGAACCGGGGCCCTGACCGGAACAGCTCTCTCTGGATGTTTCTGTCCTGTGACGCACGTGCGTGTGAAGGGCAGCCCTTTCAGACATCGTGTTCTCTCTAAGATGAATAGGTGGTTCTAAAATCACACCCGGGTGCTCTCCTTGAAGGGCAGGGGAAATAAAGGTTTTGAGGTTTCCGATTTGATTAATTCTGGGCTATGGGAAAGCCCTCCCATTTACATAAGACAATGCAAGTGTTCTTTGTAGAAATAAAAAGTGTAAATTGTCCTTCATAGGGAAAAACTTATTTAGTAGCACACAGCTAATACCTATATAATTGGAGAAGTGTAAAATGGCATTATGTTTCTCTGTAGGGTCACTTGGGGGCATAAAATGCCTCCTTCATAGGGTGTTATGAGGGTGACCATCCGTGACGCCAGCCTCCTGGAGCTGGTGGAGTCGTGCCAGGCAGCCGTTGAGCCCCTGCAGAGGCTGATCTGATCCACAAGGTAGTTATTTTTTTAACCTCTCTCCTTTTCTTTTTCTTTTTCTTTTCTGTTCTCTGTTCTCCTCTCCTCTTCTTTTCTCCCTCTCCCTCTCCCTCTCCCCCCTTCTCTCTCCCTCTCTCCCCCTCTCTCCTCTCTCTCTCTCTGACGAAGTCTCACTCTGTTGCCAGGCTGGAGTGTAGTGGTGCGATCTCAGCTCACTTTAACCTCTGCCTCTCAGTTTCAAGTCATTCTCCTGCCTCAGCCTCTTGAGTAGCTGGGACTACAGGTGTGCGCCACCATGCCCAGCTAATTTTTGTATTTTTAGTAGAGACGGGATTTTACCATGTTGTGCAGGATGGTCTTGATCTGACCTCATGATCCACCTGCCTCGACCGCCCAAAGTGCTGGGATTACAGGCATGAGCCATGGCACCTGGCCTCTTTCTTTGTTTCTTAAGAAAAGAACATGACATCATTCCGTGTTTAAGATGATTTTGTAACTTTCAGCCTTAAATTTCATATACCTTCTCCCAGTTGGAAAAGTAGAATGAAGCTTTTTCTTTCTTTTGGAAAGGCTTCAGAAGGGCCATGGACCCTGTGGAAAATCCCATTTGAAAATGAGAGCATGGAAAGAGCTGAGGACAAGGGCTGGCCTCCCTGATACGTTAACACCTCTAACTTGTTTCATTTACTAAAACATGGATTAATTGGGTGGTTCTCAGTGCCAAGCACATAGCCATTGCTGGGTCCCTGCTCTTGAGAAAGGATCTCTCATCAAAGGAGCCCCCAGGACTAACCGCCCAGTTTACTACAAAGGCCAGGGCTGGGAAGCACGTGAAAAACACCAGAGGGGTGGCGTGCCACGTGACTGCAGGGCGGCTCACCCAGCATCTTCAATGCGTTGTCATTAAAATAAAATCGACTTAAGGTGGCTTAAGAGACAAATTGTAATTTGTGGACCTGACTTGGATCCTGATTCAAGTCAATCAGCTATAGAAAGTCACTTACGAGACAGGAGAATCAGGACACTAATGAGATATGAGCTTTATATTAAGGAATTGGTAACGATGTGGGGTGTGATACTGGAGTTGTGCTTTTCTGTTGGTGATAAGCACTGAAGTATTTATAGGCAAACTCATTTTTGCTTGTGATTCGCTTTAGCCATCTTGTGAGGGCTGGGGTGTGACTGCATGTATAATTGTTGAGATTGGATGAGGAAGTATTTTTGCACATAGTGAAACATCACAATTCAAATGCAAAATGGCATAGCTATGTTAGAGTGTGATGCAGGAGCTGGGCCCAGGAATCCAGCCGTAGTGTTTAAACTGGGTTTTGAAGAACGAACAGGTATTGAAAATGGGAGAATCAGTTCCTTTCTGGTGTGCAAGAGGAGCTATCTGGTAGGTAAAGTGTGGGTCACCTAGTGGTTTTGATCTCGAGTTCTTTCAATTCACTCATCCTTGCATTCGCTCACAAAGGTTTTTCAAGTTACTGTTGTATGTGTCATATGTCGTGACACATATATGTGGTTGAATCTCACAAAAGTCCCAGGCTGCCACGGAAAAGTACCACAGACTGAGGGGCTTACACAACAATTTATTGTCTCACAGTTCTGGAGGCTGGAAGTCCAAGATCAAGGGCTCAGCAGGGTTGGTTTCTTCTGGGGCCTCTCTCTGAAGCTTGCAGATAGATGCCTTCTTGCTGTGTTTTCATAAGGTCTTTTCAAGGTGCACACCCTCCTGGTATCTCTTCCTCTCTTAAAAGGCCAGCAGTCCTAAAATTGGATTAGGGTCACTGATTCATTTTAGCCACCTCTTTAAAGACCTTTTCACTGTTGTATTCTGAAGTACTGGGGGTTGAGACTTCAACATACACATTTTTTTGGAGGTGAGGCAAGGACCCAATTTAGCCCACAGCAGATGAGATGCACTTCATGGTGTAATCAATACTATATAAGCACTTATTACTTATTCACAGAATAATGAGTACTGTATAAGGTGCTAAGGGAATCTGGAGGAAAGAGCATTTTACTGTCCATGGAGCCATCCAGGAGGTCTTCCTGGAGGAGGGGCTTTTGAAGATCTTCTTGAGTGAGAGTCAGATCTTACCCACTGAGCACTGCTAGAAGGAGTAGTGGAAGGTAGTTCCCAAAACTGAGGGAGAGAAGGCAGGCAGGGAAGGGAGCGCGCTGACTGTGTTAGTAGTCGCTATGATGACAGGACGGGCCTGAAAGGAGAGTGGATGCTGAGGACTTGCTCAGTGATGGGACTGGAGCTGAGAGGGAGGGAGAAAGAGCACACATGTCCACACTCTTTATTCCTGGGCCTCAGTTTAGCAGGGATGCAGTGATAGAAATGGGGAAAGAAGTGTGAAATCTTATCTAAAGCTGTGCTTAATTACCAAAGTAAAACATATTATAAAAGTTCAAATGTGATAGAAATTAACCCTTCTCACCCCCAATTCTACTCCCTGAATGTATTAACAATAGTTGTGTCTCACCTTCTGGCCCGCTTCTCAAGAGGCCATTTGAAAAAAAATGTGTGTGTGTGTGTGTGTGTGTGTGTGTGTGAGAGAGAGAGAGCGCGCACGAGCAAGATGCAGGCAAGCTGGTAGGAGGGAAAGGGAGAAAAACAGGATTTGCTTCCCTGACCCCTCACTCCTCCCTCCTTCTTTCCTTCCTTCATAAAAAGGGGGGTTTGCACAGTTTTTATTCAGTAGTGCATTTTAGTGTTTACAGTTTATTTTTGTCAGCATGCTTTTTACTGGTGGTGTCACTACCTAGACAGTGGCTGAATCCTGTGCATGCTTAATAAAATGCTGGTGAACCTGTTAAAAAGGCGATATGTAATTCAATTGTCTAGTTATGGCACTGAGATGTATAGCAAGGTTTTTATGCTGATTACAAAGACAACTCGCAGTTTGGACTGGAGGAAAAATTAGAGAAACACCTGGGCAGACCTTTTAGAGAATGGAGTACTGCTGGATTTAAGAGGCTAGCATTAAATATATCAACAAAACCCTTTACAAACCTTGTTACAAATTTACAAAATTTGTCACTAATCAAATTCCTATATGTTAGAATTTTTAGGCAGCAGACTGTAAAACTTAAATTTATATTAAGATTTGCATTATGGGCCGGGCGCAAGGGCTCACGCCTGTAATCGCAGCACTTTGGGAGGCCGAGGTGGGCGGATCATGAGGTCAAGAGCTTGAGACCATCCTGGTCAACATGGTGGAACCCTGTCTCTACTGAAAATACAAAAAGTTAGCTGGGCGTGGTGGGGCACGCCTGTAGTCCCGTCTACTCAGGAGGCTGAGGTAGGAGAATCGCTTGAACCCAGGAGGCAGAGGTTGCAGTGAGCCGAGACTGCATCACTGCACTCCGACCTGGTAACAGAGTGAGACAACGTCTCAAAGAAAAAAAAAAAAGATTTGCATAATGGCTTTCTTCTGTTAGTAAGCTTTGATACATTTTTGGCACCACATCATCAATTTTTGATAATGTCCATTCCCATATGTCCCAAAGATACAGGATTGGAGTTGAGTGTCGGGGGTGGTGGATGAGGGAACAGAGAGGCATTTGGTGGCTGAGTCAGGCCTACAGCCCTGTCATCCTGACCCATGGCCTTGTTGCTTCCTTTTCTGGCTTGTATTTTGCTTCTCATTATATATGGATGATGTAGGGTAAACACACCTGATAGCAATAACTTAAGCAGACCCTTAGAATGACCTCATGTGGCAGATGCACCTGAATGTGTGTTCCCAGCTAGGGAATCCAGAAGTTGCCAGCCTGGAGATTCAGTCCTTGTCTTTAAGGAACATCTGAGTCCTGCAGCTTGTCTCCTGGAACAGGTGTGATTGAGGCCCTGAGTTTTGGGTTGCATGAAGCATGCCAGGTGGAGGTCCTTGGTCAGGGAGGGTGTTAAGTGAACATGCTACATGAATTGCATGATGATTGCAGGCAGGTGCGGCTCTTCTGTCCAGCCCGCTGCCACCAGATTCTCTCCCTTCTGTGTAAGCCCCTAATAAAACCCTGGCTGGCTCTGGGTCTCTTCAGCCTCTTGAACCTGGGTCTCTTCAGCCTCTTGAACCCCTATTAAAGTTAATAGGGGTTCGGCACATCGATTGACCTACTGCTTGCTGTTTCCTTCTTTTTTCAGCTCTGGAGTATTTGAAGGCAGAAATCATTATTCCAGAACCTAGAACTGACAGACCCTAAACTCTGATCAGTCACCTTTGTCCTGCAAACACCCGCCTTGGCCACTCTTTGACTTTCTAGAGAATTAGAAATTAGTTCTGTTTTTTTTTTCCCCTCGTGTTTTCATGAACCAGCTTCTAATTAACCTCCTAACCAGCATTAATATATGGAATTGATATAATTTCAGCCCAGTGCAGAAAAACTTGATATTTTTACTTTTCAGGACAGCTTTATCTTGAGTGAAAACTCTAATTGCAGTGAGGCTTTTTGAAGCTAGACTTCAGCTGTTCCTGAACCCTGCCTGTGAACCACTGTGCACTGGATGATTAAGAGACAGCTGAGGTCATCTCCTTGGACGCCTTTGAGTTTCGGATTGATAAACACATCGGAGCTGCTCAGTATCAGTCCACGTGGGTTGAACTTTAGCCAAACCACTCAAGGAAACTTGTGTAGCTTTGTTCAGTGTCTGAGACCAGCCTTTTCCCACTTGAATAAGGTTCTCTTCCAAGTGGTTCACTAGGAATGAAATATAGCTAGCTCTGCCAGAATTCCCCCAGACAGCGCTGACCCGTGCTGTGTTGGGCTGGCACTGCCGCCTCTGTACTCTGAACTGGAGATCCGCTTGCAGGCCTCTGCTGGGCCTCCCTGGTCAGGGAGGGAGGAGGAAGGGCAAGACAAGGCATTTGAGAGCTCCAAGGCCTATGCTAATTCTATGCTTTTTTTTTTTTCTTTTTTTCTTTTTAAATAAAAGGTAAAGGACACTTGCCTTAGCTCTGGCTACAGACTAGGGATCTGGAGTGGTTGTCTCCATGTGTAACACAGATTAGATTTGGTTATGATACACACCCGAGTCCAAGATCTGCTCATCACTGACCCAGCCAGGTGACACTATTCAACAAGGCTTCCCCGCCCCCCTCACCCCGAGCTAACATCTAAGAGAAGCAGTACCGTTGAAAACAAACTTGGTGTGTGTACATTCATGGTCTTGCTTCTTGACATAGCCTGACGTGGTTCCTAGCTGATTTGAGAGGTTGGAGCCGGCTACCCAGGGTGGCAGATAGCCCAGACAGATGGCAGCAGCAGATGCGATTCGCAAAATGCGACTGTCAAGGTTCTAGCCCTTTCGTGGTGATCTTTGTCAGAAGAAAGAGCACTCTGGCTTTAAAATCAGACACGTGTGCCTTCAAAGTCTGGTTGTGGGACATCTGGTCATTTGGTTCCTGGGCTGAAATGATAAGATGTATCTCCCAGGGTTGCTGTGACGATTCTTGCAGCTGACACTAAGGTGAAGCCACAGCGAGTGTCTCACTGCGATCAGAGCATGTTCTTCTCCCAGCCTGTCACTGTTTTATCAGTTGGAGAGTGGGAGAGCAGGGATTCCCTGAGCCTCCTGAAGGCTGACTTTAGCCTCTTGGTGACTTCAGTTTTCTGGACAAATAGGCCACCTCAGAAACAAGTTGAGTGACAGCACCTGGCAGTATTATGCCCACAAAGCTCACAGCCTTCGACTGTCATCAGAACAAGGCTCATAACTCTCTTCTTAACCCTGAACTGCTCCTCTGGAGTTGCTTTAGTCAGGGACCTCATCACTGGACCTCCGTCTCAGATGCTGAGAGTTGGAGGAAACCAGCCCAGGTGCCACAGAAGACACTGCGCCAGTACCATGCTGGTATTGGGGATGCAGAATCGGCCAGGACTGCTTGCAGGGGGCATCTGGCTGCCTGGCCCTGCACCTGGGACAAGTAGTGTGGCTTGGCAGTGCTCAGCACACTCGCCCAACACGCAGCTAAGTGTCACTGAAAACACTGGAAAACCCTGGGTTGTGGCTTTAGTGGGAAAAAAATTTCAAGGCTACAGAGAATTCAGAAAATCCCTTGGATTTTGCAATGGTAAAATTTTGTAGTATTAAGGATCCAAATTAAAATGAAGAGATATGTCCAGTATCAGTGTTAATTGCCTTCTAGCCCTCCCTCCTTTTTTTATTTTTTTATTTTTTATTTTTTTTTTTGAGACAGAGTCTCGCTCTGTCGCCCGGGCTGGAGTGCAGTGGCCGGATCTCAGCTCACTGCAAGCTCCGCCTCCCGGGTTTACCCATTCTCCTGCCTCAGCCTCCTGAGTAGCTGGGACTACAGGCGCCCACCACCACACCCGGCTAGTTTTTTGTATTTTTTAGTAGAGATGGGGTTTCACTGTGTTAGCCAGGATGGTCTCGATCTCCTGACCTCATGATCCGCCCGTCTCGGCCTCCCAAAGTGCTGGGATTACAGGCTTGAGCCACCGTGCCTGGCTCCTTTTTTTATTTCTAAAGGGAGATGCATGTAGTGCTAGTGAAGTACTTTTAGAGAAAAACCCACACCCGTTCTATATATTCCTGTCTTCTTGAAGCTGACTGTAGAAAATCCTTGAATGAATCCTTTGGTGAGGGCCTCCTACAGTCTAAGTGACCTTATAAGTGTTTATCTTTCAGGCTGATACTGTTTTTTGCACAAAAGTGTACACTTTCCTGATGGATTTCGATAACCGATTATAATTAAGACCTGCTTTGAAATGCTCTTCCTCAACACAGGTTTTGAGTAAGCTCAGAACCCCATGTTAAACTTGGGCAGTCTTCATTTAAACCCAAAGAGAGAGATGTCGATCACCGTGGTTTTTTTCTACTTAAGGTGTACATTGAACACATTGACAGTTTGTCAATGGAATGCTTTTCTCAAGGAAAACATCTCATGCAAACTTCAATTTTTACACTTGAATCCCAGCTGGCTACTGGCACCTTTCAGTGGATTTTCAATAGCCTCACTTTTGTTGGAGCTGCTGCATCCGTTCAAGCCCTGCTCCATTCTCTCTGGCTTTTCCTTTACTGATTGTGCTTGGAGAGGCCGTGCTCTGACTTGTCCACTGTGCCTAGTATCAGAGGACTCAGGTTCTAAATCCAGCTCATTGTTCTTTTGCGGGGGCTGGCAGAGAAGCTGCTCAGGCTTTTGCTTTGCTGTTGGCATAAGGAGTGTCTCCTCTGTTCGCATGCAGAAGAGATTAGAGATGTGCAAAGCCCACTCATCCGGAGTCCAAGGCCTGAGGTCCAAGGCCTGAGTGATTCCTCACTCTGCAGTCAGTTGGGAAAAACCTTTAGTGTCCCTGAGAAAGTTAACTCCTCTGTAAATGTGAGCATTAGAATCCATCCTGGAAGTGTATCAGAAGGATTAAATCATATTACTCATGAGACACAGGGCACACAGTGGGAGGCCTGTGTTTGGACAACCCCAACAACCGCATAAACAATTCCTTGCCATTTGCCTGCGGAAGGCGGACTCTGGGCAAATTCACTTTCCAGTTAAAATCTTAACAATACAACTTACGTTTATAAGAACCCCTGAAAATGACACATACAGAGGCAGCGTTAGGGGCATGGTGCCCAGCACATTGCCCTGTGCTGATGGCTTTCTTCAGTGGTGTCAGCATGAGACACAAGAACTCTTGGTCAAGAACTGAGTTCAGATTCCAGTACTTCCATTTTGAGAGGACCTGCCATTTTATGATAAACACCTAACAGGAAGAAGGGCAATCTGCCTCGTATACATCTGACATCTTGCCCAAAGATGTATTCCCATTGTGTTTGGCCATCACCTGTTCCTTGCCTTAAATTATATCTATATTAAAATGATACGGCCTTTAAAATAATGCTAGAGAATGGATAAAAAGGAATTAATTTTTAAATCAAAATTTATGAACTTGCCTTATAACATTTTTATGATAGCCCTATTTGAATTATCTTCTTCTCTTCGACTAAAATAGAATTTGATTTTTCTATGGGGTATTAACATTTTGGGTCATAATCATGCTAGGGATGAATTAATAGATCTTCTCTGAGTGAACTGTCAAGACAGATCCCCACTGGGTTTGAAATGTAATTAAAAATGTCAGTGAATTCGCTTGAAGTCCACAGAGTGCTCCAGGGTCCCCTCGAAAACGTTAGTCAAAGACTGAAAATATTTACCAAGTGCAGTGAACATAATGCAGCATCCAGCTCTCCACAACCAGGAGAGAGCTGGTCACCTTTGTCAGGCGCCTCTCATCTGAACTTCCTTCTTGTTTTGGAGTGTTCGTCTCAGACGTCTTGAAAGCAGGGGTGCTTTTTAACCCAAGGCTATGGGTCCAGTTGGTGACCTCTTAATAGATGGCTGGTGCAACAGACCTCCAAGAGAGGAACGAGTCTCTAAATAATATCCATGCCCTTTGTAACCCTTCTCCCTCATTAGACTCCCAGACTGGCCACCTTTCTAATTGGCAGCCACCCTTTTATTTCTGGGAGGCTTTTAAAGGTGGGGGTCATTGGGAGGAAGAAGTCTGGAAGGGACTGGGAGCTCAGGTCACTTGATTATGGGCTGGCTGTCCCCCACACCCCATCACCTCCTTCCACCTGCTGTTCACCGGGTGTGTGGTTGGCCTTCCCCAGCCGAGTGTTGGAGCTTGCCCAGGGAATGAAAGGTGGGAAGGGGGAGGAGTCTGTGTTGATGGAGGTCTTTAGGCACAGAGCAGCTTTATTCTGGGATATATTTAAAACACTGGTTTCAAAATACATAAAATTAGCCAAGGGTAGTGGCACATGCGTGTAGTCTCAGCTAATGGGGAGGCTAAGGCAGGAGGATCACTTGAGCCCAGGAGGCAGAAGTCGCATTGAGGCAAGATCATACCACCACACTCTAGCCTGGGTGACAGAGGAGACCCTGTCTCAAAAAAAAACCCAGTTATTTTTAAAAGTGGTTACTTAAAATCAAAGAAGTAAGCAGACCTCATATACACTTCTTTCTTTTTAGATTTCATGTGTTCCTTGTATACAAGCGACATCCCAAATTATAATTCTCTGCTGAGATTTGAGAATTTGGAGAATCCCTGCAACTTTGTAACTTCAGAGGTGTGATTAGCTGAAAACGTCATCATTTTGAAGAGTTCTGCGTTTTGCCAGTCACCTCTCAACTGTGTGCCAAAGGTGAGTCTGCAGTTTTCTGCTTAAAACAGAAATTGCAGCTTTTTGCTTCAAATGTTCAATTTGGACAGTAAGTTTAGTAAAATATCAGTCAGTGTAGCCTTGATTTTGTTGAATCATATTAAATTTAGGCTTTCAATGAGGGACCTGGTTCAAAAATTAGATTATCTCTGTTCCTGCTTTAGTGTGTGATGGTTCAGAGTATGTGGCCTGGAAGCGGGACGGTAGACACCTCCAACTTGTAAGATGGTACAGGTACCTCCACACTCAGATACGTACTGACTCTTGAATCGATAACGAATCCTGGTTCCATGTGTTCTGTCTTATACAGGGAGTATAAGGATAAATAACCACTTTTCTGGTGCTTTCAGTCTAGGAAAGGTTGGATTCCAGCTTTGATGCTGAGAAGATAAATCTATGTCAAAGGATAGCTGGGCATGGTGGCATACACATGTAGTCTCAGCTGTTCGGGAGGCTGAGGCAGGAGAATTACTTGAACCTGGGAGGCGGAGGTTGCAGTCAGCCAAGATCGCACCACCGCACTCCAGCCTGGGCAACACGGCCAAGACTCGGTCTCGGAAAAAAAAAAAAAAGAAGAAACCTACATCAAATGAGATGCAGACAGATGAAGGATTCTCGGGAAGGTTTTTACCTGTTCATATGAAAAACCTTCTTGTGTATGTTACAATTAAACCATAACTGTGATGCAGCATGTGGGTTCTGGGACCCAGGGGTGCTATCACCACAGGCACCAGACAAAAACATGTCACCGTGTAACAAAAATATTTCTTAGCCCTAACAGCTTGAGACATTTAACTTAAAATATGAATTGCTGTGTTTGGTGGTCCAGTTAATCCAGTGTTCTGTTTCTGGCTGGGCAGGAAGAAGTGCTTTATGAGAAGATAAATTTTCACTTCCAGAGTTTTGTCTCAGAATGAACTGTAAGAATAACACTAGCTTTCCTTAAAAACTTGAATTTGCTTCTATTATTTGCAGATTGTTTTAAAGTAATCCTGAAACTATCATATTGGACTATGGAATCTCTTGGTGTGGTGGTTTCTGAAAATTATCTAGAAAGTTAGAATTTCCTCTTACTTCATCTGCTACTACTACAAACACATCTTGTGAATATGTTCTTTCTCTTCGACCACCTTAAAAGAAAAATCTCTTGGAACCTTTTTGATTTCAGTTATGCCCCTTTGATGTTTGGTATTTAGAACAGCATAAGATTAATATGCAAGAAGGATAGGATTAAGTGTCTTAGTGTTCTTGTCTTGCTATGCTTTATGTTATCTTTTGGAGAAAATGCCACGTTGTTCCGTTGATTTAGGGTGTTGTGTGTTGTGAGTTCCAGAGCTAGCTCCTGGTCGGCAGTCGGGAGTTGGCACTCACACTGCATACCTGACTTCACCCCAGCCATTGTTGGGTCTTTTAGCTTTGGATCCCCTCATGCATTCATGGGGCATTCCCAGGTCTCTCCTCCAGACCTTATGCAAGACAAACACCATAGGGGTGTTCCCGTTCCAAACCTAGGAGATTTTATCTTGCATAAGAAAACTTCTCAAACCCATGGTAACTCCGTTTTCTTTAAAAAACAACAACAACAAAGTCATTGAATTAGAACTTTTTTAAAACAGTCATTTGCAAATGCAGTCATGTATCAATCCACTTGTCAGATTTCAAGGGAATGGAGTGTAAGCTGGAAATGACAGATCTGCTGATCAGAACTCATTAATAATTTATTAGCATCAGAATCTGACACTACTTCTTTAGAAAGGTCTTGATCATGAGTGACATTAGCAGACCTGCAGTTGTTGTTGGTGCTGGTTCAGAAGCTGGTGAGGCAGGGGAGTATGACATGCTCACCCAGCAGCTCGGTCTGCGGGAGCTCCCAGTACACGAGTGCCACGTAGACAGGACAGTCAGTGGCGACCATGAGAGCCGGCTGGCTTGCAAAAATATCTACCCATGTAATTTTAAAGGATGACTTTTATTTCGTAAGTTATAAGGTCCACACAAAACCTTGGTTCACCTAGTAAAATTTACTTTTGTGGTTTAGAAAAATGTTAATTTGGAAAATCATGAGATGTAGCCATTCATGTAATCAACATCTATTGTGAACACCCCACCTGTATTCTGGGCTATTTTTCTTGCAGTGACTGTTTTAAGCGGTTAAAAAAAAAAAATAGATAAAATATAGTCCCAGCCACCTTTTCCCATGCCCTTTTGGGATGGGACCCTGACAGTTTGGGACTGTGCTAACTGCTGAAGTGGAGGTTCTTACAGTCAGTCCCTGGTACCTGAGGCAGGGACCAACTGACCCTTTTGGGGAGAGTATGGAAAAGCCAGGGGATGCTGTGTTGGGAACAAGTTTTAAAGAATGAGGGGACATGCGTACAGAGATATAATGTGTTTCCTTGGAACAGGGCGGGCCGATTGGACCAGCTGGGCCATGGTTCCCGGAGACTGTAGGTCATTTAGATAATACTGGAGTTTGGACCAGGCATTTGCCATTTGGCCGGTGGTCTTTGAAGTGCCAACAGGGAAAGCAACAGCTCACTCAGCCATACTCTTTGGCATGTCAGAAAGAAATGAAATGCTGGCCTGGTAGAACAGTGAGCAGGATGTCAGCCTTGGATGCATTTCCCAGTTATTGGGCACTCAAGGTTTGCATGCCTGGGGCCGGGCCGAGAGCAGCTTGAGGAGGATGGCGGTGTCTGAGGGCCTGAGTAACGTCTCAGCCCATTTCCACATGGTGCATTTCCCTACCCTGTTTTCTGGTCTCCCCAGTGAAGTTAAGGAACACAGTCTTGGGACCCTCCGGCTCTGACCCTGCCTTCTTTGGGGAGTGGAGACCCTTGGAAGAGCCTGAAGGCCACCACAGTTGTCATTTTGGCAAATGCATAATCTGCGCTTAATTCTTTCCATGTGTACTTGAAAAGTGACTGTAATTGACTGTTGGAGGCTGGCCGTTCATTACTAGGGACAGAGGATGCAAAGGGCCTCGTCTGCTATGCTGCACATTCGTTTGACTTTTGAAAAGCTTTTGGAGGCTTTTTCACGACAGACATGTCCTAATGGACAGAAGGATGGTGTAGTGGGGGTAGGAAGGACAGTGGCTTAGGTGACACAACTCAAGTTTGAGTAAAGTAAACAGGACTGGATTTCACAAACCGAGTCAGGTGGTGATATGCATGTCCAGCGTGTAAACGTCCGCAGTGAGCCCGCACACATCGTTTTCCGTTCTGTGGTAGAAGCAGCAGCGGCTGTGTTTAACTGAGCAGTGAGCACGAGAAGATGAAACGTGGAGCCTGTCACTCTTACATCCATAAAAACGCCATCCAGTAATATTTCTTAACTACTAAAGTTTACTACTTATCTTCATATTAGCCTCAATTTATTTCAGAACAATTTTTCCTAGGCTGCGTACACTTGGAAAAGTCATCTAGAATTTACTACTCACTTTTGTCATATCCTGGCTTTTTGGTATTTTGGAGATTGCTGGTAGCTGACTTGGCCCCCAACAGGTTATTTAGAAAGATTTTTTACGTGCAAAGCCCGGTGTTCAGTCATTAAGATTTTAGGGGCCGGGCGCGGTGGCTCAAGCCTGTAATCCCAGCACTTTGGGAGGCCGAGACGGGCGGATCACGAGGTCAGGAGATCGAGACCATCCTGGCGAACACGGTGAAACCCCGTCTCTACTAAAAAATACAAAAAAACTAGCCGGGTGAGGTGGCGGGCGCCTGTAATCCCAGCCACTTGGGAGGCTGAGGCAGGAGAATGGCGTGAACCCGGGAGGCGGAGCTTGCAGTGAGCTGAGATCCGGCCACTGCACTCCAGCCCGGGCGACAGAGCGAGACTCCGTCTCAAAAAAAAAAAAAAAAAAAAAAAAAAAAAAAAAAAAAAAAAAAAGATTTTAGGGCTGAAGCTTCTGTTGAGCGTGTGGCTCTGGAGGTCTCTGATACCTGGAAGTAACTCGTGGAGTTTCTGTCCAAACAGAGGGGCCCGTCTCAGCCGCTTCCTGCTGCACACTGGGCCCCTGGGTGATCTGGGGGAACAGTCTCTGCAGCTTGAACTGATTGTTTCTTCTTTATAGTGTACTGAATATAAAGAGATGGCCACAGCCTTTAATGCTGTGGTTAAATCTGTGGTATTGGTTAAATAATTAACCAGTAAGTATTGACAGCTGCTAGAAAAAAAAAAATATTGCCACATTGATTCCACAGTCCCCCTGGCGGTGCAGTCAGTGGAAGCAGCTGTAATCTTAGGGGGTCATCGTTGGCAGGTGCCCGGCACAGGGCTTGTCACCTCTTGTGTATTACCTCTGGTCGCAAATGCAGATGTTATTGTCCCCATTTAATAGATGAGCACACGGAGCCTCAGGAGAGGTTAAGGAGACTGTGACACAGCTGTGCATGCTCAACTCTGTGACTCTGGACAGTCCCCTTAACCTCTTCTGCGGCTTTGTGTCCCCGTCTATTAATGGCAGCCCAGGAAGCAGAAGGTCTGTTGCTTACCAGCCCACGTTCCTTCTGCTTCCCGGGCTGCCGTCTCTGACATATGATGGTGGTGACATGGTAACCACCCATTCTCCAAGTGCTTATCTTAAACTGAGACGTGAGGCTCTGGGAGATTAAATGACTTGGCCGAAGCCCAGGGCTCCTAGGTGGCAAAGCAGGCTGGGAGCTCCCATTTCCTGACCCAAAAAAAAGCCTTTCTTTCTTACTCTACCAGGAATTTCGTGAGATTGATTTTTTTCTCCCCTAGAAAAATCTCCTGCATCTAAGCACAGTTTGGAGAGTCTCTTTGGAAACCTAAGGGTATGTGAAGGAAGACTTTGGGAAGTTTGAGAGGGGACGGACGGAGCTGGAAACCTGAATCCCCCGAGGGCCTCTGCTGCCCCAGGGTCAGCTTAGCAACTCCTGTGACTTCCAGCTCCGCATGTTGCGGGCCCAGGATGGTGCTCAGAGTCGCCTGTATTGGGGATCCCCAGCTTAGCATGAGTTAAGAGAAGTTCTCTGTACAGGCCAGGGGACTTTGTATTTAACAGCCACTTCTGTGTGCGCTGAGGCCATCTCTGTGGTCCCTGACTCTTGCCACAGCACCCCTGTTCAGGGCGAAACATCATAACATTGTGATTTAACGTTCTTGCATGGTCAGTGACATAATGCTTTTCTCTTAGTTGTGGTGGTGATCAAGGTTATGCCAAGCATTTTTTCTTTTCTGTCATAGCTGATACACCCTAGCAGTGTGGGTTCCTAGAAAGCTGAAGAAACCAAAACAAGAGCCAATTCCTGCACCCCTCAACCTTTTCCCTAGATAGAAACTGAACACATAACATTCTAGTCATTTTTCAATGATTCTCTGAATTGTCCCTTAGAATTTAGAAAGGAATTTTCATGAATTCTCTTTAATGCCAGGTGAGATGGCTATTCCTCCCCTGAACTGTATGGAAGAAAATGAACCCAGAGAAGTTCTTTTCCTTGCCTAGTACGGCCCAGCGTTGGATGGTGACCTGTGACTCACACCTGAATGTTGGATTCCAGATACTCTGTCCTTGTCTTAAAGAGTCCCTGGGCCAGCCGTGTGGCAGATGTGTATGTAAGAGAACGGCATTAAATCAACAGGCCAGACAGAGCTTGAAATGAGAGCATTGCTGCAGTTGAGGTTCTCAAACTAGGAAAAGCAGAGAGAAATTTTTCTCGACTTCCTCCAGAAAAACAGAAAGTCCTCTGATGCTGTGTGTGTGTGTGTGTGTGTGTGTGTGTGTGTGTGTCACGATGGAGGGGGTGTTGTAGGGCTTTTAGTAAACTGGACCCGAACAGGTAATTACAAACAAACTCCAGTAGGAGAATACTTTCTGGGATTACCACTAGGATGTACAGAACTGAAGGGAACACATGAAGCAGAAGAAGTGTCATTCGAGTTGGGTGTGTGGTGGAGGGTGTGGGAGGGGAATGTGTCCCAGTGACCTTGTGCTCCCCGTTCCCGGGCTGCGGGTACCTCACTGGACACACCAAAAGTATTTTGAGTTTTAGATTTCTGCCTATCAGAATCAATTTTCCGGTTGACTTTTATTATAACTAAAGTTGAAATGATTTCTTTAGAAATGGTCCTGGCTCCAGGATGGCGAAACGGTTATAAAACATTCTGAATAAATCAGATCATAAGAGGTCACAGTTTAGGGGGAATGAATTTTGGTACCATGTTAACAAGCAGTATATTAACAAGATGCCAGTTTTGGATGGAAACGAATAACCCTCAGTGCTTGCTGGGGCAGAAGGTACCAGGGCCCTCCTGCCAGGTCTGTGGCCATGGAGGCAGGCCTTGTATCTCCCTGGAAAGTAAAATATGCCTTCTCAGCTTCTCAAAGTCACACCTGACCAGCAGTCACACTGACAAGTTAATTGGTGAGATTTGAGCTTGATTGCTGCCTGCAAGAAGTAAGGATGATCCTAACTATGAATGTGCTCTGGCTGTTTCCTGATCAAACGCCTTGTTCTGTGATCTTCCTGTGTGAAGGTCTACCCAGGTCACAGTGTGAACAAGCCATGGTCCGGAGCAGTCCCTGGCCGGCATGAACTCCAGGTCAGGAGCCTGCAGTGGTGTAGTCCCTCTTGAGTGTCCTCAGGTAGCCTGTCTCTTACAGGGATGTGGCCAGGGACAGGGAGAGACTCTAGAGTTGACAGCTTTAGTAGTTTTTCTAAGTTGCTTGTCTCTTTTGCCAACATTCCATTTTGGGTTTTGCTTGTGATTGTTCTCATCTTATTTCATATGTGTGAGGGCCCCCTCCCTTTGTTGACCACATAGCGGAATGCCCAGTCCATGCATGTCACGTTTCCCTAGAATACTGCTTTCCACTTGGGGCCCCGACGGCGCTCACAGGGAACGAGTGGGAAACACAACAGATCTGACAGCCCACTCACTCCTCAGTCAGACTTGTTTTATTTAGAGCCTTCCAGAATATGCCACTTACGATCTTACCCAGAGGTTATGTTGGAGATTTTGTTGTGTTCACAAAGACTAAGGTCAGAAGTAGTTGGGAAAGACAGGGATTCCAGGAGCCAGAGACAGGACCTTGGAGGCTGTCTGGAGCCTGGGTCTGGTGCAGGCCTCTCTTGTGGGAGAAGCTAAATGCAACCGTATCTTCCCAACCTGAGAGCTCATTGAGTAACGTTTTTGTAATACATTGGTCATTTTCCCAGCGGTTAAGTACCACGTCTCCGCGGTGTGTGCTTGGAACAGAGGTCCCTGGAGGAATCGTTGGGGTGTGCTCATGTGTGGGTGTTGTGCTTTCATCGCTGGGTGTTAACTTCGGGCCTTGGTTCCTTTGGCAGTGACATGGAGGGAGAGGGTAGATGAAGTTGGGTCCGTGAACTTGGAATTCTAAGGCCAGTCGTGCCCAGGCAGGACAGTAACACAGACCTGGTTGCCATGCCCCACAGAATTCAGTGGGAAAACATGCTCAGAGTTTGTGGGACACCAGTGTCCCCCTCTCCACCACTACAGTAAGATCAGGAGCCCATCTCCCACCTGAGTCTCAATTCCAGGAAAGAGCAACAGGGATTCCCCAAGCTGCAGGCAGGTGATGCTGCCCATATTTGCTGGCTGAGTGGGGCCAGGTATGGAGGGAGATGAGTGGGCACTCAATGAGGTGCTTGGGGATGGCGTGGAGATGGACATGGCGTAGCTCCTGCCTCCTCCTCTTCCTCCAGGCTTTGGAGCTCTGTGAATCCATGCCTACCAGCTGTAATGTAATGGGGATCACCTGGGATGCTCGGGGGTGACCTAGGATGCTCAGGGTCCACTCCCCACTAATCTGGAGTGGGCAGACAGTACCTGGGCATCTGTGCTGTTACGCTGATCTTCCCTAAAGGGGCCTTCTACTCCAAGGGCTTTCATTTGCGAGTTTTCACGTATTCACACCTGAGATAATTCATCGCAATTTTAAAAGTCCCATTCCATTACTAGTGTTTATCGGTAGTTCTGATCTTTGGTCCTTACAGCGAGCTGACCCTCCGTGGAGACTTGTCCTATGCACAGAAATTTAACAAAATATAATGGAGAAATAGGAAGCAGCTCTGGGCACTGTAGCACTTTAGAACATACCAGATATGGGAGCTCTAATAATTTCTCCCCACACCTTGTGTTTTCCACTTTGGAGATTCTGGCTTGGGGGATGATGGGTTCCTGATAAAGGGTCAGCAGCGAAATCACATAGCAGTGTCCATATTATCACATAGCAGAGAATAATTTCTCTTGTTTTAGAGACTTTTTACGGAGCCCTTATTTTTGCCCAGCAGAGCCATTATCTGGGTCACCAGCAAGGCACAGAGGGATGGAAAATGTTTGTAACTTTACAGAAGGCAGTAAATATATACTCTGCTCTGTCAGTTACAGTATAACCCAAAAATCTTTGTAATGAGTTTTGTTATGTAACCAGACCCTCTAGTCCTCAGGACTGGAGTTCCTTCTGCGGTCCTAGTGTCCTGGTGATTGGTCAGGTTTGGAGTTCCTGGCCCCATTAGATCTTGACGGAGATTCTGATTAACTAAAATGATCACATTACATCCTTTATAACTCTAGAGCAGATTGCTAGGACGGTCCACCTCCCTTAGAAGGCTGACACTGTGTATTAGTCTGTTTTCCTACTACAATAAACTACCAGAGACTGGGTAATTTATACAGGAAAGAGATTTAATTTACTCACAGTTCAGCATAGCTGGGAGGCTTCAGGAAACTTAATCATGGCAGAAGGTGAAGGGGAAGCAAGGCACCTTCTTCACAGGGTGGCAAGAAAGGGGGAAGAGCTGCTTATAAAACCATCAGATCTTGTGAGAACTCAATGTCACCAAGACAGCACGGGGGAAACGCCCCCATGGCTCAGTTACCTCCACTGGTCTCTCCCTTAACACGTGGGGATTATAGGGATTACAGTTCAATTCAAGGTAAGATTTGGGTGGGGACACCAAGCCTAACCCTACCACCCCGTGGACCAATTCTGTCTGCTCATGTAGTTTGCTTGTAGTGTGGATGATATGTTAGCTGGGAAGCCTGTGATTTTGACTATCTCGGGAATGGAAAACTTAAAGACATATATAGAACACCTGAGTAACATGATTGGTTAGGTCTTTTTTATGCAAAGATGTAACTAATAAAGCAGGAATTTCTTCTTCCCAAATTAGAGCCAAATTCCAAATGGATTGCATGGTAAAGGGCTCTGGATTTGGGTTCTAGGCCCCCTGGATTTGGGTCATAACTGAGTTATCCTCACAGTACCCTTCTCTCTCAACACCAAGTTCTGGCCCAGTAAATATCTTTTCCTCTGAGGAGCTTCCCTAGCTCCCTTGCCTTATCCTGGCCCCTTTTAGAGACATTTTATAAATGTGTATATATGTGTGTGTGTGTGTGTGTGTGTATGTTGAAAATAAAAGGATGGAAAAATACCGTGCAAATATTAATGAAAAGAAAGCAGAAATTGTTATATTAATATCAGACAAAGAACTTTTAAAAGTAGAGAGTTACCAGGGACATAAAAGAGTGTTCATCAAGAAGACATAGCATTCCTAAGTATGCATGCACCAAACAACAGAGCTGTGAAATAAGAAGTAAAAACTGCTGGAACTACAAGGAAAAACAGACATACCCATGATTATACTTGAAGATCTCCATACCCTTCTCAACAGTTGATAGAACAACCACACATAAAGTACACAGAAAGTCAGCAAGGCTATAGGAATACTCACCACCATCAATTAATATTATCTAATTGACATTTGTAACACTCCACCCAACAGTAGCAGAGTACACATTCTTTTCAGGAACCCACAGAGCATTTGCCATGTTAGGGCATGTCCTGGACCAAAAAACAAACGGTAACAAATTTCAAAGCATTGAAATCACACACAGTGTCTTCTCTATCTTGTAATAGAATTTCTTCTTTTTGCTTTAAAACGAGAGTCTCAAACGGTCACACATATTGTATGATTCCATTTGTATAACATTCTCAAAATGAGAAAATTACAGAGATGGAGAGCAGATTAGTGTTTACGAGGGGTTGGTGATAGTTGTCGGAAAGGGAGGTGGGTGTGACACTACAAGGGATAATGTCAGAGAGATTTCTGTGATGATGAAATAGTCTTGATTGGCGTGATGGTTATAGGAGTTTATACATATGATGAAATGACAGAACCATATATACTCATTATATTAATGTCAGTTTCCTGATTTCGATATTTTACGGTAGTTATGTAGAATGTAACCATTAGGAGGAACAAGGTGAAGAGCACAAGGGACCACTTTGCATTGTCTTTGGAATTTCCTGTGAACCTGTACTTATCTCAAAATTAAAAGTTTAAACTTTTTTAAAAGAAAAGTTTCCTCTTTTTATAGTAGTCTGTGGTTTGGGATCTAAGAAGTATGCAAGCTTATATAGCAGTAGATGAATAAGTCATAAAAGGAAGATAGAAATAGGAGAGGGGCCAGGGAGAATTGGGCACCATTCAAGATTGCTGAAAATGTTTTTCTTATCAACAAATTTCCCTATTCCCTACTTTGAAACAATATGGTCTAACCACATTTTTTTATTGTTGTTTTGATATACTATGTAATTCACAATAATTTTCCTGTAATTAATATTGATCAAATTTTTAAAATGGCACTGACCACAAGCATACTACAATTAAAGCCCCATGACAACACACTCACCCACCCCAGATCAGTGTGGAGTGCAGAATTTAAGCATGTGATAGGTAATGACTTTGTCTCGACTCTGAAGTCTAAGAAACAAGTTTGAAAACAGTAGAAGGCTCTGCAAATCATATCAGCTACTGCAAATGAAATATCAATTTTCATGAATCTAGACACACAAGCACTATCCCTGGGGTCAAGAGACCCAGGAAGAGGTCTCAGCGTGTCTTTGATCACCTATGACATCTTGAGCAGGTCGTCACTTCCCCTTGGGACTGTTGTAGAAGCGAAATAGGATACTGCTGTGTTGACCTCTTAGTAAATTAGGCATGCTCTATACAGGGAAGGGCCATCACTCACTCATCTTTTCAGCTGTACCCAGTGGCCACTGTCTGAAATGTCATCTTTTAATAGAAACCATAGCTCTTAGTATGAGTTCACACACTCCATCTCTCTGAGGCTTCCACCTTTCCCAAAATAGGCATTATTTTTGTCAGAGCCCAAATGAGCTGACTCTTTATTTCAGATCCCCAGCTCTGGGTGATATAGTCAGATGGAGTAGAGTGCCAGGCCTAGGGGCATAGTCATGCTGACTGGCGTTTTGGGAGGTTCAGCAAGTGCTAGCTAATGAAATACTCTTATCCCTTTCTGCTTGGCCTGTATGCTTTCTTTTTAAAATTCCTTTTGTGATATTTGATAGGTACAAAATACGTAGGTGTCATTTATGTACCTATGGGGCATAATAATAAACAAATGTCTGGGAACCTACCTCCCAACTTCAAAACTAGAATATTCTCAATACTGTGAAAATGATAGTGTTCTCTACCTCCTCTTTTCCCATTGCCTTTTCCCCCAGAGGTTATTTTAGAACACTTTTAGATTTACAGAAGGCTTATGAAGATAGCATAAAGAGTTCTCATATATTTAGCATCTAGTTTCCCTTATGATGAACTAAAATTGGTCCATTATTAAGTAAGGTCCACACTTTATTTGGATTTAAAACTTTTTTAACCTAATGTTCATTTTCTGTCCCAGGATCCCATCCAAGATGCCACACCTACACACTAGTTAGTTGTCATGTCTCTTTGAGCTCTTCTTGGCTGTGACAGTTTCTCAGACTTCCCTTGTTTTGTTGATCTTGACAGTTTTGAGGAGTCAGGTATTTTTTACAAAGTCCCCCAGTTGAGAGTTCTCTGATGATTTTCTCATGAGGGTTTTGGGAGGAAGACCACAGAGGCAACATGTCCTACTCATCTCATCACATGAAGAGTCCATGCTGTCAGAATTCTTCACTCCCTACTGACTCCCTCTCCCGCTTTTCCTATGTACTCTTTGGAAGGACATCTCTGGGTACACCCCATACTTAAGGGAGGGGAGTTTACTGCTTCATTTCCTTGAAGACAGAGTGTCTACATAAGTTATTTAGAGTTATTCTTCCAACAAGATCTGTCTCTTTTTCATTTATTTACTGGTCATTCATTCTGTTGCTTTTTGTTCTTTTCTTTTTAGCTGATACATTTTGTTTTCTTCACTGGATCTGTTTACCAGTTCGTTTTAATTGTACCTATTAATAGGTAAAGAGTAGCATTTTGATACCTGTATGTAATGTGTAATGATCAAATTAGGGTAATTAGCATATTCATTACCTCAAACATTTCTCTTCTGCGTTGGGAACATTCAAAATCCTCTCTTCTAGTTATTTTAAAGTCACCCTACAGTGCTATCAAACACTAGAACTTATTCCTCCTATCTAGCTGTAATTTTGAATCCAGCCAACCTTTTCCTATTCCTCCTTCTCCCCACCCTTCCCCATCTCTAGTAGCCACTGTTCTACTCTCTACTTTTATGCATCAGCTTTTTTAGCTCCCACATGAGTGAGAACTCTGGTATTTATCTTTCTTTGCCTGACTTATTTCACTTAATAACATCCAGGCTCTTATCCATGTTGCCATGAGTGACAGAATTTTATTTTTTTTTCTGGCTGTATAGTATTCCACTGTGTATATGTACCACATTTTCTTTATCCATTAATTTGTTAATGGACACTTAAGTTGATTACATATCTTTGCTATTGTGAATAGTGCTGCAGTTAACATGGGAGTGCAGCTATCACTTCGATATACTGATTTCCTTTTCTGTGGGTAAATACGCAGCAGTGGGTTTGTTAGATCATTTGCACCAATGATAAATTAGTGTTCCTCTTTCTTTGTATCCTTGCCAGGAATTTGTTTTTTTGTTTTTTGTTTTTGTTTGGTCTGATATTACCATTCTCATTGGGCTGAGATGATACCTTATTGTGGCTTTGATTTGCATTTCTCTGATGATTAGTGATATTGAGCATTTTTTGCTATACTTATTGGCCATTTGTATATTTTCTTTTGAGAAATGTTTATTCAGATGCTTTGATCATTTTTAAAACCAGGTTTTTGGGTTTTCCTTTTTGTTTTGCTGTTGAGTTTTTGAATTCCTTGAATATTTTGGATAATAGTCCCTTATTAGATGAATAGTTTGCAAATACTTCCCCCTATTCCAGTGTCTCTTCATTTGATTATTGCCTTTGCTGTGCAGAAGGTTTTTAGTTTGATGTAGTCCCATTTGTCTATGTTGGCTTTTGTTGCCTCTGCTATTGAAGTCTTAACTATAAAATGAAAAGATATCCCATATTCATGGATTCGAAGAACTATAATATCGTTAAAATGACTATACTACCTAAAGTGATCTATACCTTCAGTGCAATCCCTATCGAAATACAATGACATTTTTCACAGAAATGGAAAAGACAGTCCTAAGATTTGCAGGAAACCACAAAAGAACCCTGAATAGCCAAAGCAATATTGAGCAAAAAGAACAAAGCTGAAGGCACATGGTACTTCTTAGCTGCAAAATATGCTACAAAGCTACCAAATAAGCATGATATCTTTTTTTTTTTTTTTTTGGTCTTTTGATAATATCATTCTATGGTGTAAAATCTTTGCCCAGACCACAAAAGAACCCTGAATAGCCAAAGCAATATTGAGCAAAAAGAACAAAGCTGAAGGCACATGGTACTTCTTAGCTGCAAAATATGCTACAAAGCTACCAAATAAGCATGATATCTTTTTTTTTTTTTTTTGGTCTTTTTGATAATATCATTCTATGGTGTAAAATCTTTGCCCAGACCAATGTCCTAATGTATTTCCCCTATGTTTTCTTCTGGTGGGATTATAGTTTGGGGACTTACATTTAAATCTGTAATCAATTTTGAGTAGACTTTTGTATGTAGTGAAAGATAGGGGCCTAGTTTTATTCTTCTGCACATGGATATCCAGTTTTCCTAGCATCATTTATTGAAGAGGCTCTCCTTTTCCCTAATCTATGTTCTTGACACCTTTGGTGAAAATTATTTGGCACTAAGTAGATGGATTTATTTCTGGGTTCTCTATTCCGTTCCCTTGGTCTGTGTGTCTGTTTTTATGCCAATACCATGCTGTTTTGATTATTATAGCTTGTAGTATATTTTGAAGTCATGTGGTGTGATGCCTCAAACTTTGTTCTTTTTGCTCAGTATTTGGCTAGTTGAGGTCTTTTGTGGTTGCACACAAATTTTAGGATTTATTTTTCTATCTCTGTGAAAAAGTCGTTGATATTTTGATAGGGATTGCATTGAAAGTGTAGATTGCTTTGGATGTAATGGTCATTTTAACAATATTATTCCAATTCATTAACATGGGATATCTTTTCATTTGTTTATGTCCTCTTCAATTTCTTTTATCAGTATTTTGTAGTTTTTAATGTAGACATCTTTCACCATCTTGGTTAAATTTGTTCTTAGGTATTTAGCTTTTTTCTTTTACTTTTAGCTATTATAAACGAGATTGGTTTCTTTATTTCATTTTCAGCTAGTTTGTTATTGGTGTATAGAAACACTACTGATTTTTGTATGTTGATTTTAGTATCTTGCAGCTTCACTGGATCTGTTTACCAATTCTACAGTATTTTGCTGAAATTTTTAGGTTTCTTTTCCTATGAAATGAAAGCCCTTTCTTTCTCTTGCATAATTGCTTTGGATAGGATTATAAACAATATATGGAGTAAGAGTGGTGAAGGAATAGGCATTCTTATATTTTTCCTGTTCCTAGAGGAAAAGTTTTCAGCTTCTGCCTATTCAGTATGATGTTAGCTGTGGGTTTGTCATATATGGCTTGTATTACCTAGTTTGTTCAGAGTTGTTATCATGAGGGAATATCGAATTTTATCAGAATGTTTTTCTACATTTATTGAGATGATCATATGGTTTTCATTCTTGATTTTGTTGATGTCATGTCTCATGTTTATTGATTTGCATTTGTTGAACCATCCTTGCATTTCTGGAATGTGTCCCACTTGATCATGGTATATTATCTTTTCGATATGCTGTTGGATTTAGTTTGCCAGTATTTTGAGGATTTTTGCATCTATGTTCATCAGGCACATTGGCCTGTAGTTTTTGTTGTTGTTGTTGTGTCCTTGTCTGTTTCAGGTGTCAGGATAATGCTGGCCTCTTAGAGTGAGTTAGGAAGAATTCTCTTCTCTTTTTTTTTTTTGGAATAGTTTGAAAAGAATTGGTGTTAGTTTGTCTTTATAGGTTTGGAAAAAGTCAGCACGAAGGCCATCCGGTCCTGGTCTTTTCTTTGTTGGGAGACTTCTTTTTTTTTTGGATTCAGTCTTGTTGTTCATTACTAGTTTATTAAGGTCTCCCCTCCCCTCCCACCCTTTTTTTTCGTTTTCGTTTTCTTTTTCTTTCTCTTTTCTTTTTTTTCTTTTTTTTTTTGAGACAAAGTCTCACTTTTGTTGCCTAGGCTGGAGTGCAGTGGCGTGATCTCTGCTCACTGCAACTTCCACCTCCCAGGTTCAAGCGATTCTCCTGCCTCAGTCTCCCGAGTAGCTGGGATTCCAGGCATGCAGCACCATGCCTGGCTAATTCTTTTGTACTTTTACTAGAGACGAGCTTTCATCTTGTCGGGCAGGCTGATCTCAAACTGCTCATCTCAGGTGATAGCCACCCACCTGGGCCTCCCAAAGTGCTGGGATTATAGGCATGAGCCACTGCACCCACCCAGGTTTTCTATTTCTTTCTGCTTCATTGTCAGCAAGTTATGTGTGTCTAGGAATTTACTCGTTTTCCTTGGGTTTTCTAAGTTATTGGTGTATCGTTGTTCATATTAGTCTCTAATGATCTTTTATATTTCTGTGGTAACTTTTAAAATTCTTCTTTTTCATTTCTGATATTATTTATTTAGCTTTTCTCTTTTTCATAGTCTAGATAATTGTCAATTTTCATGTTTTTAAATAAACAATTTTTTATGTGATTGATCTTTTGCATTTTTTTGGCCTTTATTTTGTTCAGTTCTCTGGTCTTTATTATTTCTTTCTACTAATTTTGGATTTGGTTTGTTCTCACTTTTCTAGTGTCTTGATCTTTCTACTTTTTTGATGTGGGCATTTATTGCTATAAAATTCCCTCTTAGCACTGCTTTTGATGTATCCCATAGTTTTTGGTATACTGTGTTTCCATTTTTATGTTGTTTCAAGATTTTTTATTTCCTTCTTAATTTCTTCATTGACCCATTGTTCATTCAAGAGCAAGTTGTTTAATTTGCATATATTTATACAATTTCCAAAATTGTTGTTATTGATTTTTAGTTTTATTCTATTGTGTTCTGAGATAATACCTGACTTCAATTTATAAAAATTTCTTATGACTTGGTTTATGACCAAACATACTGTAAATCCTAGAGAATGTCCCATGTGCTGATGAAATACAGAATACAGCTATATTCTGTAGCTGTTAGATGAAATGTTCTGTAAATGTCTGTTAGGTGAGTTTGATACATAGTGCAGTTTAAGTCTGATGCTTCTTTGTTGATTTTCTGCTTAGATGATCTGTCCAGTGTTTGTAGTGGGGTGTTGAAGCCCCCAACTGTTATTGTATTGGGGTCTATCTCTTTAGCTCTAATAATATTTGCTTTATATATGTGGGTGCCCTGTTGTTGGGTACATGTATATTTACAATTGTTATGTCTTTTTGAATTCACTCCTTTATCATTACATAATGACTTTCTTTGCCGCTTTATGTTTTTTGACTTAAAATTTATTTTATGTAAATTATATTTTGTCTGGTATTAGTATAGCCACTCTTGCTTACTTTTGGTTTTCATTTCTGTGGAAGATTTTTTTTTTCATTCTTTCCCTCTCAGTCTCTGTGTGTCTTGATAGGTAATGTTTTTTGTAGGCAGCATATAGTTGGGTAGTTTTTTTTAATCCATCCGTCTAGTCAGTATCTTTTAATTGGGGAATTTAATTCATTTACATTCAAGTTTTTTTTTTAATTTTAATTTTTATTATTTTTTTAGAAACAGGGTCTTGCTCTCTTACTGAAGCTAGAATGCAGTGGCATGATCATAGCTCCCTGTAGCCTTGAACTCTTGGGGTCACATGATCCCCCCACTTCAGCCTCCCGGGTAGCTGGGTATACAAATGTGTGCTACCATGTCTGGCTAAATTTTATTTTATTTTTTGTAGAGATGGGGTCTCATTGAATTGCACAGGCTGGTCTTGAAATCCTGGCCTCAAGCAATCTTCCCATCTCAACTTCCAAAAGTACTGGGATTACAGGCATGAGCCACCACAAAGTACTGGGATTACAGGCATGCCTAGTCCTACATTCAGGGTTGTTACTGAGAGATGAAGGCATACTCTTGTAACTATGTTAACTGTTTTCTGGTTGCTTTGTATATCCTTTGTGTCTTTCTTCCTCTAGTTGTTTTTCTTTGTGGTTTGCTGGTTTTTTTCAGTGGAAATATTTGATTCCTTTCTCTTCCTCATTTATGTTTTTGCAATACCAGTGAGTTTTATACTTTTGTGTGTTTCCATGATGGCAGATATCACTCTTTTGCTTCCAAATGTAGGGTTCCCTTTAGCATTCCTTGTAGGGCCAGTCTCTACAAGGTGATGAATTCCTTCAATTTTTGCTTGTCTGGGAAAGACTTTTATTTCTTCTTCATTTTTGAAGGATAGCTTTGCTGGGTATAGTATTCTTGGCTGGCTATATTTTTTTGTCAGCATTTTGAATATATCATAGTGAACTCTCCCGGCCTGTAAGGTTTCTGCTGAGAAATCTGCTGTTATTTTGATGAGCATTCTGTTTTATTTTACTTGATGTTTTTTTCCTGCTGTTTTCAGACTTCTCACTTTGTCTTACTTTTGACAGTTGAACTGCAATGTGCCTTGGAGAGGACTTTTTTAGGTTGAATATATTTAAGGATCTTAGAGTTTCCTGGATCTGGATTCTTTCTCCCAAGAAGGGAAGTTTCCTGCTATTACTTTATTAAAGAGGGTTTCTATGCTTTTCTCCATCTCTCCTCCATTTAGAAATCCCAAAATATGAATATATGTTTGCTTAATAATATCCTATATGTCAGGTCAGCTTTCCTCATTCTTTTTTATTCTTTTTTTCTGAGTTCTGGTTTGACCAGGATATTTCAAAAGACCTATCTCTGTGTTCAGAAATTCTTTCTTCTACTTGATCCAGTCTCTTTTTGAGACTCTCAATTTTATTTTTTATTTAATTCATTTAATTCTTCAGTTTCAAGACTTTTTGTGATAAATCTCTCTGTTGAATTTCTCCATGAATTCTCATGAATTGTTTTTCTGATTGCATTGAATTTTCCATGTTCCCATGTATCTCATGGTGTTTCCTTAAGATCATTATTTTAGATTGTATTTTAGGCATTTTATAGACTTCCTTTTCTTTGTTCTGTTATTAGAGAATTACTGTGTTTCTTTGGAGGTTTTATTGTTTCCTTGCTTTTTCCTGTTTCTCTGTTTCTTGTGCCTGTATGTTGGTATCTGCATTGTTAGTGAAACAGTTTCTTTTTTTCAGTTTCATGGAGTATCTGTCATAGGGAATAAGAGTTTTTTGTAGATGTATGCTATATTATCATTTGGGTAGGATGCTTTGGGTTTGATTCTGGAAGTGTAGTCTTCGTATGATTTCTTGGACTGTACTCACTCTCAGTGTTGTCTGCAAGTGCCTGAGTGACTTAAGCTGCAGTTGGTTTTGGAGGCTGTGGTGTGGCTTTGTCGAAAACAAGGACAGTGGGTGGGCTGGTTTTCAGGCCTCTAGGCTGCATGTGTTTATTTACAAGTATATTTAATCCTATTTTGATCTATGAAAATCAGTAATTCCTACATGAGAATTCACTGTTAAACCAGACTTTTAACTAGAACAGTCTTTTTTTTTTGGTACCAGCAATAGATACCACTATTTATAAACTTCAGCATTTTCATGTAACAAGAGAATCTTGTGTTCTCACAGCTGCGCCGAAAGGGCTATATGCATTTTGTGTTGTTTCAGTGTTCAGCAGCATATTTTAAAATTAAATTTTGGAGTTGATAAAGATAAATGCAAATTTTTAAATGCTGGAATTTTATTAAAATATTTAAATTTTTGTTTGCCAGGTAACCAGTCATAGACAATTGCCTTCTCAGTCATTTAATGAGTTTTCCTAAACTTTATCTTTCATTATCTGTGACTGCACTAATCATTTGCTGAAAAGAATTGGAAGATTCATTCTTTATTATTGATCTGTATTTCATGAATATTTATGTATACTCCCTGTACTTTCACCCTTTTGCCAAAGTAGCTGAATAATATAAAATTTAAATTTTTTAATGGAATTATTTTATGGCTCCCATATGAATAAAAGACCCCTTATTATGTAGAATAACAATGAATATATCAAGAGGTGGGATTGTTTTAAATGAAGCACCTTAAATTTGAATCCATCTGCAAGCTCGGACTCAGTGTAGGATGGAGTAGCTTGTAGGCATCTTGTATCTCCACGTGTCTACTGTGGTGATGGAGACCATCAACACCTACTGATGGAGGCCGACCATAGGCCTTTCATCCACTCTCTCTTTCAAATGTTTGCTGAGTATATATGCATGCTAGGCACCCTTCTAAGTCTTGGTTCACAAAGGGACAAAGTCCTTGTCTTCAAGGACTTAAATGCAGTCAGAGAAAATAAACGATAATAAATTAAAATGTGTGTGAGGTACTGGTAAGGGGCGTGGAAAAAGAGAAAACAGAAGAAAGGAATGGAGAGTGGTGCGGCAGCTATTTTATATGAGGTGGGGCAGGTTTGGCTTGGCAGAAAGTTGGATGGAATCAGAGAAGGACTATGAGAGAGGGAGGGAGAGGAAGGGAGGGGACATTTGAACGGAGACTTGAACAAAGTAACGGAACAAGGAGTCCTGCAGAGAACTGGGGAAGAGCATTCCAATGCAAAGACCCCGAGGTTTGGAAAAACTGCCCAGGGTCAAGGTCTTTTAGGCTTTGGTACAGCTTTGGATTTGGTTCTGTTTGGGTGGGAAGCTGCATTGGGGTTTGAAGAGAGGACTGACACAAATACGTTCCATTTTTAAAGTTCCCCAAAGCTGCTGTTAGAGAGCTGGTCTGGAGTGTCAGGAGGGTAGAACAGAGAGACCGGTAGGCTGGAGAGGTGCTGTTGGTCTGGAGTGAAGTGCATGGGGAGAGAAGTGGGTGGATCCGAGGCATATTTTGAAGGCAAGTCTGTGGGGTTTGCTGCTGGAAAGAATGGGGAGTGAGAGACAAGAGCCTGAGGGATGAGTCTCAGATTGGGGGCTGGGTCAACCCACTTAATGGTTGTCCCACTTACTCAGAAGGGCAGACTGTGGGAGGCACAGGAGGTGGCTTATTTGATTGGTTTCCTTTTGTTTTTCATGGGGAGAATGAAGAACTTAGTTTTAGACGTGAGATTTGAAGTGCACGTTAAGACATCCAGATGCAGGTGTTCAGCAGGTAGCTGGGTGCAGAAGTCTGGCATTTGGGGACAGAGCAGGGTGGAGACCAACATTTGGCAGCAACACATGGATGACACTCAGAGCCAAGAGGGTGGATGGAGGGGAGGCCCCCAGACAGCCTGGCTACCCCTCCATCTTTAGTTCAGAAGCATAAGTAGAGTCGGCCAGAAAGCTAAGAAGGAAGCGTCAGCGAGGGACAAGCAGCCGGGCTGTGTGATCTCCGGGCAGCGGGTGGATGGTGTGTCTCACAGAAGGGCTGGTCAGCAGTGTCTGCTGTAGTGGACATGCAGGTAACAAGAGGACCTTTGGATGTGGCAATATCGTAGGGACAAAAGCCAATTAGTGGAGGGTCAAAGATCAAGTGGAGGAGGAAGCAGAGATGGCAAGAGGAGACAGCTTCTGGCAGAGTATCCGCTCTATAAAGGAGAGATGGTGGGGATAGGGGCAAGGGAACGTTTTCACAGTATGGAAGAGAGCTTAGCATGTCTTACGCTAAATGAGATGATCCAGAAAGACACAGTAGCTCCAGGGAATAATTATAGGAGCAGGTTCCTTCCAGAGGTGGGATTCAGTCCACAGAGGAGGACAGGCCTTAGAGAGGCACCCAGACAGCTCACCCCTATAACTCGTGGGACACATGGAGATGTTTTCTTCTGATTGGCTGAATTTCTCTTAATGAAATAAGGAGGGCAAGTGGAAAAAAACGCAGTTTCTCCCACTCTACTCTCACAACACACTTCTGTCAGCAAATGTCTGGCGATCTCTCCCCAACGGCAAGTAAGCAGTTGCTTCTGCAGCAGATACCACTGAGCGTCTGCTAATTTAATTCAGTTCTGACACTGTTTACCTGGAGATAGCATCAGTCCCATCGTTTGAAGACTCAGTCCTCAAGATTGCCCCTCCACCCCCACTTCAGATGCCAGTTGCACGTCCCAGATTGTTTTTACCTGTGCTTCTGGCTGTCAACTGGGGTGCCCACGTTGCCTCCTCAGGTTCAATTAATTTGCTAGAGCAGCACACAGAACTCAAGGAAAGACATTTACTGTGTTTTGTAAGGGAAGATAAAAAATCTCAGGATCTCCTGCTAAACTACTTATGCAAAAGGATGGCTTAAGCCTGGAGGCTGAGTCTTGCACCCCCTTCTTTCTAATGAACAGCTGTTACCAGCATTATGCAGCAGCTAGGTCCCCACGGAAAGGTAGGAAAGGTAAGAGGCGGCCGGGCGTCTGACAGGCTGCCCCTACAGATCATTCTTAAGTAAATTCTTTCCTGGCTTCCCATAAACAAGGACATACCAGTTGTAACTTTACGTCGGTAATTGAGGTCTACCTGTAATTCTCCACACTGATAATGTGGATTACAAGCCTCTCTTCCCAGGTGCAGAACAAGTCCAGACTCATTTCCTCCACCTACCCAGAGATGACTGCATAATTGTCTCTTCCTTTTTTCTCTTCAGACATTCACTTTATCTGATATACAGTGTGATTTACTGGGTACTAACCAAAGCCTCACAGGCATGTAACCTTTTCGCCTTAACCACCAGCCTACCTTCCCCTGCTTTAAGGAAATGTCTAAATACTAAACCTGAAAACCTCTTTGGAAAAACAGATGGCTCTGTGGCTTATGTTTTTTCCCCCGGAAAAGCCCTAAAGTTGGCTTAATAAACTTCCATGATTGAATGTCTACCTCAGTCCCTCATTTGGTCACTATAAAGGATATTTTTAAGGATACAGATGTAGAGGTGTGGATAGGGTGAGATACAGGGGAAGGGGCACAGAGCTGCCATGCCTTCTTCAGGAACCTCCCCATGTTCAGATATCTGGAAGCTCATCTGAACCCTATCTTTTGGGGTTTTTATGGAAACTTCACTGCATAGACATGACTGGTTAAACCCTTGGCTATGGATGACCAGCTTGACCGCAGTCCCTCTCCCCTTCCTGGAGGGTGGAGGGTGGGGCTGAAAGTCGCAACCCCCTAATCCCGCCTTGGTCTTTCTGGTGACCAACCCCATCCTGAAGCTGCCTAGGGGCTGCCAGCCACCAGTCACCTCATTTGCATACAAAAAGACACCTTACATTTGAGGCTATGCCAGGAAATTGGAATATGACCAAATATATTTTATACAATATCATAGAAAGTCATTCATCAACTGAGGCTACCGAAAGGGGAGGAGGTGTTAGAGGAAGGAGAAGAAAGATACTAATAGACCCTTTGGAGAGGGGAAGGGAGCTCACTTCGAAAATGGAGTAAGTTGCCAGGTGAGGCCAGAGATCAGATATGTAAAATGGCACTAGCTGCCCTGGGGCAGGTGTGAAGTAGGTGAAAGTTAGATTTAACCAGACCTGAGATGTGGTGAAGGGAAAGTAGTAATAGTGTTTGTGGGGTTTTGTTTGTTTGTTTGTTTGTTTTTTGAGCCAGAGTTTCACTTGTTTCCCAGGCTGGAGTGCAGTGGCGTGACTTCGGCTCACTGCAACCTCCGCCTCCTGGTTTCAAGCGATTCTCCTGCCTCAGCCTCCCAAGTAGCTAGGATTAAAGGATGCACCACCATGCCCAGCTAATTTTTTTGTATTTTTAGTACAGACAGGGTTTCGGCACGTTGGTCAGGCTGGTCTCGAACTCTTGACCTCAGGTGATCCACCTGCCTCAGCCTCCCAAAGTGCTGGGATTACAGGTGTGAGCCACTGCGCCCAGCTTGTTTTTTTCTCATAAAAAGAGTAGAAATCCTAAACACTGAGGAAAGTTCGTAACATTTTTTCCCTGTATACCACCAATACTTAATGAAAATCTATGCATTTTAAAAAAATAAAAATGTGAATCACATTATACATGAGCTTTATGACTGTGTTGTCTGCCCTGCTATCAGAGTTGTTTAAATTCCCCCTTGGTCCTTTTGGCAGCCACGTCTGACTCTTCAGTTACAGCCATTGAGATCTCTCCAAGTGCTCTTGACTCTTGACTTGTGTCATGACGTTGTGTTGCCCCTAAGTCAAGGGTACAAGTAATTACACACGGAGTGGTGTGAAGTACTCACAGCAAAGACTGCAGGTGGGCTCTGGGAGGCCTGGCTGGGTTGGGGACAATGAGTGCAGAGGTGGGGATGGGACTGAGCCTGTGGCAGGAGAGGGCGGCTGTGGTTTTGGAGGGATGAGCTTTCGGGGGTGGATGCTGTGAGAAATGTTAGGCAACCAGTGGGGGGCAGGGGGTGGTGTCTTACTGCTTGCCATTGCTTAGCAGGAGGGACAGTCTAGTGGAGATCAAATACCATCAGGCTTCACAGCACAGTTTTATTATTTTCTTCAACAGCATGTGGCCCAGGAGTGGGCTAGAGTCTGTATAGGAGAAATCTTAAGTTCTGGTTAAGTATACCTTATCCTAAATGCTTGGGATCAGAGTGTTTGGGTATTCAGAATTTTTTGAGGTTTTGGAATATCTACATATACATAAATGAGCTATCTTGGGAGTGGGACTCAAATCTAAATGCTAAATTTATGTTTCATACATACCTTATTTATGTTTCATATATACATGGCCCGAAAGGAATTTCACATAATATTTTAATAATATGTGTGACCCATTATGTGAGGTTGGATGTGGAATTTTTCACTTGTAGTGCTCAAGTTTTGGATTTCGGAGCATTCTGGATATTGGAGTTTTGAATTAGGGATTCTTAGTCTGTATTTCTGTACTGTGGTCATCATAAGAAAAAAAAAATCTAGCCCTCCCCTCTTTATTTTGTAAAGGATTCATGTGTAAAAAGTGGACTGCAGGTACTGCTGGTTACCATCAAGGCAGATATACTGATTCTGGGACTATGCAAGAAAAGCCTAGAGCATCTTGTGGTGCCAGAAAGTAAGGATGTGCTCAAAGAAATAAACACACACACACAGACTCACAATGATGGTGATATGTCACAGGGACGCAGTAGCCAGCTGAAAGCACTCCCATACCCAAAGTTGGAACAGTTTAAGAAAAGGCAATACTGGATTGTAGCCCAGAGTATAAAATAGCCATAAGATCGCAGTGATATAAATGATGGAATAAGTTCATGAGTAGGGGAAGATAAATCTCCTGTGAAAAGGTTTCCAGATCATGTAGATGCTTTGCCCTCAAGGAGATGGAAGAGTTAACTCCCCACCCTTAAGCGGAGGCTGTTGCGGGAGACTTCCTTCCAAAGAGTACAGCATAGAAGGGGGCAAGTGTGACTTCACAGTGGAGAATCCTGACAAACACTGCCTCAGCCAGGTGATCAAGGTCAACATCAGCAGTCCGCAGTCCTAAGCCATGTTGACCTTTGACGTGGTAAGATGACAATAGCATGTTGGCTCTGTGGTCTTCCTCCCAAAAGCTAATACCAGAGCACTGATCAGATATTTTGCAGAATGTCCCCCAATTAGGATTTGTGTGATGTTTTTCTCATGACATCAGACAAATCCTAACCGGGGGACATTCTTTAAATACCTGACCAGTGCTCTTCAAAAAAAGGGAAGTCTGAGAACTGCCACAGTCAAGAGGCGCCTAAGCAGACGTGACAACTAAATATAGTGCGGGATCCTGGGTGGGATCTTGGGACAGGAAAAGGACATTAAGGGAAAATTAAGGACATCTGAATAAACCATGAACTTTAGTTAATGTATGGGTAGTGGTTCATTAATTGTAACATGTTTATCATACTAATGTAATATGTTAACAATAAAGGAACCTGTTCTAGTCTAAAAAATATTTTTGGGCCAGGCACGGTGGCTCACACCTGTAATCCCAGCACTTTGGAAGGCTGAGGCGGGTGGATCATGAAGTCAGGTGTTCGAGACCAGCCTGGCCAACATGGTGAAACCCCCCCCCATCTCTACTAAAAATACAAAACAAAACAAAAATAGCTGGGCATGGAGGCTCATGCCTGTAGTTGCCGCTACTCTACTCGGGAGCCTGAGGCAGGAGAATTGCTTGAACCCAGGACGTGGAGGTTGCAGTGAACCGAGATCACGCCACTGCACTCCAGCCTGAGCAACAGAGCAAGACTCTGTCTTGGGGTGGGAGGGGGGAATATATGTATATGTGTATGTATATATACATATATATCTATACACACACGTATATATAAAAAAGAATATGTATATATACATATATGTTTTTTGAAATATCAAGCACAGATACTAGAAACCTTTATTTCCTCATTCTGCTTTCTTAAGTGATAGGGATGGTTTCTTTAACAGAGTTATACATTTGGAATAAATATTAGCATTTATTGTTCCAAACTCATTTGTAGAGGTGTCTGTAGTAATTAAACCCAAAGTAACCCATGTCCCCTCTCCTACACAGTCCCTGCTGGCAGGTAGATACAGGTTCTTGTCCGTAGAGCTGGGTGCAGAGGACCTGTCTCTAATCTGCTCTCCCACTTCAATAGGGAAATCTAAAGCATAGATATCATGCTTAGGAATGTGGGCATAAACCATATAAATCTGTAGAACTCAAATGATTTTAGTAGCCTAATCATTTTAACATTATGAGACCTGGATGGTGTGGAATCTGTTTTTAAAAATCACTGTGTTTCTTGTTTCAGCCTTGCATGTTTCAAAATCAGGCAGGGAATCGTGAGTAATAAGGTGGCAAGGAAAAAGGTCAGGTGTTGATTAATGTAGCTGAATTGATTTGTAAGAATTGAGGAAACTCATGACATTTATATTTTGATTTTTTTTTTTTTTTTTTTTTTTTGAGATGAGTCCTACTCTGTCACCCAGGTTGGAGTGCAGTGGCATGATCTCTGCTCACTGCAACCTCCACCTCTTGAGCTCAAGCAATTCTCCTGCCTCAGCCTCCTGAGTAGCTGGGATTACAAGCATGTACCACCATGCCCAGCTGATTTTTTGTATTTTTAGTAGAGATGAGGTTTCACCATGTTGACCAGACTGGTCTCGAACTCCTGACTTCAGGTGATCCACCCACCTCGGCCTCCCAAAGTGCTAGGATTACGGGTGTGAGCCACTGTGCCGAGCCAATATGTTTTTGAAATAGATGTTTAAATTATAAAAATTACAAGTACCTTTATAGCTGTGAAAAAAAAAAATAGACCTAATAAATCCCTAAAAATGGTGACTGTTATCTGCCTACTTTGGGAGCAGGGAGTGTGCACTACCTGAAAAGACCTCACTTTTGTGTTTTGTAAGAAGCCAGGTTTCACCAAAGACATCCATGCCCATTTTCATACACAGGTATTTTCCCATTGCTGGTTTTTCTTCTTCACCCCGTCACCATGCTGTCTTCTGGGTTGGCAGAAGGCAGTGTTGATTCCAGTGCAGTTATATGGAATTTCATTTGTTTACAGTTAACATCATGTAAGAAAATTGGCTTATGAAATTTATGCTGATTTTCCAAAGTGCTGGCACCAGGGAATCACTTGACAGTCACAGCCTTCCTTCCAGTGTGATTAGTGTCTAAGACAGCAACGAGAAAGCCAAGGAAGGTTATAAAAATGTGTACTTCTGTGGCTGGAGTGGTAAATTATGTGTAAAATAGCATTTCCCAGATTCTAGTTGAAGTGACAGTGCCACCAATTCTCTTTTTTTTTTTTCTTTTTGTAAAATTTCCCAGACACTAATGAGCTGTGTTGACTTACAGTCTGGTCTGCAGAATGCTAGCGTGTCTTGGCATTTCAGAGACTAAATGAGTTGCTCAATGATGAACTCCTGAAAACTGGTTGATAAACTCACATTTTAAGGCATTTTTCTTCTATAGTTTAATTTCGAGGGGTAACCTGATCCTGGCAGTAAAGATAAATTAATGGTAGATACTCACTGGAAAAAAAAAAAAAAGGGTGTAGCAGAAAACTGTAGATGATCGTTATGATCAGTATAAAATTTTTCTTTTTATTGAGAATTGCTATATGCTAATAAATTCTATTGAGGATGCAGTACAAATACCGTTCAGTTAAGAAATTGATGTATACGTTACACCCAGTAGGATGACTGCTGTCAAAAAGCAGACAATAACTGGCGTTGACAAGGATGTAGAGAAATTGGCACCCTTGTGTACTGTTGGTGGAATTGTAGATGCAGCCTGTGTGGAAGACATTAGGGCAATCCCTCAAGAATTAAAACTAGAATTACCATATGACCCAGCAATTTCACTCCTAGGTATATACCCAATGGACTGGAAAGCAGAGACCTGAAGAGATATTTGCACACTCATGTTCATAGCATTATTGACAACAGCCCAAAGGTGGAAGCAACACAAATGTCCACTGATGGATGAACGGACCAACAAAATGTGGTATATACATACATTGGAATGTTATTCAGCCTTAAGGGAATTCTGACACATGCTGCCAAATGATGAACCTGGAAGACATCATGCTAAGTGTAATTAGCCAGTCACAAATAGATGGACAAGTGATTTCACTTAAATGAGGTACCTGGAGTTGTCAAATTCACAGGGACAGAAAGGAAAATCGTGGTTGCCAGGGATTGGGGGAAGGGAGAAGTTGAGAGTTAGTGTTCAGTGGGTACCTATTCCAGTTTTTCAAGATGAAAATAGTTCTGCAGATAGATCATGTTGATGTTTGCACAACAGGGTGAATGTACTTGAGGCCACCGAACTGTACACTTAAAAATGGTTAATCTGCAGGGGTTGGGTGAAAAAACAATTTTAAAGAATATGGTTAAAATAGTAAACTTTGTTAAATGTATTTTATCACAATTTTGTAGAAAAGAAATGATGTGGGATATTGTGTGCCTGAACTTTTGCTGAATAATATTTACTATAATTATTGTTTACACAGTGGTGAATGCCGCTCTAGGGTCCTGGCCTGTGTCTGGCAGGCAGGTGGAAATGCAGGTGTGCAGTGGAACTGGCCTCCCTAGAAGTAGAGACCTGGAACAAGAGCCAGGCAGCCAATGGGAAGTGGATGAGCTTACAGGGGGCTTCCAGGGTGGGAGAGGAGCCTGGGGGTTACACTCAGGGTACATCAGGAAAGGAGCAGGTAGCAAAGAGGGAGGCAAATTTGCTGGATAATCACCCATCCCAAGTACTTAAGCATATTTTTTTCATCGACTGATTCTCTAAAATGAGCAATAGTTTAAATTTACATTTTATAATAACTTGACTACACCTCTTTGTCTGTAAAATGTATTCTGTTAGATGCTGTGGACAGATCGAAGCTTTTCTAGGCTAGCTAGATACAAGCAGATAGCATTAGCATTAGCCACACTGGGAGCATTAAAAAAAAGGGAGCTGGGACCCAAGGCTCATTGGGGTCTCTTCGTAAAACCTCACAGAACTATGCCATCCCAATTTTACTACCTTTGAGTGTTGGCACATCTTTCTGTTTAAGTTCTCTCTCTTTCAATGACATAATCTGTTGCACATATGTTTTTGAGCCCCCATGAACCTTACATTCAAGCCATTGAGCCTAGTGATGACTGGGCATTACATGGACATGAGTAGAGCAATAATGGCTAACACTTGTCCAGCACAGACTGAGTATTAGGTATTTCCTATAGCCTGGCTCATTTAATCTTCACTGAAGCTCTGACCCATTTGCAAACACAGAAATGGGGGGCAGAGTGGTCAAGCACGTTCCCCCAAAGTCGCCCAGATGGTTGATAGGAAGCTGGCCTTTCAAACCCTGGCTTTCTGCAGCTGAAGAGGATCATTCACAAAAGTGATCCTATCAGTGTCCACAGAGAAAACTTCTGCAATTTCAACGATCGGAAGAGAGTTTATAGGCAGCAGATTTTGACCATTACCCAATAAAAATAGAAGACAAATCATAAAAGGATTCTCTCCAAAATAACATACTGAGCAAAGGTCTTACTGACCGGAAGCTGCTGCCCTGTAAGAGTCAGCCATGCTCAGTGGGAGCAGCCACAGAGAAGACGCTCCTTTGCTCCTGAGAATAGCAGTGTACATGGCCTGCCTCCAACGCGCTGCAGGAGAGACCGGGCAAGAGGAACTGAGTTCGTGGACTTGTGCTTTAGATTCAGTAAACTTCTTTCAACTAGAGCTGCCTCCTCTACCCCTCCCCAGTAAAATACTGAAACAAGCCCCTTCCCAAATTATATCTGCTAAAAGCCTGTATTTGAATGAGTTTCCATAAATTGATCAGTTGCATTTTTCCCCTGAAAGCATGAGATATTACAAAGAAAAAAGTCTTAAGAAGCCACAGTGAAGTAGATTGTATTATTTGAATAATTCAGACTGTGTGTTGAAAATCAAGGTAGGGCTGACAGTATTTTTCATATAGACTTTTTTTCTACTAAGTGAACTCTAAACCAATTATTTGCACATAAATATATTTTAGTATGTCTGTACACATGTGCACATATGTGTTTTTGAAATTTCAAGTTAATATCCTGGAAGTAACATGTTAGACTTGTTTTTGTCTCTCTGTGCATATATTTTGAATTAAGTTTAAGAAATCAAGGCTGGGTGTGGTGGCTCACACCTGTAATCCAGCCCTTTGGGAGGCCAAGGCAGGAGGATACCTTGAGGCCAGAAGCTTCAGACCAGCCTAGGCAACATAGATATTTTTTGTAGATAACCCCATATCTACCAAAAGTAAAAAAGTAGCAGGGCACGGTGGTACACACCTGTAGTCCCAGCTACTCAGGAGGCTGAGGCAGGTGGATCGCTTGAGCCCAGGAGTTAGAGGCTACAGTGAGCTGCGATTGTGCCACTGCACTCCAGCCTGGGTGGCAGAGCGAGATGCCATCAGAAAGAAGGAAAGAAGGAGAGAGGGAAGACTCTGGTCTTCTCTGTGGTGGGATAAATTGGTTAGTCAGTGGAAAGGTGAATGAGGCAGGTGGATATTAACTTTGAATCATCAGTCTGCCTTCTCCTTCAGCTTCCCATTAAACCAGGTGGCTGAAGCCTAAACAGCCACTGCTAACACACAGTGGGGCCTCCTAGATAATAAGTACGTGATCAGGTCGTCTCTGGTGCTAAATGCTCTTCAGGAAGTCAGACAAGAGGGCTAGGACAGTGACATTTTGATGGGTATCTCTGAAGAGGTACTGCTTGTGCCCGGGCTTGAATCACAGGAGAGCAGACGCTGGGCCTGTCTTGCTCTGCAAGGAACCCTGGTACCTAGAAAACTCAGTAAATCCTAGTTAAATGAAGCAGAGATGGGTAGAACATGGCCCCACCTCACATGTATGAAGTAAGTGTTCAGAGGGTATTCATTATGACTGTAGTTGCCATTCTTAAGTCTCTCTTAATGCTGGCACATTGGGCCTCAGGGCTTTGTTTACAAGCTCCTCAGTGAAGTACTACCCTGGGCTACTGAAGAAGCAGCTGGGCTAAGGTGGTAGCAAGGCCCACACCTATATAATGCGAAACCTTGCCCTCTAAAGCACTTTGTACTCATGTTTCTCCTGAGCATCAGAAGTATCTTTTGAGGGAAGTGGTGGTGTCCCATTTTACAGAACTGAAATCCAAGGGGAACATACAAATGGTTCAGCTAAGCTTGAATCTCAGACCCTTACCTCCTTTCTTCTGTAATATTTGGTTCAGCTTGATCCACGTGACCTCTTTGGAACTATCTGTGACCATTTTTTAATGTTGTGGGGACACTGGCTACTATCGGTAGTGTGTAACCGAGCAAGATAGAGTTAATAGGATTGTCTTTAGAAAGAAAATAGGGTCCTAGAGTAGGATTGCTCGTATTTTAGGGGTTAGTGAAAACTGTTGAGCCGAGATAGTTTTCATACCTAACCCTATTTGTTTTTAAATCCATTCCCACCTCTAAGACTTGAAAAAGCAGCTTAGCTCATGAGGTTCTGAGAGCTGTTTTTCCAGCATCACTTGGGGGTCTTGCTAAGCTGGGTTTTAGAGTGGTCACATGACATACAAGATGTGATCTGGCTCTATAATATCAAATTTTTAGCCCTTCTCTCTTTGGGGTAGACCTGAGTAATAAACTTAACTAGCTGTAGTAATGAAGCCAAAAATTAGGTTTCCTTGAACTACTAAGCTAGAGAGAAAAACATGCATTGTTCTTTGGATCAGACTTCTGTGATGGTCTTGCCTAGACTAAATCAGAATACCATCTCTGACTTAAAATTTCAGTAGTCAATTAGTTGGAATGCATTTTTTTTTTTCAGACTTTCTTCTGTTGAGGCTTTTTCATATTGGAAATTTGTCAGTTTGTATGTCTAATTTTATTGTAGAATAATGGTTCATCTGCGGTCTCTTTCTGTTCGAATCCTTCCTGCACCATAGCAAATTACTCTTAACTGAAAATACCACATGGTCCTGTTGGGTTTTAAGAAACAGCGTCCAAGGGATGCAACCTCAACTCTTGGCCAACAAGACCCTCCAGATGGGCTTCCAGCCAGCCTTTCCAACCCGTGTTGGCAAAGAGAGAAAAGACCGAAGCCTGTGAGGATGCAGGGTGATGGGGCACTCTTCCTTCCCACTTGTTTTGGGGTCTCTGAGGGCAGCAGCCCAGCCCGGCTATGTAAATGAGGGAGCCATTGCTGTATCAGTGCATGGCCACAACTCAGCTTCAGAACAAGAAACTGAAGGGGTGCCTCCTTCATTGAGGAAACCGGGCTGCTAGGTCGGTGACCGCTACAGAGCTGACCTGTCTTTTTTTTCTTTTTTTTTTTTCCTTTTTTTGAGATGGAGTCTGGCTCTGTTGCCCAGGCTGGAGTGCAGTGGCGCGATCTCGGCTCACTGCAAGCTCCACCCCCCGGGTTCCAGTGATTCTCCTGCCTCAGCCTCCCGAGTAGCTGGGACTACAGGAGCGTGCCACCACCCGCGGCTAATTTTTTTGTATTAGAGACAGGTTTCACCATGTTAGCCAGGATGGTCTCCATCTCCTGACCTCGTGATCCACCTACCTCGGGCTCCCAAAGTGCTGGGATTACAGGCGTAAGGCACCGCACCCGGCCGGAGCTGAGCTTTCTAAGGGTCTTGGGAAGTGTGGCTTCCCGTGCTCCTGGAGTTTCAGAAGCGGAAGTGTTCAGGGATTGGTAACCTTTAGCTACCGAGTGGTGTTTACTCCAATGGGGCTGTCATTGATTGGCTGTGCCTCTGAAGGAGTCTCACTGCAGTGAGGCAGTTGTTGATTGGCTGGCCGTCTGGTGTGGCTTAGTTGATTGACAGATTTCACTGGCGTGAAGTGGTCGTTTATTGGCTGGCCCTCTGATATGAGGTGGTTGTTGATTGGTGAGCGTCAGTGCAGTAAGTGAGCCGGACGTTGATTGCCTGGTCTTCAGAAGCAGGTTCGGTTTTGTTTTGATTTCGTTTGGTTTTTTTTTAATTGATGGGGGTGGTTATTGACCCATTAAAATAGGGTTAAACCCATTGCCATGGCCAACCAATAGGCAGTCATTTCCTAGTTGTATGGGAACTAATTTTCACGTGTCCTAGAATCTTAGAATTCTGAGTTGGAATAAGCCTATCAAAATGCAGCCCACGCGTCGGACGATTGGGCGGGTCGGGGAGGGGGCGGTCCACAGGCTTAGGCTCAAATCCTGACTGCCATTAAACTAGGCACTCAGTCTCTGTGACACAGTCTCCTGAAGGTTGACACCTCCCTGAAAGGTGGGTTTTCCCAAGATTAAACGCCTTGGCATGTGGCGGGTGCGTATCACTGCTCAACTTTTACTTCCCATTGCATTTCACAGAGCTCAGAGTTGCGGCCCAGGGGAAGCTCTGTGGGGCATTGTTTGTGGCTTGGTTCTCTCACTTGGTCTTTCCCATCTAAGGCTCAGAAGAATTATATGGCAAGATACAAAACTCCTTGGATGCTCAGGCCTCTTTCATAAAGATACCGATATAATTGGCTTGCAGTAGGGCTCAGGCAGTGGAATTTTTAAAGCTTCTGTGTGGTGTTCAGTGTGCATGAAAATAGATCCTGCCCAGCTAGCTCCTTACTTGACTGCCCTTCATGCAGTAGGAAATATTAATAAACAGCTTTGATTGGCGAGATCTTGACTGGTCTTAAGCGATGGGCTGCTCTTGTTAAAACCTTGTGGAAATTGTGTAGTTAAGAAAGAAATGTGGGGCCTGGCGTGGTGGCTCACGCCTGTAATCCCAGCACTTTGGGAAGCCGAGATGGGCAGATCACGAGGTCAGGAGATCGAGACCATCCTGGCTAACACGGTGAAACCCCGTCTCTACTAAAAAATACAAAAAATTAGCCGGGTGCGGTAGCGGGCGCCTGTAGTCCCAGCTACACGGGAGGCTGAGGCAGGAGAATGGCATGAACCCGGGAGGCGGAGCTTGCAGTGAGCCGAGATCGCACCACTGCACTCCAGCCTGGGCAACAGAGCGAAACTCCGTCTCAAAAAAAAAAAAAAGAAAGAAAGAAATGTGATATTCAGATGGAGTATTCTCAGAATATTCCATTCCTGTTACTGCTATTGCTCTTCTTGTTGTTATGTAGAAAATCTGCCTTTATGACTTTCAGAAGTCTAATCTGACTTAAAGCTGAGGTTAGTGAGTTCCACATGGTATGCACTTGAGATTTTCTGTAAGTGGATAACAAAATTGTCTCCAGTTCTGATAGGAGCTTTATGTAAACTTTATCCTCTTGAATATTGTATACATTACGCAGAGGCTTTCCTCCTTCCCAAAAGGTCTGTTATCTTTAAATTTGGAAGTTAATTTATGAAAGAAACGTGTATTATTTATAAAACATTGTTAGCATCTAGTAGAAAACACTTATGTAAAAATGGTATTTATGCTTCCCTGGAGTCAATGTGCATGGGACCTCTGTAATCCTAAAGTCATCCCTATAAAATAATGAGAACTTCTATCAGGGAGGAAGGGGATTTTAGCCCAGAGTCTTTTCACCATTCATTTCTCTCGAATTTGGAGAAATGTCTAGTTAGTTTAAGGACTGAATATTGAATTTTTCTGCTTAAAGACTACTGGTGCATCTTCTACCTAAGAAGTACAGAGTTGCTAAAATAGTTGATTATTTTATTTATTCAGCCATACACTTGCTATTTATTACTTACAAAATTGACTTCTCTAGATATATAATGTACACATTTATTTATTGTTTTGATAAACTTTTCATATGTTATGTTCACTTTTGATGTTCCACATTTTATAGATTTTAACAAATGTATAATGACAGGTGTCCGCCATTATAGTATTGAACAGAGTAGTTTCACAGCCCTAAAAATCCTGTGCTTCACCCTTGCATCCCTCCCTTCCCTCTTGCCCCAGGCAAGCGCTCATTTTCTTACTCTCTTCATAGATTTCTCTTTTCCAGAATGTCATACCGTTTTAAGGAAAAAAGTTATTCATGACATTTGTTGAGAACAGTAAGGCAGACTTTATTCAGAGGGACTACTACAGTAGGGTTTTGCGTCAAGAAAGAGATTGGGTTTGACTCCTATTATTAATACAACAAGAAAGAGTGGGCATTTATAGGCAAGGAGCAAAATAAGGGAGTTGGTTGATGGAAAATTACTAAGAGGAAACATCAGGGGCAGAGGGTGGGGATTCTGGCTGAACTGACCGAACAGGATTCCTCTGAAGGCAGGACAGGGTGATCAGCTGTCACTTGGGGGATGGTAGAGGATGAGGAACCTGATCAGATGTTGAGGGTGGAGGATTCCAGCTAGAGCAACGTAGCAGGAGAGTCTTGCAAAAATTAGGCAATGCAAAGATGGACACGGAAGTACAAAAGTCAAGGCCTAATGGGAAGAAGATTCAAAGGAGTATGGCTGAAGTTTGGTTAAGGATAAACTGTCAGAATCACACCATGTGCAGCCTTTTCAGATTGGCTTCTTTCACCTAGCAATATGCCTTTAAGGTTCCTCCATGTCTTTTCATGGCTTGATAGCTCATTTCTTTTTGGTACCGAATAATATTTCATTGTCTGAATGTACCACAGTTTATCCATTCACCTACTGAAGGACATTTTGCTTGCTTCCAAGTTTGAGCAATTATGAATAAAGCTGCTACAGACGTCCCTGCGCAGATTTTTGTGTGAATGAAAGTTTTGGGGAAGAATTTTATATTTATCAAAAAGTTTCCAACATAGTACAGAACATTCCCATATACCCTTTGCCTGGTTTCTTATTGTGTTAACATCTTAGGTAAATACAGTAACATCTTACTGGTGTGTTGTCCAAACTAAGAGATTGACAGGTATTTGTTATTATTATTATTATTAGACTTTATTTTTATTTCACTAGTATTTCCGCTAATATTCCTTTACGGTTTCATGATCCAATCCAGGATACCACCTTGTATTAGTAAAATGTTCATTTTAATTTATAGGAGTAATTTGGTTATGTTGCATTTATTAAATATGTTTATAAGACACAGCATATCCTGAGAAAATGAGTGTAAACCTAACAGTTATCAGGAGGCAGTGTTACTTAATGAAATGGACTCATTTAATCATAATGTTTTTTATAATTTTTTTCAAGTTTGTTTTTGTTAGAGGGTCAGATTTCCCCATGTGCAGCGAGCAGTAACATAGGATTTGTTTTATAAGGTTGCTGTTTCTAAACCAAATACTAAAGCTTGTTGAAAGAAGGTCATTTTAAAGTTGAGCATTTCAAGACCCAGGAGAAAATCGGTTGCAGAGTTGTAATAAAAGCTGTCAGTGCCTAATTTTTCAAGTTGGTGCAAAGGATGAAGTGTCCGGGTAGTTCTCTAATGAGCATCTCCAAATGTTTTGCTGGCAGAAGGACTCCATGAAAATGACAGAAGAAGTTATTGTGATAGCCAAGTGGGACTACACCGCCCAGCAGGACCAGGAGCTGGACATCAAGAAGAACGAGCGGCTGTGGTTGCTGGACGACTCCAAGACGTGGTGGCGGGTGAGGAACGCGGCCAACAGGACGGGCTATGTGCCGTCCAACTACGTGGAGCGGAAGAACAGCCTGAAGAAGGGCTCCCTCGTGAAGAACCTGAAGGACACGCTAGGTGAGTGTTCCGCCCTTTGGAGAGAGGAGACCTTGTGCGTTTCAAGGGACACCGTTCATCTTTCTAGTTAGTTTGCTTTTTCAAAAAAAAGAGTCTGTTTTAAATGTTAACATCTTCATAGATGTATTTTTTAAAAATCTGAGAATTAAGAGATGAAAATGGAGAAAGAGGATGTTTGTCATTTCCTGAAGATTCTGGAGTTTGGGGTCTTGTGTATGGAGACACTTCTGTGTGCTTGGGACCCCTGCACAGGTATCTCCTTGTATCAGAACTTCAGAGGACCCTGACTTGGAACTCTCACCTCTAAGTCTACCCAGATCTGCCAGTGTCGTGACATGAAGTTCTTTAAGAAAATCCTGTCCATTTGGCCTACATGCCTAGAACAGGGGACAGCCAAAGCACTTTTTCCCACTCTGAAATGGATGCTACATCACACCACAGTCCCAGGTGCTGTTAGCTAAGAGGTCAGCTGTGTGACATCAGAGGCTGCTCCAGGGTGGGGGCCCAGTTCAGCCATACTGTTGTCCCTTGTCCGGCTCTCTCCCCATGTGCCTCTTGTTTTCCCAGGTGTCAGGATATGGGCAGGGCCCTCCTGGAGTTACACAAAGTTAACAGTATCCAGTCTTGCCTTTGCATGTGCATGCACACGGGACTGACTTACAGTAGTTACTGCCTCTGATTACCTGAGAAAACAATTGCTAGGACTTTTTTGAAGAATGACTCATCTGAGCTGACATTTAAAACATTGTTGTTACCTTCTTATGAGTAGAATGTTTTCTGTATCCAGGACTGCAAGTTATCACTTAAGGGCTCGCTATTGAAATGAGTTAATATTATCACCTGTGTCACATTTACTTGGGGTTTTAAAAAATTTCCTAGCGAGGATTTGTTTTCTTTTGGGGAACGGAGAATGAGGAATACATGGGAAAACTGAAAGTAAAATTATACACCAAACGTGGTGGGTGTTGCAAAATGTTCATCTTTCCTTTTCTGCCATCTTGAAAGTCTAAACTCCCTCTGCAAAATCATTGAAAGCCTTCGTGTATTAGGTAGTATTTTTGTGTAGGGATTAGGTTATTACCGTGATTTGGAGAGACAAGTGAGACACAGAACTTGGTACGAATCATACCAGCTCACCGGCAATCATAGATTCTCAGCCTGATGGAGAAATTTCATTTTTCATTAGTAATATGATCCTCCACTGAGCTGCCTCCCTTTCATCTTTTTCCCCCTACGTAAGCATGCCACTTGAAAGAAACAATTTTATGCTTATAACTCTTAATTAACTGTGGTTACCAAAAAAGGAGGGTAGCATGAATAGAGAAAAACTTGAAGATTGCCCTGAGCTTTATTTTTCCAATGTCTGCCTTCCACCAAAGTACCTTCTTTTTAGTGATGCTAAACATTGTTACACTCTTGACTTGTCGTGTCTTCTGTGTGTGTGTGTGTGTGCACAAGATTCCAGTAAAGCATGAAATGCTCAGAGACTGGTAGGAAGTAGAACAAGGCCAGGCGAGTTCTCTGGGTGACCTGGAAATTCCCTTGAAAACCTTGTCATTTTTCTTCCTCAGTGTTTTAGAAGGAGAAAAGACAAAGCCGCAAATTAAAACTAGGAACCACATCTTCCATCCAGCGTGCTTAGTTTTTTCGGGAGCTGATCGGTTCAGCCAATGCCTGTACTCCCAGCTCTCAGACTGAGCCAGCCGCCCATCCTGGAGCCGGTGCTGGGCCCGCGCCCGTCCCCGACAGATGGCCATCCAGCCCTGCTGGAGCTCAGCGACGATGCTCAGCGACGGCTCGAGGAGGCCAATCCCATTTTTGGAGAAAACAGATTGTTAGAAAGCTCTTCCTTAAATAGAGTCAGAATTTTACATTTCTTTAACTTCCTTCCTTTGGCTCTCATTTTGCCCTCTAGGCCTGTGCTGAGTAGGTCAGATCCTGTTCTGTAGCATGTCAGCTCTCTCATAGGCTTGGTCTCAGTTCAGGCAGGCAGTTCTTGGGAAACATTCCTGTTAAGCATTAGGTATTGTAAAAATACAGATAAAATGATGTTCTGAGCTCGTGTATTGAGTATAGCAGTTGTAGCCAAAAGGCCCTTGGGGATCAGTGTCCCCGTCATGAGGGAGAAATATCCCCATGGTTAGTATATGTTTTTTGTTTTGATCTCTCTATCATGCTCACCTAGAAGTTATTGTTGGACAAAGGGATCTTGTTATATCAGCATGAGTCTTCCCTTGCCCTATTGAGCTACATCCAATAGAAGAGGAGGCACCCCCTGACCAGGTCTCACCATCATGCAGTAACTTCTGTGCACTTCTGTGTAAAGCTTGTAGATGTGGCATTGCCAAGAAGGAAAGTGAGAATGCTTTCCATAGCCCCTCCTGCCTCTCATTAGTTGTTTGTGTGTGTGTGTGTGTGTGTGTGTTTTGTTTTTTGTTTTTTGCTAAAAAGATAGGAGCCAAAGTGTTCATGGCTTCCTATTATTGTTGGTGATGATAACTAAATAGGTATACCATCAGAATGACAGTATGACTTCAGGCCAGTTGTGCAGCCAGCAGAAATTATGTCTGCTGTGTATTAGGAGTGAACAAACAGCATCAAAAGCACACCACATGTATACTGACCACGGTTTGTTTTTTTTGTTTTTTTTTGTTTTTTTTTTTTTTTGAGAAGGAGTCTCTCTCTGTCGCCCAGGCTGGAGTGCAGTGGCCAAATCTCAGCTCACTGCAAGCTCCGCCTCCCGGGTTTACGCCATTCTCCTGCCTCAGCCTCCCGAGTGGCTGGGACTACAGGCGCCCGCCACCTCGCCCGGCTAGTGTTTTGTATTTTTTAGTAGAGACGGGGTTTCACCGTGTTAGCCAGCATGGTCTCGATCTCCTGACCTCGTGATCCACCCATCTCGGCCTCCCAAAGTGCTGGGATTACAGGCTTGAGCCACCGCGCCCGGCCTGTTTTTGTTTTTATTTGTGTTTTTTGAGACAGGGCCTCACTCTGTTGCCTAGGCTGGACTACAGTGGCACAGTCCCTGCTTACTGCAGTATTGACCTCAGGTGATCCTACCACCTTAGCCTCCCAAGTATCTGGGACTATAGGCATGCACCACCACAGCCAGCTATTTGGTATTTTTTGTAGAGACAGGATTTTGCCATGTTGCCCAGGCTGATCTTTAACTCCTGGGATCAATCTAGTAACTACTCATGGCACCACCCACATTTGCCATTTTTACTGCTTTGGGAGTCCACCAAATTCATAAGTCCATGGTAAGATTCCTCCCTGCTTTGGAATAAAATGGCACCAGCCTCCCCAGCAAAGCCACAGTGTTGGGTGTTGCATCTCCAACTGTAGATTACCCTAACTCTGTGTACTTCTCTCCTGCTTTCTTGTACTCATGTGCTGTCCTGAAGTTGGTAATAAACCTAACTTTGTCACATGCAGTACTTTGTAAGGGTAGCTTGAGGAAAGACATGAGTACTTTTGACAAAAAGCTCTCTCACGAAAGTATTTACCTTCTTTCTCTGCAATATTTTAAAATTGAATAAAGCAACCTGAGCTCTTATTTTCACATGGGCAAAACATTTGTGCACTGGATCTCCTCTCATATTCAGCTTATGATCATGAATAGTCAGAACTTTGCCACAGATAACAGGGAACGATGATCAAGCACTGTTTCTGCTGGCAGAATCCAGTCGATGTTTTTGAAAGGCTCAGACTGCACAGCTCTGAGCTCAGCGGAGAGTGGTTCTGGGCTGAGGTCTGGCCTTGATATTGCACCTCCACTTAGAAAATCGTGCAGGCGAGGTGTTGTAAAAGCACTATGCTACATCTTTTGAGATGGGGAAGCTGCTCCCAGGGAGGCATTTTTCAAAGATTTCCCCTCAAGCTACTGAAGAGCAGTTTTTTGTTACTACTTTATGACACCAGCTGGAGCCCTGCGAGGCCCCAAAGGTTAATTCTCTTTTCAGTGATTAACATAGGCTTAAGGGCTGACTCACATTACCCAAAAAGTTATGGTTCCATTTACAACCTGATCGAATCCTCAGGAGGGTTTGTTCACAGGCCCACCTGCCCATGGCTCACCCTGCCACCCTACCCACCTGGGACTTCTGCACCCAGCGTGACCTGCCCCAGGGCTTACTCGCCAGCATTCCTGCCAGCGGGACCACACCTTGGCCTAGGGTGGTTAGAAGCTTGCCATGATCAGCTCAGAACTCCTACCTCTGTGATCCAACCCAGAGCTGGGAGCACAGAGGCTGCTGAGAGGGCTCCCTAATGCCAACTGTGAAATAGCCTTTGCACTGGTTTGAGCTGATGCTTTTGGATGGGGATAGGGTGGCTGGCACCCATGGGTGAAATAGACAGGGTTCTAAGAGGCATATCCATGCTAGGATCAACTTTGGAATTGAACTGATCAAAGTCACAAAGGAATCCAGCTGTAGGATTGTTATGTAAGATCCAAAAGCAGTGAAAAGCAACACTTGGTATTACAGTTAAGATTACAATACTCTGGAGGGAGGAAGGCAGAGCCTCAGTAAAGGTACAGGAGCTTCTGTCTTGGTGATCTTGTTTCCTGGGATCTGTGGGGCAGGCTTATGGGCATACCTGCCTTGTAGGAGTTTGCAAAGCTGAGTGCTTATTTCTCTTGGAATTATACTTTCGTTTTTAAGAAATTTATTTTAGAAAAATGTCAGCTCAAAAACAACGATCAGGGCCGGGCATGATGGCTTATGCCTGTAATCCCAGTGCTTTGGGAGGCTGAGATAGAAGGATCAGTGGAGGCCAGGAATTCGAGACCAGCCTGGGGAACATAGCAAGACTTCGTCTCTACAAAAAACTTTTTTTAAAAAATAGCAGAGCGCAGTGGCACGTGCCTGTGGTCCCAGCTACTCAAGAGGCTGAGTTGGAAGGACTGTGCGAGTCCAGAAGTTGGAGGCCGCAGTGAGCAGTGATTGCAGCACTGCACTCCAGCCTGGGCCACAGAGTGAGACCTGTCCCACAAAGTGAACCATAAAAAACCAAAAACAACCATCAGAACAAAATATCAGAACTTTTAGAGTTCCTGCATCCACAAGGGGACCCTACCCACCTCCATCCCAGAGGTCAGGATGGACAGAGCCATTGCTCCGGCGGAGTGTGTATGTTCCTCACAGGCTCAGGGACCCGCGAAGCTGTGAGCGTCTCAGAATGAGGAGGGGTGTCATATTGCTGGAGGGACGTTCACAGGGATGCATGGAGGATGAGCGAGCATGTAGTCAGAACCACATGGGGAGACCTCCCTGGGCTGTACACAGGACTCAAGCGTCTCCACTGGGTGATCACAAACAGTTGAAGATTCGAGCAGGGGCATCCCATGTTCCTCTGCAGAGCTGGGGGGGAATTGGGGTTGAAGAAAGTGGAAAGCCCAGAGAGAAGCACACACTGGTCCATAGAGAGCCATGGAAGCCCGCGGCGCTGTCATGGAGACGGAGAAGTGTAGATCCCTGCCCCGCCGGCCTGTGCATTTACCAGGATTGCCTCTCATGCCTGGATTAACCATTCCTTGCCACTGCAACTTGTGGGGCACAGCAGATGGGGAATTTCGTCTCCACTTCTGCCAAGTTTCCGCTCAGTGAAGCCGTGGATGGAGCCCCAAGGGCACTATTGCTACACTGGAGGAACCCAAGGGTTGTGGATCCCGAAAGAAGGGACTTGGGGCAGGTGGCTTAGGAGAGTCAAACCTGGTGTGGAAACCCTCCGGGCAGCAGTGAAGGTAACGATGTTTATAGAAAACTATCAACCATTTTCTAAATTGTGTTCTTGTGAAAGTAAAGTATAGGTATGCCTTTGCTAGGGAGAAGAGAGCAATTTGAATTGCATTCTTCAGTTACTTTCTACGCCTTTATGGAGTCTGATTTTAGATTTTAAGTGGACTAACAAATTGCTCATTATGTAAAAAATTAATATCTGCCTGGTTTTAACAATAGATGCCCTTACAACATTTTTAAAGCATTAAGATCATGCACGATCTTGAAAGGCACTGTATTCAGACGTCACATGTCTTGTGAAAGGAAGTCTGGCTCATGCACCAGGTTCTGATCACCTCTCTATGGGGAAGGATGCCCACATTAGGTGCTGTGTGCTGGATCCAGGAGCCAAGTCGCTTTCCTTCTGGTATAGCTACCTGCCGAAAGTGATAGTGGCTGTTGGTGCCATTGAGGTTTTGCTTTTTTTTTTTTTGAGATGGAGTCATGCTCTGTCACCTAGGCTAGAGTGCAGTGGCACGATCTTGGCTCACTGCGATTCTCCTGCTTCAGCCTCCCGAGTAGCTGGGACTACAGGTGCCCACCACCACACCCGGCTAATTTTTTGTATTTTTAGTAGAGACGGGGTTTTACCATGTTGGCCAGGCTGGTGTCGAACTCCTGACCTCAAATAATCCACCTCCCTCGGCCTCCCAAAGTCCTGGGATTACAGGCATGAGCCACTGCACCCAGCCAGTTTCTCTCATTTTAAGGCACACCAAGTCTTACCACAAGAATCATGCTCAGCAATTTATCTTAAGATCAGACTGGCCTGGAATTCTTTCCTCCCTCCCGCCCACTCCCCTCTTTCCTTTCTTCCACCTGCATAATGGCTACAAGAAGTAGCAGGCAGGGATCAGGGTACCGGACTGTAAACTGGAACCAGAGAAGGCAGCCCTGCCCAGGGTAGCTAAAGGCCCTTTAGTTAGGGTTAGTCTGCATAAATACCTGTGATGAGAGCAGCAACAGCTTGCGATTTATACAGCACTTTGCAATTTACCAAGCGACTTACACTTACATGCATTTTTTTTTTTTGTATCAGTAGTAAAGACTCTAGCATTATGTCTAGGAAGAATTCGAGGGCTTCAGACTAGTGGGAAGGGGGTTGGTCTTGAGCCTGTGCTTCATGCTAAGCATGCTGATTTTAGTTAGATTAAAGACCCAGGTTAGCAGAGTAGTCAAGCAAGATGCTTTTAGTTACATGGTACATCCATTTATGAAAATGTCAGTTCCTATGAAAATATGTAATAACACCCCAGGCCAGCCTCAGTAGTGTTACTAATCACAGATGAAAAAATTAAGCCTGAGAACACAGCAGTCATAGGTACGAGATCTAATCTGAATATTTTTCCTATACCAAATTGACTATCTGGATTTAGTGGTAGGCCACTTTGTACATTTGGGGGGACTCTGTCCCAGAGTCAGAATTATACCAACTTCTTTGTTTTAGAAATGAGAAACCTCGGGACTAGCTAACAAGCCTTAAAGGGGTTCAAGGGTTAGATGTTAATCATGTATTGATATACATTAACTGATTTTGACGAATGCCCTTATTGGTGGAAATACACATAAAGTATTTGGGTAATGGAACGTCGTCTTGGCAGCTTAGTCTCAAATGGCTTGGGGAAAATAATGTTTTTTTGCGCCATTTTTGTAATTTCCCTGTGCTCTAAAACAAATAGACATATCAGCAGTGGTTTAGAGACTACCCTAGGCCGTGAAGCTGGCTGGTAGTCCGGAGACTTGGGCTCCCCTGCTGTGCCTGGGCAGTGCCCTAAGTTCGGCATAAGCCTTTAAGAGGCCGGAAAGTGTCATGGAGTATCTGCTACAGTTGGACCTAGACCATGAGAATAACACCGGATGTCAACGTGTCCAGCCCATGCTTCACAGAATGGTTCTAACAGTACCTGATTCCGAACTTTCTCTAATTATTCATCAAGCTTCGCTCCGTATCCCCAGCATGCAAGTGAAAACCATCTCTGCTTCTTGCTGGGTCACCCCAGGCTGTTTTGAGCTCCTAGGTTCACAGCCTCTGTGATTGCTGGGACATCGGAACTTCTCATTTCGGCATTATAGGGTCTGTCACCGTGATTATAAATACTCTCACAGGTCTCAAGAAGGGCAGAGCTGTTCATCTCTGAAATGACATGTGGGTAACAAATGCAACAGCCTGGTTCTCATGGAAGCTGAGTCTAAGCGTCAGTTGTCCCTTTCTCTATCCCTTGGAAATCCCGTCTGAGCCACTGCATTCTCTGCTGTGAGTGACCTTTGAGAACAGTAACCAAAGCCTTTGAAATAGGGATGCAGGCATGATGCAGCGACTACCGCAGCATAATAGGGTATGTTCCGATCAGAAGGGGGAGCCTGGTCAGATGTTATTTCACATGGTTGGGATGTGAAGGAAGGATAAGGTTTAGTCCCTGACTTTCTGAAGCTTGTATTTGTAATCTAATTGGGAAAATAATACTGGCACAAGATGGACAGTCCTCATTCAAACAATAGCACTGTCCCTTCCTGTCCCATGGGAAGCTAGGGCTGAGTTGTGCAGCTCGGGCACCTGTGCTTTCAGAGAGCACGTAGCATCGCGGGCAGGAGGGAGGACTCTGGAGTCTTCCATCACCTGCATTCAAATCCAGCCTTCACCACCTACTACTGTTAATCATTGAGTGACTTTGAACAAGCCGTTGAATCTTCTGAGCATCAGTTGCGTCATCTGTATAACAGGATACGTGACTGCTTGTCTTATAAAGTTTTGAGAACTGAAGGAAGTCATTCACGTGAAGGGTACTCTGAGCAGGGTTGAGACTTGGCAAGGGGATGTGGGGTCTCATTTGAGGGGATGGAGAGTGCACGTGAGGATGGGTCGACGGAAACCCACAGGTGTGGGAAGGCCTCGGCGAGCCAGCCAGACTGGGGTGAGCAAGAGAGCTGGGGCAGCTCGGGGGTGGGGCATGCCACGCCGGAAAGGCCCTGGGTGTGAAAAAGGAACCCTCGGAGGTTTCCACGGGGCTTAAGGGGGAGGTGAGTGCTGGGGTGTCCGGCAGGGGTCCTGATCCTTGTCTTCAGGACACGACTGGAAGGGCCTGAACCTGGCAGTGGGAGGTGGGGGACAAGGCCCGAGAGTGACCCAGTGTGACATCCCAAGCCCTGACTCAGCTGTGGGGATGGAGGAGAAAAGAGAAGAGGGAGATTTGGAAGGAAAACCCCTAGGACTCTGTTGACTGGCTGGGGAACACCTCCCTCGGGGAAGTGTTAGAATGACTCAAGGGTTTCCAGCCTGAAGGGCTGACAGAGTGGCTCAGAGAGTGGAGGAAGCAAGAGGAGACTGAGCCACAGCGCCTAGTGCAGTCTGAGGTTAGGGTACATCAGTAGGATGCAGGGAAGGCTGCAGGTGTGAATCTCAGGCTTGGGAGACACACAGTGATCCTTAGGACATACTTCCTTTATGTCCGTGAATTTTCATTTTCAGATGTGTAACGATAATGTAATCCAGGGCCTACCTCGGAGAGCCGGCACTTCAGCCGGGCGTTCAGTCTCTTTCATGTTGAGCACTGGCCCCGGCCTCCTCTCCTCTTTCAGATTCTTCCTTGTCCCTTTCAGGCACGAGTTTGGCCCTCCAAACCCATGGGAAAGATCTGTAACCTCTAGCTCACATGTGCATACACACACACACACACACACACACACACACACACACACACACACGGTTCCCTGCAAATGGATGACTTTAGATGCAGTTAACACCATCCAAATAATACTGGAAAGAATAACACTGGAATAACACCATCCAAATAACACAAGTACCTTCACACTAAAAAGCAGTGAAACGCGGTCACCAGAGTCCTCCCCAGCAGGAGGCCTCGTGGTAACTGGTGTCAGGGCCTCAGGCTCCCCCAGCCAGCGTGAGTGCTCCCTGCCCTCCCTGCTGAGGAGTATGTGACTCCAAACAGAAAGCTCATGCAGCAGAAAAGCCTATAAACCAAGTCCCCCAAACCAGTGTCTCACACGCGTTTTCCCAGCGAATGGGCCATGATAATGATTTCTCTGAGTGCCTAAAATGTGCTCGGTACCGTGACAGGTGCCCGAATATGTTTTTGTTTCATCTTCACAGTGAGCCTACTCGGGAAATCATTAATAGCTGCATTTTGCATGTGAAAAAACTGAGACTCAGAAGTTAAGTGAGGCGCCCAAGAACACACAGTACTCACAGTACTGCTGGGTTTGACACTTGAGCCCAGGGTGGCCTGACTCCGCCTCTTCTGATTACTCTTCAGTCTCAGGAATTGGGGGTGCTGGCTGTTCAGTCTCAGGAATTGGGGGTGCTGATTGTGGTGGGAGGGAGATGCATTTCCTGCTAGGCGTCAATACTGGCGACTCCCACCCACAGACTGTTGAGGTTATTTGCTGCCCTTGCACTAGCCGCCAAAATGCTAAGGGAACAGCTCCCCAGTTCTCCCTGGCCCCTAGGGATTCACATCTTTGTAACTTTCCCTGGTTCCTTAATGTTGAGGTGAGCAAGAGCCATTAATCAAAATAACTGAGAAGCTGAGTGTCATAGGAGTGTACTCCTTTTTCGTAATTGTGTTTAATTTGGGAGCAGTTTTGTCAGCACACCTGTGCCACTGCCACAAGAGTCATCTTCGGCCATCTTTGTCATCAGTTTCTTTGTATGGCACAGTTTTCTGCAAACAGATATTCCTCAGAATCGTAATCTCTGAAATGCCTGAGTGTTATAAAACTATTGATCAGTTGTCTTCACTCTTAAAGACAGGGATATTATTATTATTATTATTATTTTGAGACAGAGTTTCATGCTTGTTGCCCAGGCTGGAGTGCAATGGCACAATCTCGGCTCACTGCATCCTCCGCCTACGGGATTCAAGCAATTCTCCTGCCTCAGCCTCCTGAGTAGCTGGGATTACAGGCATGCGCCGCCAGTGCCTGGCTGATTTTGTATTTTTAGTAGAGACGGCGTTTCTCCATGTTGTACAGGCTGGTCTCAAACTCCTGACCTCAGGTGATCCGCCTACCTTGGCCTCCCAAAGTGCTGGGATTACAGGCATGAGCTGCCACGCCCAGCCGGGATATTATTTTTAAATTTTGGAAACTAGAGAAAAGCATAAAGGAGAAAAGCAAATGCCCTGTGATCTTATCACTCAGAAGTAATCACAGTCAACATTGTGTGTGTTTTCCTAGTGTTAATACGTATATAATCAAGATCCCATTACACAGTCGACTTCTTGCTGTTATCAGTACTAGCTGTCACAGTGCAGTTCGTCTATAGCGGCAGTCCCCAACCTTTATGGCACCAGGAACTGGTTTCGTGGAAGACAATTTTTCCACGGATTGTGGCAGGAGGCCGGGGGATGGTTTCGGGATGAAGCTGTTCCACCTCAGATCGTCAGCATTAGATGCTCAAAAGGAGTGCACAACCTAAATCCCTCATCTGCGCAGTTCACAATAGGGTTTGCGCTCCTATCAGAGTCTAATGCCGCACCACCTGACAGGAGGCAGAGCTCAGGTGGTCATGCTCACCAGCCCACTGCTCACCTCCTGCTGTACAGCCCATTCCTAACAGGCCACAGAGGTACTAGTCTGCGGCCCGGGGGGTTGGGGACCCCTGGTCTAGAGAACATCAGGCTTTTCCCCCGGTTACTTGGTCCTGACACAGGCTGGAAATGAGATGCACCCAGTAATTTTTGGTATATACGCTTCCTGGGTGTTGAGTGGTTGTGATGCTCATTGTGGCTTTTATATCCTGTGAGTCATGTAAAAGGAGAAGCTGGTTCTTTATGGTGCATTTGTCTTCGAAGTAGTTTGTTTTTCTGAGTTGAATGTTCTTCAGGAATGAGAAAATTCCTGTTAATCATCCTACATACCATTCTGACATGCTTTCTAAACTAAGCCACTCTCCAAGAAACCACTTTTTCCTTTCAGATCAGTACAAAGCCAAACTGTTGCCCTTGAAATGTTTGTATGTAACATAAGGGGAAAAAAATTAAGCTATCTTAATTCTATTTTAAATGTTCCGCTTCTCCGACAAATTGTTTATCGTCTCTTTATCACGCAAAGACAGGGACTCTGTGGGTTCTCAGAGATGCATTTAACACTTCACGTTTACTTTTCATGTCTCTGTTGTACACTTTGCCATTGTATGAACATGAATTAAATATAATGTATCATAATTTAGAATTCATTAAAATTCTGTCTTGCGAGATTGTTCATAATAGGAAGGGCCCACATAATATGGAATCTTAGGCAGTAGCTGTGGTGCCAGACACCCCGAAATAAATGTGGGTTTGTTTTTGTGTATCATTAGCTTCCAAATATTTAGAACCAAAAATGTGAAACAAATCACAACAGATTAGTAGGAGGATATTTCGAGAGAAAATCGACATGGATTGTCTAAAAAGATTTCTAATGGAGGACAAGGCAGGAGAGACCCTGGGAAGTGAGGGTGGGGTCCGTACCCTTGGAATACTAAGGAGAATCAGGTGTGGAGTTTGCCATGGGGTGCATAGAATCCACATTGCTGTGTGCACTTGGCTGGGTGAGCCAATCATGTTCTGGTGAAAGGTAAAACATCAGGCAGAGCATATCCCAGAAACTGGCATCTTGGTTGCGTCTTGTTAAGGTGATCTCACCCTGCTTCAGCTTCCTAAAGATCACCCCTTCCTAACTGATTACCTTGAGTTACTCAGGCGGGAGTCTTGAAGTTTACGAATAAAGAAACGTGAACCAAATACGCCAGGGAATTAGAGAACAATCTTCCTAGCATGTTTCTGTCTGCATTTACCCATACGGTGTGCTCTCTTTTTTAGGTGCTGTCCATATGTCCAAAAGTTCCTTTGCTGTATTCCATTTTAGTGGCTGTTTCCTGGAAGCAGGTGTGAGGCTATGGAGAGAGCGCTCGTTTACTGGCTTGATGTGTGAGGCTGCCTGCCTGCAAGCAGGTGGGCATCTGTAGGGCTCCTGCATGGCCCACGTGCTGCCTTGGTGTCACTGATGGACCTTGGCAAGTAAGGGTGGAGTTGGGTGTCTTTCTGCCCATCAGCCTGCATTGACTCATGTCAGTTTTTGCCCAGAAATCTGTCCGTGTGATCAGCTCCTCCAGGCTGGTGTGGGTTTTGCTTTATAACTTCCCCTTCCGTTTGGGAATTCACAGATTTTGTGCACACACTCAGGTTGTCCTCAGTGACCCCCACAGCTGTGAGAGCCACCCAGAGGGCAACTGTTCGTAAGTTAAAGGCTGGGGTGGCCTGTGTTTCTTCCTGGAGGCAGGCCATGCTGAGGCAGCTGTTTATGGGGAATCTTGCTTGGTTTTGTGTGTTTGTTTTTTTTAAGGAACATAGTTGTTGATTGTCTGATTTGTGAAATTTACAAGTGGGTGTTTGTAAAGTAGAGATGAATTAGTGGTAAACATGCAGTTTGTTCTAATGCCGCTAATTGAAGTTGACTAAATCTATAATGTTTAACCGGGTGTGCTAAGAAACTTCATTCAGCAGTGACAAAAGTTGGCTGTGTGGCGTCCAAAAGGACCACTTGATCCCCTTGTGGTTCTTCTGTGGGTTTTCTTTTTTCTTCTTCAAAGCCTACAATACACGGTTATGTTTAAAAAGTGAAGTTAATCGATAGTTTGCACTATCTGTAGAATTGTGGAAAGGCGATAGCCTGACCCAGCGCTTTTCTATGAAAATGAAGCAGTTGAGGCCCAGGCCAGCCGAGCGACTTGGTCAGGGCTGTGGATCTGCCTCACAGCAAGGCCAGGAGTGGGCTCCTCACAGCCCAGGTTTGGAGGCTGGAGCCCAGTTCCATCAAGGCCCTTCTCCAAAACGCAGAACAGGTGGACTGCACCCAGGCACTCCAGAGCACTTATGTCTCAGTAACCTTGTTCATCCAAAGCAGCATACGGTCCAGCCCCGCAGCCCACCCTTACCTGAGAAACGGGACTCCTCTCTTACCCCCTCATGAGTCCACAGTGCTTCCCCTAGCCTGTTCATAGGTGCCCTCGCGTCTGAGCTGCTCCTGACCCTCAGAGCAGAAGTGAGCTGAGGCTCACCCCCCAGGAGCTTTTTAGAGAGGATAGAGGTGTATGCACACCTTGTTGAGAAAGTGCCACACCGGATGCTGCCTGTGTCCCCAGCCATAACAGCGAACTGGTATGAGGATGACAACACACAATGGCAGCCATCACCTGAGCTCCTGCTGCATGTCAGACACCCCGCTAAGTGCCGTCCTCCGTTATGGGGCCCTCACGACAGCCCCACGAGTACCAGCGGTGTCCTTGTGCTACAGATGAAGCCATGTAGATGCAGAGAGATGTTACAGAAAGTGCCAAAGCAAGCACGAGGAGGCGGAGAGGCTGGGCTCCAGAGTGTTCTGAGAAGCTGGCGCAGGGACGGTTCGGCTGTGTCTTTGCCAACCACGTGCCACCTGCGTATTGCCCGGTGAATGTGCTGTCTCTTTTTATGTATTCGTCGCGTTTCATTTTCCTGAGCAGGTGTGGTCCTGGAGAACGGCAGGCCTACTGAACTTTTGCCAGTGGATTGACAGTTTAAGCAGCGCTCCAGGATGCCGTGTCGCATCCTTGCCGCGTCTTGTACACTCTTTTGCATATTCAAAAACGCTTGGGCTCATGGATCCGGTATATGTGTTGAGAGGTACTAAATATGTATTTTTAATTAAAAATTATAATGAAAAAAATTTTTTAATTCTCTTCATTGGCATCTGTGTTCCCATTTGACTTTCACATTTGTGAGAAAATTCTATACTTTTAGACCATTTCTTTTTTCAGGTTTAAATATTCCATCATTTTGTTTGCCTGCCTGCTCACAAAGGAATGGGCTTTCTTATGACTGGAGTGGAAAGTCGGGTTCAGAGCCCTGGACACAAGGACCCGTGTGGTGGTCGGGAGGGTGGGCCCTTTGTCCCAACACCTCCCTTTCGGAGCCGGCTCCTGGTGTGCCCACCCACTGGCAAAGGGACTGCCTGCACAGAGATGGTGGAAGACACTCAGCGCACCTGTATGGGCTGAAGTCCATCAGTGAGATCGCAGTGCCACGGGGCCAAGCAGGGGCCCTACAGGTGCTCCCCCTGCCCTCCCGTTCAGAGAGCAGCCAGCTGGAGGCTGAGGAGGCAGGGGCGCCAGCAGCCCTAACCCCCACCCAGCAGGGTGGCTGCGTGGGGTTTCCCTCAGGGATGGCAACTCCCTTCTGTCGCATGAGGCTCCTTCCTCCCTGCCATCCTGTGGCAGTCCCTTCCTGAACTTGGGGATTTTGAATGGCAGATAGTAGAGTGTTTCATTATAGGGTATGCATGCCTAGAAATAATAAAAGTCAGGCCAGGCACAGTGGCTCACACCTGTAATCCCAGCACTGTGGGAGGCTGAGGTGGGCAGATCAATTGAGGTCAGGAGTTCAAGACCAGCCTGGCCAACATGGTGAAACCCCATCTCCACTAAAAATATAGAAATTAGCCAGGGTGGTGGCACACACCTGTAATCCCAGCTGTTTGGGAGGCTGAGGCACAAGAATCACTTGAACCCGGGAGGCGGAGGTTGCATCCAAGATCGCGCCACCTCACTCCAGCCTGGGTGACACAGCAAGACCCTGTCTGAAAGAAAGAAAGAGAGAAAGAGAGAAAAAGAGAAAGAGAAAAAGAGAAAGAGAGGGAGGGAGGAAGGAGAGGGAGAGGGAGAGAGAGAGAGAGAGAGAGAAAGGAAGGAAAGAAGGAAGGAAGGAAAGGGTGGGGAAGGGAAGGAAGGAAAGGAAAGAAAGATAAAAAGTAAATATCCTAGGTTATTCCAGTCTGGGGAAATGTGGGGTGGATCAGGAAATAGTGTGCCACGGAGCCGTCAGACACAGCCCAGCGACAGCAGTGCTTTCCATCCTAGGAGCGGCATCACTGATGTACGGGTGCGTGAGTGCCCAGCGCAAAGTAGGGTCTTTGTGGAAGGAAGGAGGAAGGAATAGCTGCAGAGAAGGGTCAGCGTAGTGTGTGCTTGGGAGGTCTGCTCATCGTGATCCTGGCCTGCTTCTTTCACTCACACCCCTGGCAGTGTAGGTGCCTGTTGCTGCAGACACAGGCCTGGAGGGGCTGATGAGTGCATGTGACGTTGCGGTGATGAGATAGTGAGTGGGGTTTATTAATTAGCAGATGTGTATTGAATGCCTGCTCCATGCCCGGATCTGAGGCCACGATGGTGACTTTGTTTGTCCTTCCCAGGGAGATAAATACAGAGAGATGAGGAGGATGGTGAGACGGGCACCAGTGAGTGCTCCCACGGCCTGCGGGAGACAGGCCTTTAGACAGGCAAGGCGTTCTCAGGCGCTTCACCAAGTTATTGTAGTGCTGGTTACCAATCAAGGTGCTCCACGAGCTTTGGGATCAACCCTCATTTTACTGTGGAGGGAAGACCAGTACTGTTTCCCTATGGACCATGTTACCTGCAGTCTCCTCAGGGAGATGGGGATTTGCTAAGCTTTTGAAAAAGATAATGGTTTTTGTCTCCCTCCCTCCCTCCCTCCCTCCCTTCCTTCCTTCCTACCTTCCCCCCCTTTTTTTTTTTTTTTTGACAGAGTCTCACTCTGTCACCCAGGCTGGAGTGCAATGGCACGATCTCAGCTCACTGCAACCTCCACCACCCAGGTTCAAGCGATTCTCCTGCCTCAGCCTGCCCAGTGGCTGGAATCGTAGGCACGTGCCACCACACCCAGCTAATTTTTTTGTATTTTTAGTAGAGACGGGGTTTCACCCTTTTGGCCAGGCTGGTCTTGAACTCCTGACCTCAAGTGATCTGCCTGCCTTGGCCTCCCAAAGTGCTGGAATTATAGGCATCAGCCACTGCCCCAGCCTGGTTTTTGTTTGATAAAGCTTCATTTAAACTACTAGAGGTAAAAAGTTTCCTGGGTCAACTTGGTAAGGTTGATTAGGACCTTAGAGAGCAGGGAGAAAACTACGTGACACCTGACAACAGGAACCGGAAGGGACAGTTTTGGAGATGGGCTGAGATTTCATGCAAGGGAAGTTGGTGCCCAAAAGGGACATGGAAGACTGGGGAAGCTGTCAAGAGTACATTTACTGCTTTTTCTCCATGGTGGTCAGGAATTTAGAATTTCTTCCTCCTTAAACATACACAGTTCTTAATGGTGAGATTATTTTCTGCCAGCAGGAGGCTCGGAAGAGAAAGGTCCGTGGACAAGTATTTTTGCTTTGCTTGACATGTTTCTGCCAGCCTCAGCTGGAGAGCTCTATGCTTCTGCCCTGCCCAGATCCCTCTCTGCAGCTACGGGATCAGCTGACGGTGCCTACTGCTGTTTGCATGCTGTCCCCACTCCCCCCCGCCCCCAGGCCTGCCCTGTACCCTGTCCCCTTGCTTTCCACACTGTAGCCCTAACACCTCCTTCACATCTCTGAATGGCTCCGAGTCCTTCTGCTCACAGCCGTGGTGTAGCCTGTTTTTCTTGCCACGTGTACTTCCTGTCCTCACCTGAGCTCCTCCATGCCCTGCAGGACCGAAAGAGACATGCTTGGGGAAGTCCTCCCTGACCACCTCCTCTTAATTGCGATTGTCACCATTGGTCATCATCTGCAACTTGGGTTTGTGTAACTGACTCTCTATCGCACTAGTCTGTGAGGTTTAGGAGGCTGTGTAGGTTCTTCACACTTTCCCTGAGGCTGAGCATTAAACAACAAATGAACAAAGAACCCTTCTTGAGGACTCTGAAGAAATGAAGAAAGAAGGTGCAGCCGGAGGTGGCATTTGTAGGTATTCTAGTGTGAATTCATGGCAGAGCCAAGGGACAGCGTTTCAGGAAGGATTGTAGAGCATCATGGTCTGTTAGAGTTCTCTGAAAGTTTTTGCACCTTAAATGCCATCTGTTGCTAGGGAGGAGTCAGAAATGATACAGAGAAATCTCCGAAAAAGTAAGCAAGTCCCCTTTCTCCTTCATCCGGGTACACCTCTGTTGAGCAGTGAGTACATTCTGATGCCCTTCCCGGAAGTGGACATTAGCAGCGCCTGTCCTCTGCCTGTCTTGGCAGGTGTGCTGTGACCCTGGGTGGGGCCAGACCGGCGGCATCTGGTGCCCTCACCCGGCTGCCAGGAAAGGTCACTGTCTTTCCAGGTGCCACACCCCCAGTTCCATCATCTTCGGCCAGCAGTCAGTGTCATGTCTGAGTCTCCATGTGACAAAAGGAATGGGTGTCAGCCGAAGCAGCTAGCTGATGGCATTTGTGCGTGAGTCTCTTCCGACTTAAATTGGACCTCGTCTGAAATCGATTTGTACCCAAAAGTCCATAAGCCACTCTCAGAGTTTTCTCTGACCACTGTGCCTAAGATACTGGCCCCAGTGAATTCATGTGGGCCCACCCTAAGTCAACTCTGAGAGCCCCCAGAAAATCGAGGCTACGTTGTGTTGGTCTGTGAGGCTTAATGGATGTGGCCTCCCAGCATCACAGGTTTCTCATTATTACTCTTGCAGTAAATATTTTAAGTCCAGATTCTCCAGGCTTAGGAAACATGCACGCCACCCAGCTATGAATTATGTCTGCTGATCCACCGCCACCACCACTACCCTCACTCCCACACCCAAACCCCTTAGTCAAAAACTATCACTGTGTTCTTTTCAGCTCACCCATATATACCACGTTTTCAGATGGGAATCAGCAGTTTGACTCGTTTAAGGGAGATGGTTTGGGAGAGGAGCAGTGAGGCTGGCAGAAGGGTGGTTTTAATTTTTCAGGGCTCTTAATCAAAGCGACTGAAAGTCAACTCAAAAGTAACTGAAGGGGAACAAAAGAAAATGAAAAGTTGGCTCAGATGATGGAGAAGTACGGTTGGATCCAGGGGTTCAGCTCTTAGGTAGGGCCTGTCTCTCTGAGCCTCTCCCTGCTCACGTCTGCCCTTCACTCCTTACATGAACCTCTGCCGCGTGGGCAGATGCTGCTGCAGCCCTGGCCGTGTCCTCCATGGCATGGTACTTCCCCCATGACTGTAGCAAGGGTCCCGGGAGTGCCCTGACTACACAGATATGAGTCATGGGCCTTCCCCCATGGCCACCAAAGGCGGGGGAAGGCTCGGGGTGAGATGGGGCCCTTCTCAGAGAGGAATTTTGTTTGACTAAGAGAAGGGACAAAGGGTTCTGAACAGATCAAGACAACAGAACCACTACATTAATCTCTTGTGGCCGCCCTGTCAAAAAATCCTTAAGTTGAGTAAATCTGAGTGTTTTCCCTTTACCTGTTGAAATATTATCATAAATTTTTGCCCTTCACACTCTGAATAGTGGAAGCTGATCTTAGCAGCATAGCTAAAAAACCAGATGCAAATTAAATGAATATACAACAACACAAAAACTCTTAGAAGCTGAGCTGAACATGAGTTATAGTCGAACTCTTATATGGAAATGTACTTTGGTCACTTTATACCATAATCAGAGCTTATCAGATCTCCATAGTATTTAATAATAAAAGCTTTTCGTAATATTTAGCTGACTTTAATAATAGGTCCTGACTATAGTGGGGGAAAGCCCTACAGATCAGTAATCTCCATTCTTAGCAAAAATAGCATTTTCAATAAAAAGAAGCTTTCTGATGAAATTTGGTTTACATTACACATCTGATCAGTAGCAAAAATTAAATGATTTTGCCACAGAGCTCCCAAAACTTGAGTGCACCCTGCCTAAATGAATTGGCTTGAATACATTTCGGAAGTACCAAGTTTGTTTGACACTTTATCTGAAATCTCCAGAACTCCAGCTGGAAGATGACAACCAGAGCATGTTTTAAAGTCATCTGTTATAACATCCCTTCAGCTGAAAAAGGATGTAAAAGATTTTGACTTTAAATTTGCTGACATTAATAATGGATGACATATTCAGGCTTTTATTAGAACCCAATCTTTAATGTCTGTAATCTTATTCAGGAAAGTTAAAACGTGCTTATTATCAATAAAAATAAAACTTGTGATCAGAGATCCAATAGCTTGATGCTGGAAATCACCACAAAAGCAGAAAGTGTAGTTTACCTTTAAATCCAACTCAGCTATTTGCCACTTAAAATTATACTATCTTCAAGCCTGTAATCCCAGCACTTTGGGAGGCCTAGACAGGCGGATCACAAGGTCAGGAGATCGAGACCATCCTGGCTAACACGGTGAAACCCCGTCTCTACTAAAAAATACAAAAAAACTAGCCGGGCGAGGTGGCGGGCACCTGTAGTCCCAGCTACTCGGGAGGCTGAGGCAGGAGAATGGCATGAACCCGGAAGGTGGAGATTGCAGTGAGCTGAGATCCAGCCACTGCACTCCAGCCTGGGCGACAGAGCGAGACTCTGTCTCAAAAAAAAAAAAAAAAAAATTATGCTATCTGTCTGCTCACCGAGTAACAAATATTACCTACAGTGCACATGTTATTTTATTATTATGAAATGCAGATAAAGTCATGGCACAATTTGTGGCTGGTCTTTAATGTGGCACCTGTGGAGGTGACTTGGTTAAGGAGTTTGTTCGCTCTCCTTGCTGTCCATCTTGGGCAGCCCTGTGCCCAGGAGCTGTGCGTCCCTGCCTTCCAACCTGGCTGCTGACTGGTCTGGGAGACCTCGGGCGAATGCTCAGCCTCTCCAAGCCTCTGTCACTTGCCTCATTTGTGGAGCACACTACACTGTCAAGTGCCCAGGGCCCCTGTGTAGAGCAAACAGAACATTGCAGCTGCTGAAGGTGCTGGGGGTACGAGGTCTCCTGCCCCGCCCAGTCCCCTGGACCACACACACATGGGATCCCAGGACTCATTTCCCACAGCAGCAGCCTGAGAACAACTGGCCAAGCTGCTGCACACTGAACTGCATCTGGCCAAGCTGCTGCAGACTGTGTTCCCCCCATTCATATGTTGAAATTCTAACCCTTAATGTGATGGTGCTGGGAGGTGACTATGTCATGAGGGTGATGCCCTCATGAATGGGATTCATGCCCTTGTAAAAGAGACCTCAGAGGGCACCCTTGCTGCTTCTGCCATGTGGACACAGCAAGGAGGCACCATCCGTGAACTAGGAATTGGGCCCTCACCAGACACCAAATCTCCTGGGGCCTTGACATAGGGCTTCCAGCCTCCAGAACTGTGAGAAATAAATGTCTGTAATTTTACTCTCTAAGTCACTTGATTTACGGTATTTTGTTATAGGCGCCTGAACCAATTAAGATGCCATCAGATCTCTAAGGTTTCTTCTAGATTTTAAACACCATAATTTTATGATAGATTTAAAGAGCTTGAGATGCTCTCTGAGCCTGGTCTTCAATGTAAGAGTTAAAATCCTGCTCACTGCTGAGCATGTCTCATGAAACAGCATCTTGCTTTATTTTTTTTTTTTTTTACAGTAACTTTCATTCTTTTTCATGCAAAGATGTAGCAGTTTAAACATTATTGAACAAGCTGTAGATAAAGTCATTACTTGGTGAGAAAATGCTGGTTCATCTAATACACAGCATGCCAGCCATTGGAAGGGTTTTGTAATGGTCACATTCTAGATACGATCATCGCAGTATGATTTATCCGAAGCACGCTGCTGTGACACCTCCAACCAAAATGCTCAAAACCAGGTAAATTCTATGCAGTAGGATTTTATAATTAACTTGACAATTGAAAGAAAAACATTTCATCTCTTGTCCCAAGTCTTGCTAAAACACGCAGCCGCACACCATCCCTCGGTCAGGGCAGGATGGGAGGCATTGAAACTGTCTGGGTGTTCTGCATGGGTGAGGACCCGCCTACCTCACATCTCCCTGAAGGATCCCCCTGGCCTGCAGCCTGCCTTGGAGTTCGCTATTGACCCCAAGGTGAGCAGGCTCCAGGGACGTGCCGGCGAATGTGCTCTTCCAAAAGGCGAACACAGACAGGTGAGCAGGGGCCCTGGACGATGGGGGCTCCCGGTCTGCCATATTCTGGTTGGCTATGGTTTCATTATGGTAGCTAAAGACAGGCCGAGTCTGAGAAGTGGGTATGAGGATTTGCCTGTCTTGTGGAGAAAATACGTAAAATTCTGTGAGAAAAAAATCGTGTTACCCTGTTAAAATAAACACACGTGAGGGTGCAGATTGTGCCTCTGTTACAACTGGAAGCAGTAGGTGGTTTTACTTTAATGAAGGATGAAGCGATGAAGCGGAGATGTGTAGAAAAACTACACACAGAGAATGAAAGGAGACTGGGATCCCGGTGCCGCCTCTTTACCTACAAGGTAATGAGTTTGCCTTCAAATTAGAGAGAGGCGGTCGCTTAGAACCTGCACCACTCAGGGACTTGCCCTTGGCCAGGACGCACAGCTGCAGTGCTCCTGTCTCCCAGGCGCACATGAATCCCTGTTTGTTCTGCAGCAGAAATCTTCCCTTTGAGATGTCCTGGCTGTCACCTGGCTGGGTCACAGCTCCAGGTGAAGTCCAGGCAACAGGAGAAGGACGAGGGATCACTGAGTCCCCTGAGCCTGCCCCCATGTAAAGGCTCTCCTGACTCTAGGGTTGCAGTTTACTTATCCTTTCTTACACAGAAAGGCCACCTGCACTCTTGGTGCACTTTTCTCTTCCCACTCCCCCTCCTACCACTGAGACACCTTGCCCAGGCACCCTCCCCCTGGCCACAGCTTTCTTGCTCTAGTATCCTTAGCAGTCAGGAGGACTGAGCACATTAAATCTTCGTATGCCAGCATTCAGGGTCTCCCATCCCTTCTGTTCTAGATGACCCTGGCTCTGGCCATTGGGCAGGATCAGGGTGCAGGGAAGAAAAGGGACCTGCTTTCTCAGCAACCCAGCAACTTGGTCCCATTGACGTCTTTCCCACACAGTACCTCTCCAGCCTGCCAAGACCTGTTAACTGCTGTTCTGGGGCCCTGGCCTGTCACTGGTATTACATTTCTTATCCAAAATCTTCATTATCTGAACCTCAGCCCCTCTCCCGTCTGGAGACACAGGGGCCTGTTCATTCTGTAGAGAAAGAGAAAAGGTTTCTCTCCGCCTGAGCGTGCAAGGGGGCAGGGAGGGAGTGGAATAGATTCTTGGCACCCCAATTCAGAGTCCTAGTTTCATTTCCCATAGAAATCATATTACAGATGATAATGCTTTCCATAAAAACCATGCTGGACGCCAGTCGCTATCCGAACTATGCTTCTTGACTATTATGGATGAAATGGGGATTTACTGGGTGTGCAGTCTGTGCCACATCACTGGCTGGGTATGTTGGGCCAATTCCCTGACCTCTTGCAGCCTCAGTTTCCTCATTTCCATGAATGAAGAAGTTGCCCACTTTGTCACAGGACTGTTGTGAGGGTTTAGGTAACATAGGTGTCAGTAAAGTCAGGTCCCTCTCCATCCCCAGACACTTGCCTCTTGAATTTCACTGCACCAGCAGCTACATACAGCACTGCTCCCATGGAAGAACCTTTGCTTCCCAGGTGGCAAAGTCTGGCAGGCAGGCTTTCTGTTTTGGTGGCCATCTGACACTGATAGGATGATGACCAAGTGTTTTTAAAGAGGGCTTTGGCCTTCTTTTGGTAAAATATCATTTAGAGCAACAAGAAAGCCACAGCTTAGTTAATAAGAGTAAACATTGTTATCCACAGAGCACTTCCTGTGCTCTATAGCATCAGCTGAATGCCGGCGCCTGTCATGGGCCAGATTGCATCTTCCTGAAATTCATGTGAAGTTCCAATCCGCAGGACCTCAGAAGGTGATTGTGTTTGGAAATGGAGCCTTTACAGAAGTGATTAAGTTAAAATGAAGTCACTGGGGTGGGCCCTCATCCAGTCTGACTGGTGTTCTTATAAAAAAGGAGATTGGAACACAGACACACTCAGAGGGAAGACCATGTGAAGACACACAGGAAGAAGACAGCATCTGCAAGTCCAGGAGAGAGGCCTTGCAAGGAACCAACCCTGCCAGCACCTTGCTTTGGACTTCCAGCCTCCAGAACCGTGAGGAAATAAATGTCTGTTGTTTAAGCCACCTAGTCTGTGGTACTGATTATGGTAGCCTGAGCAGACTAACATGTTCACATTTGGGGGGTAAGAAAATCAGTACACAGACATTTATTAAGTAATTTGACCAAGAGCATGCAGCTCTCTGTCAGTCTTCACTGACCCTCTGAGTTGCCCCAAAGACTACTTAGATCACATTCGAACAAAACAGGTTAAAATTGCTGCTGCATGCTTGCTATGTACGGTGTTCCAGTCTTAATAGAGAAGTATAAGCTCTGTGCAGGCAGAAAGCATGCTTGTCTGCTCATTTCACCCTCCACCAAAGTCTAGGTTGGTGCCTGGTATGTCTCAGGAACTCAGTGGCTGTATTAATTAATTTAAATTACTGTATTTTCTTTTTGAAAGAAGTCACTAAAGTAGAATATTCATGTATCAATTATGTATAACATATTGTGATGGCCACTCTCTAATGTCTTTTTGCTGATCTTGTCGCCTTTATCTTCATGGCCTGATGAATATTCCGAAACCCGCTCTTCCACAGGCGTTTTTTTCTCAAATAGCTTTTGTAAGTTATATGTTTGCAAAGGTCCATTAAAAGTTTATTGTTCATTGTTATTTCTTGACATCATTGTTGCCAATAAAAGTTGGCCTCAGCCTGGCCCCGGTGGTCCCAGCTTGCTAGCCGTTTGATAAGGCCGTAAGGCCTTCCTGGTTGAACTTCGGGCACCACTGCCTTCTGGACAGAAAAAATTCGCTTTCATGGATGGCCTGCCTTCCGGATTGTGGAGCTGTGGTGTTATCCTGGTGCTCTCATCGTGTAGTTGTACCATCCTGCATTTGAAATCCCATGAAAGGATGAGTTCTCAGATTTGGAGGTTTATGTTTTTGTATAATGTGGGTTAACCCAAAGTAGAGATCTAAGTGTTTCACCTGTTCTAATAGTCTGGCTTACTCTTGTATTTCCCATGCACGTGAATATAGTGTGGTACAAAGAGAAATGTCAGAGGACATTAGCATAAATGGATCAGTGTATTTGCTCTGAAACGTACGTGGCCTCACGTGCCTCCTGGTGCTGCATGGGTGCACGTCCAGTGGCTGCTGGGCAGGGCTGATCTGCCCCAGGGGGGCAGCGGCCCAGCTCTCCACCATTGAGGACAATCAGCCTTTTTCCCCTCTTGACTTCCTGCCCACTCAGCAAGGCGATAGAAGCACAAGTAATTCTTAGGACTGATCCCCTTTATTCTAGTTTAAGGAAGAAAAGGAGAAAGGGGTACAAGAAGCTACCCATGGAAGTGCTTTGAGGAAGTCATTTTGAGGAGTCTACAAATGACTAAACCTCCACACTGGTTAAGATAGAGGTCAAAGCAGAGCTGTGGTGGGAGCACGCGTCTCTCAGGACAGCTAAGGAAGGCCACGTCTGCCTGTGTGGGGTGTGTCCCCAGCTGTGGGGCAGACGTGCTTTCCTCTCGTAGAATGTTCCAGAATGCCATGCATTTTAACACAGTTAAAACATTTTTACCTTAGGGCTTTTCTAGCATTTTTCATCACGCACAGGAAGAATGTTCCTCATTCTGATTCAATACTCAAATCTGTGACTGAAGAAACAGTACTGACTGTAATTGTGTTTGATGCACTGAAATTTTCTACTTTATTCCCTTAAATTCAACACATACCTGTAGGCTGGTTGCAACCCATTAAACTAGTTTTTATGATCCACTAGTGGGCTTTGAATCACAGTATGAAAAATTGTGTCTTCGATTTAAGGTATCAGCTAAGTTTTCCTAATGCACTCATCACAATCTGTTGTGGGAAATTAGTCTGCTGTTTTGAAAGAAGAGAAGAATTGTAAGACGAGAAGAAAGGTGAAGATGGTGGGTTTTGCCCATTAGGGCTGTTATGCTGCCCAGGGGTGAAGGTGAGGGCAGTGAGTGTCCCAGGAGTGGAGGAGGCAGTGGCAAGGCAGCTGGGGGCAGGGCAGGTTATGCAGGCTGTGCTCCCTAAGACTGGATGGTCTTAAGAGTTCTAAGGGGTCTTTGAATTCATTTAGTCTGACTTCTCACCCATTCAAGGAATGAAAAAGGTATTTTTTCTGCATTTACACTTTATTTTTCTCAGAGGCACAGGGATGCTCTAAAAACGGTTATTTCAGAAGGAAACTTTCTGCTCTTCTCATTATCTTTTGTGTCAGTGGTACTTCCACATTTTTTGGTTTTGTTTGATTTTAGAGACGGGGCCTCCCTCTGTTGTACAGGCTAGAGTGCAGTGGAGCGATCACGGCTCCCTGCAGTCTCGAACTCGGGCTCAAGCCATCCTCCCACCTCAGCCTCTCCAGTAGCTGGGCCCACAGATGTGCACCACAGGTGGCTAATTTTTTTTTTTTTTTTTTTTTAATTTTTTGCAGACACAGGGTCTTGCTATGTTGCCTAGGCTGGTCTCAGACTCCTGGCCTCAAGCAATCCTCCCGCCTGGGCCTCTCAAAAGCCTGGGATTCCAGGCGTGAGCCACCGTGCTGGCCCTGTGACATGTTTTTATGGGTAAAATAGATCAGTTTAAGTAGTTCTCAACTTTAAGTAACTTCACAACTACAGGAGGCAGCTGCCAGCAACCTTATTTTTCTGATGGTAATTACAGTTTGTAAGCACTGTCCATGTGTCCCCTTGTATTTAACCGCCGGAGAAACTGCGTGGAAATCCCGGTAGGCTAGGGAGTGGGGTGGTGCCCAAGTGCCCCGCGCCACTGAGCCTTGCTGTGTCTCCACAGGCCTTGGCAAGACGCGCAGGAAGACCAGCGCGCGGGACGCGTCCCCCACGCCCAGCACGGATGCTGAGTACCCCGCCAATGGCAGCAGCGCCGACCGCATCTACGACCTCAACATCCCGGCCTTCGTCAAGTTCGCCTATGTTGCCGAGCGGGAGGATGAGCTGTCCTTGGTGAAGGGGTCACGTGTCACCGTCATGGAGAAGTGCAGCGACGGTTGGTGGCGGGGCAGCTACAACGGGCAGATCGGCTGGTTCCCCTCCAACTACGTCCTGGAGGAGGTGGACGAGGCAGCTGCAGAGTCCCCGAGCTTCCTGAGCCTGCGCAAGGGCGCCTCGCTGAGCAATGGCCAGGGCTCCCGTGTGCTGCACGTGGTCCAGACGCTGTACCCCTTCAGCTCAGTCACCGAGGAGGAGCTCAACTTCGAGAAGGGGGAGACCATGGAGGTGATCGAGAAGCCCGAGAACGACCCCGAGTGGTGGAAATGCAAAAATGCCCGGGGCCAGGTGGGCCTCGTCCCCAAAAACTATGTGGTGGTCCTCAGTGACGGGCCTGCCCTGCACCCTGCGCACGCCCCACAGATAAGCTACACCGGGCCCTCGTCCAGCGGGCGCTTCGCAGGCAGAGAGTGGTACTACGGGAACGTGACGCGGCACCAGGCCGAGTGCGCCCTCAACGAGCGGGGCGTGGAGGGCGACTTCCTCATTAGGGACAGCGAGTCCTCGGTAAGTGCCCTGCGCCCGCAGCTCTGGCTGGAGGCAGTAAATGCGCCTTGCACAGTGGCTCTGTGTGCCACGCCCATTTCACATTGTGTGAGTACACTAGAAAGGCGGGAGATGCAGATGAATGCAATTGAGTGTAATGTTTGCTACTCCGTGATTTCCTTGCATCTGTTTTGGGGATCGTGGGTGTCCATTTCTGGAGGTGGGAGGTTAACTGAAAAAATGTTTGTAGCTGACAAAGGTGGTTCTGCTTCTCTCCGAAGATTCCCCTTCTTGTATTTTGCAGACTCAAACATCATTTTCTCTCCTGGTTGCCATTCTGTGTACATAGAAGGCCCGAGTGATTTACTTTGTTTCTACTCGGTCTGTTTCCCAGAGAAAGCAATCTTTGCAAGACTGGTGGCTGGTTTCTGACACCGCCTTTTGTTGTTTGCTTGCTTTCTCTTTGTAAACCGTATAATCCCAAGGTCATTGCCACGGCAGGCAGTGCCACTGAGTTCATCTCTGAAAAGCTTTTAAAGCACTCAGGAGATGAATTGAAAAGAAAACAAGGGTTCTTGAGAGAGATGAGTTTTGTGTGTGTACAGTGAGTGGGAGATATGAAGCCACTCGACTGGGGCAGCAGACCCACTTCCAGCGGTGGGCAGGCTGGGGGCAGTGAGTTTCAGGCATGGGGGTGGAGCCTGCATCCCAGAAGGCAGCCTTTTCGTGTGTGAAGGAAGTATTCGACCAGTTTTGCAAACGTCTTTACAAATACACCTTCTACAATCGAGAGACTTCCAAAACAAGCATTTAGGAGATAGAGTTTGATGTATTTGAATTGTATTGGTTCTAGTAGGCTTCAATTTCATTTTTAAATGCACACTGTAAGACTAGTAAGTATGTACTACCTGCTGCCCCTGCTGTCCTCTGAAAAGGTGACTGGCACAATAAATAAGTGCACGTTCAGGAGTCCTGTTGACTGATCAGAGAAGCATTCAAAGCCCTCCAGAGAAAGGCAAATGGGATCTTCTCCTCTTTGAGGAAGGAGCATCGTGGTGGTGGAAACTGGACTCCTTTGTGGTGTCATCAGTTTTGCGGAGCCTTAGATGTGCTTGGACGGGAATGCCAGCCTGAAAGCTAACTTCATCTGAAATCTGAACTCTGAGATTTTCTTATCAAGTCACCAGAGTTTATCATTCCTGGCAAGACATCACATTGAATTGTTCTCACATGACGAGAGCTCTGTGCACCACTTCCTTTAGATCGGGTTTGAAGCCTTAAGCAAATTAAGGACAGCAGCGCTTTTAACTCAATCAAGCAGAAACTTAGAGAAAGTGCTGGAAAACCAATTACAATATTAAGTGCTTGGTCCAGAGTCCTTAAGGGCTAAGTATAATGCACAAAATATGATCTTGGCTTAAAATGTTTGAGTTTGAAGAGACTTCTCAGAAGGAAGTCCTGCAGTGTGGAGACATTGCTCCCAGTCATTATTCTTTCTGCCTAAGATTTGGGGAGAAGAAGAAAGACTTTAGAGAGTAGATGAAAAAGGTGTTCTCCGGGGTTGCTGGCCTTAGGGAGGACCTATGGCTTGTCTGTGGAACGTGCACAGGTGGTCATTGTTGTCTGAATTCAGGGACCAGATCCCTTTGGATAAGGAGGGATGCATGCATTGGCTGGGTTTCATCTCAGAACGCTACACCCCACTGTCTCAGTTGCCTTGCATTGTTAGAGAATGAGTTAACTTTTTCAAAAGTGCTAAAGCACTAATTGTTTGTATTTCCTTTTAACAATGTTTTAATTGGGGGCCTTTCAAGATGTTTTGCATTCTCTCCTAACTTAGAAAGTCAAGGAGCAACATGTATGATTCCAGGAATATAGGGTGGAAAGGGCTTTACTGGCACTTGCATCGGCTCTGCACACATAGCAGCACCGTCTTCGTCTGAGGCTTCACGTGGCCTGATGCTGTGCAGGGCAGCTTGTCCTGATGGATCTTGCCGTGACACAGGCCATTTTCAGCTGTTAGTGTGCATGCCTTGTGCCACTCGGATTCTACAAGACCCCTGAGGTGTTGTATGGCTTCTTTTCTCCTGACTGCAGAACCAGGCCAGGTTTACTGCGTTTCCTGTTCATGACCTAGGCTGTTCTCAGCTGTCACCTGTGACTGCCGGGGACGTGTCCTGGTGGACAAGTGGACAAGTCCTTTGCTTGTTTTTTTTCCCACGATCCACTGCCTCCCCCCATCCCCATGTGTTTTCCTGCTCATTTTGGCATTTCCCAGGTTAGAACTGGCTTTCACAGCCACCACCAGGCCACCAAGAGCCCTTAGGTTCACGATCTGACATAATTCCTTCACAGCGTGCCAGGATGGAAAGGTTTCTGAGGGGTTCAGCCTCCCTGCAGGACTCAGAGGCAGGCATCTTCATTTAATTTCCTTTTTTCTTGGAATCTTTGGGCCTGGGCCTTTAATTGAGGTTACCACATGAAGCCTGGCTTCTGGATAAGCACAGCTATTTCTTTTGAAATGGATCTTCAACATGCGTATCAGTTTTTAAAATACCCTGAGTGACTGCAGTGTAAATGAGCTAGACTCTTGCTTGACGATATTGAGAGGTGCTTATTTCAGGGAGGACAAACATTGCCACATCCTGCGCTATCCACTATCAGTAAGTGCTGGGTATTTCAGAAGTATCTGTTGGATATGTTAGATGAATCAGTGAACTAACAAATGAACGAACCTGTTGGGCCCTCTTTCCTGTCGTGAACTTCAGTGCCTACTGCTTGTTCTTCCATTTCTTCCTCCTCCGTCGCTCTCCTCTCTCATCTACAATTGTCGTTTATCCTTAGCAACTAAAGGTGATATATTGTTGGTGCTTATTCTCCATATTTCGTTATCATACCTTCAGCTGTGAGCTATACCTGCTTGAATCCAGAAAACTCAGAAATCCTACTCACCCTGTGTATGTCCCTCGTAAATCCTTTTATATTACATTTTGTCCACATTGATTCTATGGATGTGGCTAGAAAGCTGTACTTAAAATGAACAGTAACCCTTTACTGGGTTTCTGGTAAACTGTACAAGTTGTCAGTATTTTATTTTCTTAATTGCTGCATCCCCCATCCTTGTAAAGGTTGTTCCGAAAGTGACAGATCACAACTAGGATATGGTTGGAAAAGGTGCACAGCTGGCCTGGGTGACTTGCTGGACAGCATCAGCCACAAGTCTGGGAGGCCATTTTCCTCTAAGATTTTAGATCCCGAAGAGATCATGTATTTATTATGTCCTGCAATAGTATTAGATACTAATATTGTCATACAATACATTTGTTTCCAATAGAGAAAAACTCTGCTGCTAAGGATAATTTAATGCACATATTGGCCATACTAAAAGTCAATGGATGTTTCATGTCTGTTTTTTGAAATACATTAAAAGAGTTTGGCCAGGAAATAAAGTAATTAGAATAGTTCCTTTCTGTATTTTCAAAGTTATTTCTTATAGAAATTATAACTTCTACCCAAAACTCTATTTTCAGGCATTTTCGTCATTCCATTTCTCCAAATAATGATTCTTAAACTGTGTAGTGTGTATCAGAATCGCCTCGAGGCTTGTTAAAACAGAAATTACTGGGTCCTACCTGCAGTGGTACTGATTCAGGAGGTCTGGGGCCCAAGAATTTGCATTTCTATTAATAGCACGTTTCTTGGTGGTGATGTTGCTGCTTTGGGGCCCATGCTTTGAAAACCCTTGATCCCTATGATGCATTCCTGGTGGTTTTATACATTCTTGCGACTGTTATTAAAACCATTTCTGCATAATACTACATTTCCAAAATTATACAAATATTGTCATAAAGCTGAACTTCATTTGGAACTATAGCTTTTGTTGAGTGGAATTTATCTCTTGAAGTGTATGTCTGTTGAGTTTTTTGGGTTTTTTTGTTTTGTTTTGGTTTGGGTTTTTTTGTTTTTTACTGTTTAGAGTTTGAAAATAAACTTGCTGTGTTTCTGCTGGTGAATTGGAAGGAGGCAGGTTGTCAGAGCAAAGTGAAAACTGCTTCCAGGGTTTCATGGTTAGGCTCTGTGATCCGTAGGTGTTTCTTCATAAATGAGTTAATGTTAAGATGACTTAACCTTAGGTTGCTGTGAGCAGTGCCTGTGGGCATCTTTCCAGTTTCAAAGATAACAAGTTATTTTTAATTGCCAGGCTTTTTGCCCAGTACCAAATGGAATTTTTAAGCCTGGATTTTTGTAATAGTTCTAATTTTAAGTATATTTAACTCTTGAAGATGGAAGGGCCTGCAAGACCATGCAGTGCAGGCTGTTATCTCGATGTTTAGTGCTCATCACCTGATTCTGATTCTGCCTTCTCATTCTGGCTGGCTCTTCAATGCTGACCTTTAAAACACACCAAGCAATGCATCATTTACTGGGATCTGTGAACACAGGCGTCTTGCTAAAAGCTAGTGCTTTTAATACAATCAGTAGCAAACCTGGTCAGTAAGAGGTTTATAATTTCTTTCGGGACCATGGCTCTTGGTTTTTCCCAGAAGGTGGAGTTGTGCTGGCCTCGTTCTGGGAGTTCTCCACGGTTGTCACGCACTGGGGTTAAAATTGCAGCTGTGGCTGCAAAAAAAATCCATGACTATATTGTCTTATAGATTTAGACATCTCTCTGGTTTACAGAACACCATTGTGTTACAGTGTCCTACAATGCTGAGTACAGTAACATGTTGTGCAGGTTTGTAGCCTGGGAGCAACAGGCCATACCTTGTCGCCTAGATGTGTAGTAGGCTGTACCATCTAGGTTTGTGTAAGTTCACCCTGATGTTTGCACAATGACCAAATCGGCTGATGATGTATTTCTCAGAACATACCCTGTCATTAAGCCATACATGGCCGTGTGTGTGTGTGTATATGTGTGTATATATATCACACACGCATAAATATACATATATATATACACACACACATATATGTAAAATGGCCCTTCTGGTAGGTGTGAAGTGGTAGCTCGTTGTGGTTTTGATTTGCATCACCACATAACTTTTAATCTCGGCTTTACGTTTTGCTTGTCTTCCTTCAGGGGGCATATATCTCCCCTTTTGAGTTGTATTTCTGTGTGGGGTCTCTCATTTACCTGGGGATGTTTCTCATGGCACTATTACTAAGCATTTCTTTAACATGACCTTTGTAGCATGGCAAGAGCAGCATAGAGTAACAAAATAGAGTTTCAGATCCCTGTGGAGTTGATAACACAGAAAGCCATTTAAATTAGTTCATTGTAATAACTGATGGTGCAGTCATTTGCAAACTGGTCTCCTCACCCATCTTCCTTACTGCATTGCATTTTAGCATTTTAAAAATCCCATCTACAGTATAGTCATTGGAAGTATAACAGAGTCAAGCATAGATGCTGCCACAAGCGAGCAGGAGAATACCCGTGTATAATTTTCTTCAGCCACTTTCCATGGCAATAATTCCAAAGTGTGGTTCCTACCCCAGCAGCATCAGCATCACCAGTAAACTTGCTAGAATGCAGATTGTCTCAGCTTGCTGACTTCGAATCTCTGGGGTAGGGCTCTGCAACCTTGGTTTGAAGAAGCCCTCTGAGTCCTTTTTTTCTTCCAAATCCTGAGAACCTATGAACCCCTGAATAATTCCGATGCTCCAATTTGAGAACCACTGCATTGTGGAGTATGCACTTGATTCAAGCCTTTATGCATACTGTTTGTGTAATATGGTAAAATTCTGACTTAAGTTGTCACTCAGTCACATCAGGTATGACACTGTGGAAAGACAAAGAATAACAAGGACAATATTCTAAAGGCCTATACGGTGAGGTATTACATGTGGCTTTGGGAAATACATTTGAGGATAGGGAGGGCTAAACACACACATGCATACTAACTGGAAAGTGGACAGGGAATGCTCCGTTTTCCTAGATTAGGTAGATGGGACTTGGAGGGCTGCCCTATAGTTGATGATTGATTTTTCATCATTTATGTAAATAAGATTACTTCCAAAGTTAATGAGATGAATATTTGAACATGTCAGTGTGGACTGGCTTCAGGCCTGCAGAGTAAATATTTTATAGAGTGAACATTGATAGGAGAATAGGAAGTGCTGGTGAGACTCATCACACTTGGGGCAAGGAAGAGAGAATCTGATGTAAAAACAAAGAGCGCTGAGTCACCCGACAGCTAGCAGCATAAGTATAGACAGGAGTTATTTTGATTAAAAGAAGGCTACCTCAGACAACTAGGGAGGTGACCGAATAGAACGGTAAAACCGAAAGGCAGTTTTTGTGAGATAAAAACTGAGAAACTATTAATCAGTGGATCACGATTTGCCTCTAACCCACTTGTTCTCACTTTTGGGAGGTAAGTGAACCACTTCTGTGGATAGAAGAGTGCCTTCCGTAAAGAAGTAAAAGAATAAAAACATGTCTTTACCAACATAAAAGAATGATACAACTTGTGATAAGAAACCAACAGGATGACCTCTCTCTGGGGATAGAAGGAGATGTGCAGATTATTGATGCTTGGAGACTTCAGCGTGGCTGGAGATCAGTCCAGGGTCTGTGTGGGAGGCCTGGTGAATCACACAAAGGGCATTTCTACCCTCATCTTTTCATTAAGTCCAAAGTGAAAGATAAGGAGAAGTTTTAAGGTTTCAAGAACCAAAAGGACCTGGCGCAAGGCCCCTTCCTCCCATTTCCTCCTGATCATTGTGCTTAGAAGAAAATCACATTAATACGTAAGCTTTCAGGGATGGAGGAGGAAATAAAGGATATTAAAGTCTGTCCTCGGCATTCATTTTTTTTTCCTTCTATGAGAAAACAATGATTAAATCTTGAGAGAGGGAAAGGCGTATCTGATCAGGACATCTGTTTTATAAATTGCAAAGGTGCTTTTCAGCAAGTATTTGAGGCAATGGATCAAGCTGGTGAAGCTGTAGAGATGGGATCAAAGAGTGTGCTCTCTACTGTTCTTTTCTGAAAGTACCCACTTACCGCAAGCACAAATTGCAAAGAGCTGAGGTGTAAGAATTACCTGAATGAATGAATAATGGAAGAGGTAGTCAAAATTAGAAAATTTTAAGTCTGCACATTTGTGGAGACTTACTCTGAGCCTGGTGTGGGGATGTGGAGTTAAATAGGGTTCTTGCACTTAGTTATATTCAAACATAGACTCTGAAGCCTAAACAAAAACAACAGTGATCATAGAGGCCCCGAGAGAGGTTGGTTTTCCACCAACCTGTTAATTGTCCTTAGATTCCACTTGGAAAATGACTGTCTGAAAAGAAGGGTCGAATGAATGGGTTGTACTAATTGTTCATTCTCCAGAACCATTGATTCAAAAACTATGAGAACAGAAAAATCCTTCCTTAAAAGGAATACTCACAGAAGGACATAACAGGAAGAAGTGGTCTGATGTTTGAAAATTTGAAGAATTTGCCCAGTAATCAGCACAGAGAAATTACTATATATCAAGTAAGTACAGTATTTGGAGATGGAAAGTGTAGGAAATGTGGACAGTGGGAGGTAGCACAAAGGTGGCGATTAAAGAGGAGAAATCAAAGGGCAGATGTTTCAAAACCCAGGGACTGAGTCTAGTTAGGTTTTAGTCCAACCATAGAAAATCTTAATGAGTGTCGTGTCCATCTATGATGGCTTAAAAAGATGTCCATAAATTCTTTACTACTCTGCTTCAGAAGGTAGAACCTGACCCTCTTCCCATGAGCATGGGCCGCACTGAGCAACTCACTTCTAATGACCAAGATGTGGCAGAAGCAATGGAGGGCAGCTTCCGAGACGGGCATTGTGGTTGGCTCTTTGCTCTCTGTTGATCTAGGGTGAGCCAGCTGCCATGTTGAGAGTACATTCAGGCAGCCCTACAGAGCCCCCCGGGGGTTCATGTGAGCAGACTGCCTTGGAAGTAGAGCCTGCATCCCCAGTCGAGCCTTCAGATGACTGCTGCCTCAGCCAGCATCTTGACTGCATGTTTCAAAAATGTGTTAAGATTCTTTGACAAGCTTAAATGTAGAGTACTCTGCCATACTATCAGTACTCGTACTTGTTGAGGAACGAGTGTGGCGTGTTCCTTTTTCAAATGATTTCTTGAAGTCTGTTCTAGAAAGCCAACCATGGAGGGACTACAACAGATGAGAACAGGATTGATGGAGTTGCTTTCATGGGAATCATTCCCTGGCTCCCTCTGGAGGCAGAGTTGTTTTGGGTCAGGAGTAACTGTCTCCATCAGATGCAGGGACTGACTCACTTTGAAAGGAAGAGACCATACAGCAGTGTCCCAGCTGTCCCTTCAGGGGAAATTCCCTATGAGAGATGTCTGGAGCAGAGCCAGAGTCCTCAGGACAGAATCAGAAAGGTATATGCAGACTGGCACTCCCTCCATCATGGGCTGCTTTGCCCATAAATCGCATTCCCATCTTTTTCTGGTGGCCAAACATTTGTTGATGGGCTCCAACACTGCCGATGTTTGTTCCAGATTTTCTTTCTTCCAGTTCTCAAACTGCATCAGAATCCCCTGAAGGGCTTATTAAAACACACGGTGCTAGAGGTTAAAACACAGATGACTGGGCTCCACCCTAGAATTTCTGCTGCAGCAGGGTTGAGGCAGAGCCTGAGAATTTGCATTTCTTTTTTCTTTTTTTTAGTTAATTATTTTGAGATAGGGTCTCACTCTGTGATCTAGGCTGGAGTGCAGTGGCGCTATCATACCTCACTGTAGCCTTGACCTCCCGGGCTCAAGTGATCCTCCCACCCTGACCGTCCAAGTAGCTGGGACCACACGTATGCACCACCACACCTGGCTAATTATTTTAAATTTTGTGTAGAGATAGGGTCTCACCATGTTGCCCAGGCTGGTCTTAAAGTCCTGGCCTCAAGTAATCCTGCCACCATGGCGTCCCAAAGGGCAGCTATCACAGGTGTGAGCCACCATGGCTGGCCCCTGAGAATATGCTTCCTAACCAGTTCCCAGAGGATGTTGATGCTGCTGATCTTAAGAGCACACTTGGAGAACATCTTAACTAGTTCACCTTCACACTTCGCTTAGAGGTGTTCAGTGGTAACATGTAATGGTGTATGTTAGTATACAGATTGGTCTTTTTCAGATTTCCTACAGAAAATCTACTCAGTTTAAATTAAAGAGCACTCCCCAACTTTTAGCACTCCTGCTTGGCATAAATTGGTTCTACATCCTTAACTTGAAGGTTTCTGGTCAGGAGCCCACAAAATTAAAAATTACCTCTTCTGCTGTGAAAATTTTATTGCTACAACTCATGCGTGCATACAGGCACACACACACACCATGATGTTAAATTAAGGAGCTTGAATTAAAAGCAAATTTCCCTTATGTAGAAAGTCACCTATTGATCATTTGGCTTAATTAAAATTGGGAGTATCATATATTTACCATGATTCACTCCCATACTGCCTCCACTAAAAATGATGCCACTTTATCTCTAAGTTGAGCCTGGCTTATAGTAAACTCTATAAGTGAGACTGCCCCTCATATTTTCCTAAAGGCACAACTTCTAGTACAGAATATACATCTTTACAGAATATTAATCATCTATAAGCTGAGGCCTAATCTGAGATTAACCTTCTGGTTTCTTCCTGGAGTTTCATCCAGGAGCATGCCCTGGGCCTCACATGGCGATGAGATGGGGCTTTTCCCCTCAAAGGTTTGTTCTTATTTGGTCTATTTGGGACAGAGGTATGCATAAATACAAAGTATACTTACAATTGTTCCTTTCATTCTTTTCTGTTAACAGCTGTGGCTGGTGGGTGAGCCCAGCTGCCTTGCACAATTCGAGTCTTCTCCGACACTCATTCCCCTGAGTTGTCATTGGTATAAATGGAGTGATTCCTTGTTTTGCAAGAGTTGCACACTTCTTATCAAACATATTTGGGCTTTTGTGAACTCTGTAATAGACAATGGCCTAAGCCTTTGTTAACTGTCTCAGGTCCTGCTGGGAGGTCGCAGAGCGGGGCCGAGCTGCTGGACCCTCAGAGCAGGAAGTTCCTGGGCTTTGAGAAAAGCAGAAAGCTGGTCTGAGAATTCCATGAAAAATTTCAGATGTTAGGCTGTGGTCCTGCCACTGGCCAGGCATGAACCTGATGCTACCTACCAAGCCAGTGGGTAGAGGATTTACCTTGTTTGGGGTCAGTGAGGCTTCTTAACAGTGGGATAGCCTTTGAGCTGAGCCTTAAGGGAATAGTTGATCATGAGGAGACAGAGGATGACCCCAAGAACACCATGAACAGGAGTGACATTGGGACTGGGGGTGGGAAATCCTTTAGTCTGATGGATTGGAACCACAGGCAGGGGCCAGTTGGGTAGGTGAGTTTTACTCTCGGGCCCTTGAGGGGAGACCAGACTCCCTCCTCCACTCCACCAGCCACATTACCTCTTTAGTGCCACAGAAGCAGGACCTTCTTCCCTTTCTTCACCGAGGTGCCAATTTCCCGAGCAGTCTCTACCAGCCCTGCCTCGGAGAGCACAGGCTCAGCTCCACATTGTCCAGAGGGCTCTCCTGCCCCCCAGTGCATACCTGTGTGTGCACACACATTCATACATTCACACACATGCACTCACACGCTGCACATACTCTCACACACTCTCAGTACTCACGTACTCCCTCTCATATCTGCACACGCTCACACACTTAGACCTCTGATACCTCTTGCTCCTCTCTCATGCAGCTCTGTTTTTTTGTTTTGTTTTGTTTTGTTTTTCCATAGAACTTACTGCCCTGTGCAGCCATCTGTCCACCTCTATTTATCTGCTTCCCACACTGGATTGTCACAGAGCATATGTCCTGCATGCACACACACGTATCCAGGGTACCGCCTGCCTGGCATGTGTTAGTAACTAATTGTTATTCATTTAATGAATTGATCAAAACTCGGTATTTTTGTACAAAGAACATTTATCATTCAGTATCTTCTTTCCTGCATGTTTTTCAGCAAATGAGATAAAAGACCTCTCTCTCTTTCTCTCTCTTTCTCTCTCTCTCTCTCTCTCTCTCTCTCTATATATATATATAT